>NC_091994.1:31813717-32142504 GCF_044704955.1 Pristiophorus japonicus | reverse complement strand
TGGAGAAATGGCTGGAGCTGGATATCAGCATGAGTGGGCTGTCAAAAGTTTCACCCAAGGAAATGAGAAGAAGATGGAACCTAGTTGCAGAAGAATACTCTGCATGGGTCAATACTGCAAGATCTGGAAGCCAGTGCAAGAAGAAATGACAGGACGTTGGTCAAGTAGTGAGCGTAAGTAATATCTTCATCTTTAAATTGAATTGCAATTGAAAATGTGACCATCTGTATTTGTCCCACCATGTCTGAAAATTAATCTTTGCAGAAGAAACTGGCTCACAACAAAAGGAGAAGACTTAGCACAGAAGGAGGTCGGCCAAATCGACTGTCACCCCTGGAACAGAGGGTTGCTGTCTTGCTGAATCGCACCGGCAGAAAAAGAATCAGCTCTGCACAAGCTGGACCCACACGCAAGGGTGAGGGTGAGTCATTAAAATGCATAGTGGCCCTTCAAATCAACCTGCTGACTGGCCTGCTACGCGCTAGACTACTCATGCCACCCATCCTGCCAACCATTTGACTGTTCTGTTGTATTTTGCAGAAGACGACAATCAACATCCTGAAGATCCACCAGAAGATCCAGATGCATGCGCTCCAGACCAAGGCAGGTGGGGGGAGGAGGGGTCAATGGAAATGTGTTCACGGGAGAATGTTGACCGCGATATGGATCAGTCCATAGTACAGTGGTGCCACTAGGCAGACCCACGGCGAGGGGAAGGAGAAACTGACCAGTCTCTCCTGAGATGCAGCCCTCAGCAGAGATTAATCAGGTTCTGTCATTGGGTGAGGAGACCAATGCCCTCGCAAGATCACTCTTGGCGGCCATCAATGGAGTGCGTGATAAGGTAGTGACACGGTCGGTTGAAATCTCAGCACTGAGACAGGAAGTGAGGGTGGGCATTTCAGAGGGTGTGCAAACGATGGCAGATGCCACGAGCTTCTGCAATTAGGGCACAAAGGCCAGATACTCAAATGCCACTCCCACTTCAATCTACGCACTAGCCACCGGCGAGACCCAAGCCGGGACCCCAACGCCCCCCACCATCACCGACCTCAGGAGGAAGTGCACTTTCCCAGAGATGTGGGTGAGGGATGGGTGTAGCCTTGTTTTGCTTTTGTTGTTGTTGTCGTTGAAGTGCACTGTAAAATATCCAATAAAAGATATTTTGCATTAAAACTGAATCATGTTCCATTAGAACCACGCAACATTTAGGGACAACTGTAAAAAGTAAAAATCCTTCACCCCTACAGTCATGGTGTCTGCCGCCCCTAGCCCTGGCAGGAGGACTAGCGTTCTGCAGTCGGCAAGGTAGGACTGCTCTATTTTCAGTAGCTGATTTATCTTTCATTTATTTTTGATGATGTTGTGCAGCTGTTGTGATAAGGTCTTTAGCCCCCCCCCCTGCCCACCACCACTCCTCCGCCATCTCTGGCTACTTGCGCTGATTTCTTAAATGTTAGGTTTTTCGGTGCCTACAAAAGTGGCCACATACACTGGCCTAAGTTAGTTTGGAGTAACTTTTCGCTGGCCAAATTTGCTTCCATGGCCAGAAGAGGCATAAGTGGCTTCTCACGCCCCCTTTTGGAGAGAACAAACAAAACTAGAAAAAAACCTAACTAACTGACTTACACTGGAGCAATGGGGAAATTTGCGATTTAAGTTACTCCAAAAAAAAGCTACTTACTCCAAAAAAACGGTGCAACTCCTGGGGAAATTTGAGCCTGCAATACCTTTGTTTAAGAAGGGAGAATGGGATAGACCGAGTAATTACAGGCCAGTCAGCCTAACCTCAGTAGTGGGAAAATTACTGGAAAAAATCCTGAAGGACAGGATAAATCTACATTTAGGAAGACACGGATCAATCAAGGACAGTCAGCCTGGATTTGTTAAGGAATGTCATGTCTGACTAACAGGATTTACAGGAGGGCGGGAATCACTACAGCCCTATAGACCATAAGTTTGGTGCCATATTGGAGGGTCTGATCGTCAAACACTTTCTTCCTCAGGTGGCCAAAGGCTGCGCTGGCGCACTGGAGGCGGTGTTGAACCTTGTTGTCGATGTCTGCCCTTGCTGATAGTAGGCCCTTGAGGTGGATGGGCCGCACTGTTCGCATGCCTGACAAGACTCCCAAAGCAAGCGCTCTACTTGGAACTCCGACACGGCAAGCGAGCCCCAAGTAGGCAGAGGAAACTTTTCAAGGACACCCTCAAAGCCTCCTTGATAAAATGCAACATCCCCACCGACACCTGGGAGTCTCTGGCCAAAGACCACCCTAAGTGGAGGAAGAGCACCTAGAGTCTTGTCGCCGAGAGCATGCAGATAACAAGCGCAGGCATCGGAAGGAGCTTGCGGCAAACCAGACTCCCAACCCACCCTTTCCTTCAACGACTGTCTGTCCCATCTGTGACAGAGACTGTAATTCCTGTATTGGACTGTTCAGTCACCCAAGAACTCACTTTTAGAGTGGAAGCAAATCTTCCTCGATTTCGAGGGACTGCCTATGATGATGATCTATATGGATTTTAGCAAAGCTTTTGATAAGGTCCCACATGGCAGACTGGTCATGAAAGTAAAAGCCCATGGGATCCAGGGCAAAGTGACAAATTGGATCCAAAATTGGCTCAGAGGCAGGAAGCAAAGGGTAATGGTGGATGGGTGCTTTTGTGACTGGAAAGATGTTTCCAGTGGGGTTCCGCAGGGTTCAGTACTCGGTCCCTTGCTTTTTGTGGTATACATCAATGATCTAGACTTGAATATAGGGAGTATGATTAAGAAGTTTGCAGATGATACAAAAATAGGCTGTGTGGTTGATAATGAAGAAGAAAGCTGCAGACTGCAGGAAAATATCAATCAACTGGTCAGGTGGGCAGAACAGTGGCAGTCGGCAGGAGCAGCGTGGCGAGGCCTATAAAAGGCCCAGCGGGTGTTCCACAGGCAGCGGCAGTCGGCGGGAGCAGCGTGGTGAGGCCCAGCTTCTACAGCTCCAGCCGGGAGAAAAAGCAGAAAAGTAGTAGAAAGGAATCAAAAGGTGACATCACAGCCAAAGGGGTAAGTGATTGGCAAGTAGTTTTTCTTTTTCTTTTTTATATCAGTAAGTAACCTGTAACAGTGTTGTCACCAATTTAAGTGTATCTAAGGGTTAAGTCATGGCAGGAGAGCTCGGTCACGTGTTATGCTCCTCCTGTACCATGTGGGAACTCAGGGACGCTTCCGGTGTCCCTGACGACTACGTGTGCGGGAAGTGTATCCACCTCCGGCTCCTGACGGACCGCGTTGCGAAATTGGAGCGGAGGGTGGATTCACTCCGGAGCATCCACGATGCTGAGAATGACGTGAGTAGCACATGTAGCGAGTTGGTCTTACCGCAGGAGAAGGGTCCACAGCCAGATAGGGAATGGAAGACCAGCAGGAAGAGCAGTGCAAGGAAGGTAGTGCAGGGGTCCCCTGGGGCATTGGAACTGGTTCTGGGAGAGGTGGGATCAGTACAAACCGGACGGGCTGCACCTGGGCAGGACCGGAACAAATGTCCTAGGGGGAGTGTTTGCTAGTGCTGTTGGGGAGGAATTAAACTAATATGGCAGGGGGATGGGAACCAATGCAGGGAAACAGAAGCAAAGGATAGAAAGGAGATGAGTAAAAGTGGAGGGCAGAGAAACCCAAGGCAAAAAACAAAAAGGGCCACTGTACCGCAAAATTCTAAAGGGTCAAAGTGTAATAAAAAGGCAAGCTGAAAGCTCAGTGCCTCAATGTGAGGAGTATTCGGAACCCAGGAGAGGGCTCTGAGCTAGTTAGAGTGGGTGAGAGTGCAGATGAACAGGACCCCAAGAAAGAATGCAAAAGGCAGGAGGCAACAGAGCAGAGTAGCACTGGGGTAAGTGTAAACCACAAGGTGATAGGAAGGGACAATATGTATGAAGATAAGGGGGCTGCAGGAAGAGTCAAAACTAAAAATCATGGTTTAAAAACTAGTATTAAAACACTCTACCTAAACGCACGCAGCATTCGAAATAAAGTAAATGAGTTGACGGCACAAATCATTACAAATGGGTATGATTTGGTGGCCATTACAGAAACGTGGTTGCAGGGTGGCCAAGACTGGGAATTAAACATACAGGGGTACCTGACAATTCGGAAGAATAGACAAGAAGGGAAAGGAGGTGGGGTAGCTCTGTTAATAAAGGATGATATCAGGGCAGTTGAGAGAGATGATATTGGCTCTAATGAACAAAATGTTGAATCATTATGGATGGAGATTAGAGATAGTAAGGGGGAAAAAAAAAAAAGTCACTGGTGGGCCTAGTTTATAGGTCCCCAAATAATAACTTCACGGTGGGGCGGACAATAATCAAGGGAATAATAGAGGCATGTGAAAAAGGAATGGCAGTAATCATGGGGGATTTTAACCTACATATCGACTGGTCAAATCAAATCGCACGGGGTAGCCTGGAGGAGGAATTCATAGAATGCATACGGGATTGCTTCTTAGAACAGTATGTTACAGAACCTACAAGGGAGCAAGCTATCTTAGATCTGGTCCTGTGTAATGAGACAGGAATAATAAACGATCTCCGAGTAAAAGATCCTCTCGGAATGAGTGATCACAGTATGGTTGAATTTGTAATACAGATTGAGAGTGAGGAAGTAGTGTCTCAAACGAGCATACAAAGGGGACTACAGTGGGATGAGGGCAGAGTTGGCTAAAGTAGACTGGGAACACAGACTAAATGGTGGCACAAGTGAGGAACAGTGGAGGACTTTTAAGGAGCTCTTTCATAGTGCGCAACAAAAATATATTCCAGTGAAAAAGGGCGGTAAGAGAAGGGATAACCAGCCGTGGATAACCAAGGAAATAAAGGAGAGTATCAAATTAAAAACCAATACGTATAAGGTGGCCAAGGTTAGTGGGAAAATAGAAGATTGGGAAAATTTTAAACGACAGCAAAGTATGACTAAGAAAGCAATAAAGAAAGGAAAGATAGATTACGAAAGTAAACTTGCGCAAAACATAAAAACAGATAGTAAAAGCTTTTACAGATATATAAAAAGGAAAAGAGTGACGAAAGTAAATGTTGGTCCTTTAGAAGATGAAAAGGGGGATTTAGTAATGGGAAATGTGGAAATGGCTGAGACCTTAAACAATTATTTTGCTTCAGTCTTCACAGTGGAAGACACAAAAACCATGCCAAAAATTGCTGGTCACAGGAATGTGGGAAGGGAGGACCTGGAGACAATCACTATCACTAGGGGGGTAGTGCTGGACAGGCTAATGGGACTCAAGGTAGACAAGTTCCCTGGTCCTGATGAAATGCATCCCAGGGTATTAAAAGAGATGGCGGAAGTTATAGCAGATGCATTGGTTATAATCTACCAAAATTCTCTGGACTCTGGGGAGGTACCAGCGGATTGGAAAGCAGCTAATGTAACGCCTCTGTTTAAAAAAGGGGGCAGACAAAGGCAGGTAACTATAGGCCGGTTAGTTTAACATCTATAGTGGGGAAAATGCTTGAAGCTATCATTAAGGAAGAAATAGCGGGACATCTAGATAGGAATAGTGCAATCAAGCAGACGCAACATGGATTCATGAAGGGGAAATCATGTTTAACTAATTTACTGGAATTCTTTGAAGATATAACGAGCATGGTGGATAGAGGTGTACCGATAGATGTGGTGTATTTAGATTTCCAAAAGGCATTCGATAAGGTGCCACACAAAAGGTTACTGCAGAAGATAAAGATACGCGGAGTCAGCGGAAATGTATTAGCATGGATAGAGAATTGGCTGGCTAACAGAAAGCAGAGAGTTGGGATAAATGGGTCCTTTTCAGGTTGGAAATCGGTGGTTAGTGGTGTGTCACAGGGATCGGTGTCGAGACCACAACTGTTTACAATATACATAGATGACCAGGAGGAGGGGAAAGAGTGTAGTGTAACAAAATTTGCAGATGACAAAGATTAGTGGGAAAGCAGGTTGTGTAGAGGGCACAGAGAGGCTGCAAAGAGATTTAGATAGGTTAAGCAAATGGGCTAAGGTTTGGCAGATGGAATACAATGTAGGAAAATGTGAGGTCATCCACCTTGGAAAAAAAACAGTAAAAGAGAATATTATTTGAATGGGGAGAAATTACAACATGCTGCGGTGCAGAGGGACCTGGGGGTCCTTGTGCATGAATCCCAAAAAGTTAGTCTGCAGGTACAGCAGGTAATCAGGAAGGCGAATGGAATGTTGGCCTTCATTGCGAGAGGGATGGAGTACAAAAGCAGGGAGGTCCTGCTGCAACTGTACAGTATATTGGTGAGGCCGCACCTGGTGTACTGCGTGCAGTTTTGGTCACCTTACTTAAGGAAGGATATATTAGCTTTAGAGGGGGTACAGAGATGATTCACGAGGCTGATTCCGGAGATGAGGGGGTTACCTTATGATGATAGATTGAGTAGACTGGGTCTTTACTCGTTGGAGTTCAGAAGGATGAGGGGTGATCTTATAGAAACATTTAAAATAATGAAAGGGATAGACAAGACAGAGGCAGAGAGGTTGTTTCCACTGGTCGGGGAGACGAGAACTAGGGGGCACAGCCTCAAAATACGGGGGAGCCAATTTAAAACCGAGTTGAGAAAGAAATTTCTTCTCCCAGAGGGTTGTGAATCTGTGGAATTTTCTGCCCAGGGAAGCAGTTGAGGCTAGCTCATTATCTATGATTTGAATACATTCAGATACATTTTTAACCAATAAAAGGGAATTAAGGGGTATGGGGAGTGGGCGGGTAAGTGGAGCTGAGTCCACGGCCAGATCAGCCATGATCTTTTTGAATGGCGGAGCAGCCTTGAGGGGCTAGATGGCCTACTCCTGTTCCTAATTCTTATGTTCTTATGTAAATGGAATTTAATCCAGAGAAGTGTGAGATAATGCATTTGGGGAGGGCTAACAAGGAAAGGAAACACACATTAAATGGTAGGACACTGAGAAATGTAGAGGAACAAAGGGACCTGGGAGTGCATGTCCACAGATCCCTAAAGGTAGCAAGCCAGGTAGAGAAGGTGGTTAAGGCAGCATACAGAATGCTTGCCTTTATTAGCCGAGGCATAGAATATGAGGTGAGTTATGCTTGAACTGTATAAAACACTGGTTAGGCCACAGCTGGAGTACTGCGTGCAGTTCTGGTCACCGCATTACAGGAAGAATGTGACTGCACTGGAGAAGGTACAGAGAACATTTACGAGGATGTTGCCGGGAGTGGAGAATCTTAGCTATGAGGACAGATTGGATAGGCTGGGTTTGTTTTCGTTGGAACAGAAGAGGCTGAGGGGAGACCTCATTGAGGTGTATACTGCAAGATCCTACAAATCCCCTGGGAGGACAGATGCACCAACATTAGCGTCCTTGACCAGGCCAACATCCCTAGCATTGAAGCACTGACCACACTTGATCAGCTCCGCTGGGCAGGCCACATTGTTTGCATGCCGGACACGAGACTCCCAAAGCAAGCGTTCTACTCGGAACTCCTTCACGGCAAACGAGCCAAAGGTGGGCAGAGGAAACGTTACAGGGACACCCTCAAAGCCTCCCTGAAAAAGTGCAGCATCCCCACTGACACCTGGGAGTCCCTGGCCAAAGATCGCCCTAAGTGGAGGAAGTGCATCCGGGAGGGCGCCAAGCACCTCGAGTCTCATCGCCGAGAGCATGCAGAAACCAAGCGCAGGCAGCGGAAAGAGCATGCGGCAAACCTGTCCCACCCACCCTTTCCCTCAACGACTATTTGTCCCACCTGTGACAGGGACTGTAGTTCTCGTATTGGACTGTTCCGCCACCTAAGGACTCATTTTAAGAGTGGAAGCAAGTCTTCCTTGATTCCGAGGGACTGCCTATGTTGATGAGGTATACAATTATGAGGGGCCTAGATATAGTAGATAAAAAGGGCCTATTTCCCTTCACAGAGGGGTCAACAAACAGGAGGCATAACTTTAAAGTAATTGGTAGAAGGTTTAGAGGGGATTGGAGGGGAAATTTCTTCATGCAGAGGGTTGTGGGAGTCTGGAACTCACTGATTGAAAGGGTGTTAGAGGCAGAAACCCTCACCACATTTAAAAAGTACTTGGATGTGCACCTGAAGTGCTGTAACCAGCAGGGTTACGGACCTAGAGCTGGAAAGTGGGATTAGGCTGGATAGCCTTTTGTTGGCCTGGGTGGATACGATGGCCGAAATGGCCTCCTTCTGTGCTGTAAACTTCTGTAATTCTATGACCAGAAACCACGGAGGAGGGAATGTAGGCCTGGAGTGGGAGATAGACAACAAAAAGGAAAGGTTGATGGAAAGGAAAGACAATCGAAGTTCTGTAAACTCTCAAAGGCAATTAGAAGATTAAATGATGGAACTGGTTATAACAAATTCAATTCTTGGCCCGCACAGGAGGAAATGTTAACCTGAATAGACTGCCAATTAACAGTGGTCGAAAAATGCGAGAACAAAGAGATTTCTGATTTAACTGGAGCACAGTCCTGCAGGCTTGGACTGAAGATAAAAAAGGAAATGAAAAGTGGTATTGTACACCAACCTAAATGATTTTTTCCCCTCCATGTTTCTTTACCAGCTTTTAACCAATTCATTACCACATCACATGATGCCGACCATTACTGGAGCCCATAATTGACCAGAATCTATGGCAATTTCAGATTTGAAACAGCTGATGGAAATTATAGCTTTCAGTTGGGTGTGTGTGTGTGTGTATTTTTTTTAAACCCTTGGAGCCTTAATTATCAACTTAAAGAAAAAACAGACAAATGTATCTTCAAAGACTGGATTAATTCCACAGCAAGCCCCTTTGTGGGATATAGTTTGTTTGATTGGGCTCATTAAAAATGTTTTATTATTTTGATTATTCATACATCAGGTTTTCAATAGATCATAGAAGAAGGTGGCCAAAAGTAAACAAATTGAAATGTGGCCAGAATTTGGGCCAGATTAGACTTCCATTAGGGCTTGATTATACTTCAGAAACTATGAATATTCATCTTAAATTGAAAAGACTGAAAATGGCAGAGCTCAGTACAGCTGAACTTCCCATTTCCTATTCTTGTACGCCCCCTGCTGCAATCTTGATTACACTACATCAAAGCGTCCAAAATACTTTCTTTTACAAAATAGATAAATAATGCAGTTATTTAATTTAGCCTACACCCTCTTGTACAAGAAAATAATCATTGGTAAAAGCCAAAAAATTCATCCGCAAGATTTTTTTGTGTCATTATTTTTCTTCTTTATTTCCCCAATTCCAACTTGCACCATTAACAAATAGAAGAGGGGAACTTGTTCCTGGGCCTCCGCCAATGCTATTCTATAGCCGGTCATTCTATGACACAGGCAGCTAGAAGTCAACATACAATGTATTCAAAATTAAACAGGTAAGTGAATTATATTCAGTCCATGAGAGTGTTTACTTACAGTAATTTACAAACTTTACTATACTTCATCACACATATCCAAAATAATGGCTCCCCTGGATTCTCTCAACATAGGTGAATCTCAAGGTGGATGCTCACTTCTTCCTTGTTGAAACACTACCACCACCACCATCATAGGCAGTCCCTCAGAATCGAGGCAGACTTACTTCCACACCAAAAGTGAGTTCTCAGGTGACTGAACAGTCCAATACGGGAATTACAGTCGCTGTCGCAGGTGGGACAGACAGGCGTTGAAGGAAAGGGTGGATGGGGAGTCTGGTTTGCTGCACGCTCCGTCCGTTGCCTGCGCTTGTTTTCTGCAAGCTCTCGGCAACAAGACTTAAGAGGTGCTCAGCGCCCTCCCGGAAGCTCTTCCTCCACTTAGGGTGCTCTTTGGCCAGGGACTCCCAGGTGTCGGTGGAGATGTTGCACTTTATCAAGGGGGATCTGAGAGTGTCCTTAAAACGTTTCCTCTGCCCACCTGGGGCTCGCTTGCCGTGTAGGAGTTCCGAGTAGAGCGCTTGCTTTGGGAGTCTCATGCCGGGCATGCAGATGATGTGGCCCGCCCAACAGAGATGGTCAAGTGTGGTCAGTGCTTCAATGCTGGGGATGTTGGCCTGATCGGGAACACTGTCGTTGGCGCGTCTATCCTCCCAGTGGATTTGCAGGATCTTGCGGAGGCAGCGTTGGTGATACTTCTCCAGCGCTTTGAGGTGTCTACTGTAGATGGTCCATGGCCTCACAAAGGCCTTTGACCCGGTCAACCGTGAGGGACTATGGAGCCTCAGTTTTAGCTGCCCCCAAAAGTTTGTCACCATCCTCCGCCTGCTTCATGATAACATGCAAGCCGAGATCCTGACCAACCGATCTACCAGAGACCCAATCCACGTCCGGACTGGGGTCAAGCATGATTGCATCATCGCGGCGACGCTCTTCCTCGCTGCAATGCTCCATCTCACGCTCAACAAGCTCCCCGCTGGAGTGAAACTAAACCATAGCACTAGTGGGAACCTGTTCAACCTTCATTGGCTCCAGGCTACATCCAAGGTCGTCCCATCCTCTGGCCTAAACATAATCAATCAGCAAACCCCAAATGCAGGCCGCGGCTTTGGCATAAACTGTGATCACCGTTACCAGTCTAGACAGGTTTGCGCTAGTAAGTGAATACATACCTCATCCATTCTCAACACGTTCGTTATTTTTCATCTAGATTTAATAATCCTGCACTACTTAACCCAACTTTGAAAAGGGGATAAAGCGAAGAACCAAAAATTATCCGACACAAACTAGAAAAGAATTGGATTGGGAGGAGTTTATTTGCAAACACACTTTGAGCAATCTTCTCCAACCTTCAACCGCTTCACCAGCAACACCCTGTGGGGGGGGGGGGGGAGGGGGGGGGGGGAGAGGGGAGGAGTCACCATTGACTAGAGGCTTAACATAGAAAATCAGTGCAGGAGTAGGCCATTCGGCCCTTCGAGACTGCACCACCATTCAATAAGATCATGGCTGATCAGTCACCTCAGTACCGCGTTCCTGCTTTCTCTCCATACCCCTTGATTCCTTGAGCCATAAGGGCCATATCTAACTCCCTCCTGAATATATCCAATGAACTGGCATCAGCAACTCTCTGCGGTAGAGAATTCCACAGGCTAACAACGCTCCGAGTGAAGAAGTTTCTCCTCATCTCAGTCCCAAATGGCTTACCCCTTATCCTTAGACTGTGTCCCCTGGTTCATTCTGGACAGCCCCCCCTCATGAGGAACATTCTTCCTGCATCTAACCTGTCCCGTCCCATCAGAATTTTATATGTTTCTATGAGATCCCCTCTCATCCTTCTAAACTCCAGGTGAATACAGGCCCAGTCAATCCAGTCTCTCCGCCATATCGGGAATCAGTCTAGTGAACCTTCGCTGCACTCCCTCAATAGCAAGAACATCCTTCCTCAGATTAGGAGACCAAAACTGAACACAATATTCCAGGTGAGGCCTCACCAAGGCCCTGTACAACTGCAGTAAAACCTCCCTGCTCCTATACTCGAATCCCCTAGCTATGAAGGCCAACATACCATTTGCCTTCTTTACCGCCTGCTGTACCTGCATGCCATCTTTCAATGACTGATGTACCATGACACCCAGGTCTCGTTGCATCTCCTCTTTTCCTAACCTAGACAAGTCACATCAATATGGCTATAAGAGCAAGACAGATATTGGGTACTCTGACGAGTGGCTCACTTCCTAACCGCTCAAAGCCTCGGCAACATCTAAAAAGGAACAGGTCAGAATACGATGGAATACTCACCACCAGTCGCTGCAATACTACAGAAGCTCAACCGAATCCAAGACAAAGCAGTTGACTTGATCAGCGCCCGTTATTGGGCTCAATATTCACCCCTCCGCCATCAGTGCAATGTGGCTACAGCATAGCCTGGATCTACAGAATACACTACAGCAACTCCAAATTAACTTTGACTGCACGTCCCATGCTCACGACTTCCATCAACAAAGGATAAGAGTAACAAGCTCATGCTAACTTCACTTCCTCAACAGTCCTCTCCAATCATTACACCATCATGTCTTGGAACATGTATTACCTTTCCTTCAGCGACCCTTGGTAAAACTCCTGAAATTTTCTACCCAATACAAAGGCTACAAGATACGCTCAAGGTCAAAGGAAACTGGTTCACCTAGGAGAGTAAACCAAGAGATGGAAGACAAAAAGAAATGAGAGTAGAGTCAAACGTAACAGGGTCTTCACACCTGTATTAAGCTTCTAAATGTAACATGATCGTCCCAAACTGCCACAGGTGACATCTAGGATAAGTCTGCCTGCAGTAAAACGATCGGATGACGTGACTGATGCAATATTCGACAGGGGAAGCACATTCGCAACTCTCAATGGAAAGGAGATACCAACTGGCACAGAACCTTACCACCTGACAGGCTTCCCAATAGTCTAGGTCATTATAGTTAGTGTCTATGGGGCTTGATTCATTGGCCATCAGGCCCCACAGGTCACCCAAACACATGCATGACAAGGAAGTATCACCACTCCATAAATGCTTAGGTAGGTTAAGACCACAGAAGTATGATCCTGCATGTTAAAAGGAGAACCCACAATGCTTTTATTATTCTTCAGTAGTCCAGGGTCCTTGCAGTGGTTGTAAGTCCAGAGAGAAAGGTGGTGGCTCATGAGAGGTCGAGACCACCCTTTGTAGCTATGGCCAATACTCCAATTAGAGACCCCCATATAGCAGCAGAGCACAAAACAAATGAGGCTCGTACGATAATCTGGAGATGCTGTCGAGAAAACCACAGGGATGCTGAAGCGAGATTCTGTTGGTTGGACCAGATAGGTGCGGTTCTGTAGTACAAAGTATTCAAAATTATCACTATACTGTTGCATCCAAAAAATGGGCAGCAAGACAAGAAAGGGAGGCCCGAAGAAGAAGAGGAGGAGTGCAAGATGGTGCAGGAGATTTGAACGAAGGTTGGTGATTGTGAACTACTTCCAATAATAAATGTATCCTGTCACGGACCAACTTTGTTTTTATAATGATGAAAACAGATTGATCCCCCTTCCCCAGGGGATGGCACACAGTGCATATACTGCAGCCAAATTGTCATTTTTCAGCCCCTTCCCAGCACTCATTACCTTCCACAGTTCGACCAATAAAATATCTATGCTAAGAAAAAAACACTATTTATTTAGTGCTACTTACAGAAAACATACGCTGCAAGGCCCGTGTCTCCACCTCGTGATACTATTGGTGTGCTTGCCCTGCTATTTAACCTAGGGCTCTGTCCAGGTGCTGAGTAGAAGGAGCAAGTGTGATGGTAGGTGCTGTTGGATACTGCAATAGTGTTGCAATGGTCAGGTCCTTGAACCCGAATGGAAGAAAGCACAGGCACCCTAAGCTAGTGCCTCATACATGACCCTTTTCCGGTTATCCCTCATTGCTGGACACCTCAATGGGACGGCCAGCAATATCCAGATTGCAGTCCTTAGGGAGTCTCCAGCGGCTGAATCGCACCATCACTATTCGTTTCAAATTGCCAATCTGGGACCTTAACCTACACTGAACACCCCAAATATACAATGCAGCCTATATTTATCTAGTCACTGCATAATGAGGTGAAAACCTTCTGATGACAACATTTAAAATAACACAATCTCCTTGTTGTGCATGTAGAATCTTACTTTAAAAAGAAAATCTCGCCTTCTCTTCTCCTGAAGGTTATGCTCCCATGGAAACTAGAATCTATCTGGTACCTGATCCAAATGTCCATTCTTGATTTATGATCAATGGGAACATCACAATCACGCCTGGTCCATCCTCATCTCATATCCACGTTACAGTTATGTTTCTGCCTTGACTACAGTTTCCAGAAGCAGATCCAAGTCTCGTATAAGCTAAAAGTCACATATTTATTCTCTGCCAGGTGTAGGTTAGTATTGCTCAGAGCTAACAATTAACCCGAAATCACAGTAAATTATTGAGATGCCCACAATATTCTCCATTAAACTCAAAGCAGGAAACCACCACTACTAAAGGGTACAGGCTAAAGCCACTTATCCGGACTTATTTAAAAAGAAACAGAGAGGCAATAATATTGGCAATGTACCAACAACAAAATCAACCATGGCCTAAAAGAGCCAAGTGTCTGTAATTTTTAAAGATCCTCTCAGTAAATTCTTAATGGAAAGTAGATTTTTATGAATTAGCACCCCCTAGCAGAGAGCTTTGTGCAATGTGACGAGATAGAGACTTTAAGTGAAGTCAGCATATGCTGCACAATTTTCCACCTATTAAAATTAATGTGCAAGTTCTAGCCCAGAGTGTCTTATGGTACATATGCACAACTTCTTATAGAATTCCTATAGACCTGTGCAAGGATTAAAGCTAAATGAATAGAAGAGTTCCTAGATTATTTTCATTTCATATAGAGGCAGTCTCTTAAAAGATTGACAAACAGTATTGCACAGACACACATCACAGGAAGCAATGAGTTAATAGCTTAGGAAAATTAGTCCTTCTTCCAATGGAGTGCCAGTATGAAGGGCTTTCATTTTGTTGGCAAGCACAAGGGCCAGAAAGGGCAACGAAGCCTTGGATGGGAGAAGGCGATTGCGGGAGCAAGATGCAAGTCTCATGGAAGAGATGAACCTAGTATCAAATTTTGCCAGAGAATGCTAAAACGGGCATAAAAATTTATACAAGACATTAGCTACTTTAAAGTTGGAGTATTGCATGCAGTTCTCAGCACTTCATTATAGCAAGAATGTTAAGAGCTATGGAAAACAGGATAGCTTAATTGGAATGACACCAGGATGAGAGGTTATATCTAATGAAGATCTGAAAATAATATCCACACACTCCTCTCCCCAGGAGAGAGAAAATTAATGGGGTGGATGGATATTAATCCAAGAGGTTTTTTTAAAAATAGAGTATGGATAAAGCTTTGAGAAGGTAAATGGTATAACATTGTTTCTACTGATTTGCAAATTGGAAACAAGGTGGTGTAGATTAAGAACAGCGAGAAGCCAAAAATATAATAATGATTAGTCAGCATGGATTTCAAAATGGAAAGTCTTGCTTGACCAACCTCATTGAATTTTTTGAAGAGGTAACAGAGAGAGTGGACAAGGGTAATGCAGTAAATGTAATTTACTACATTTTCAAAAGACCTTCGATAAGGTATCCCGTAATAGACTGATGAACAAGGTCAGAGAATGCAGAGTCAGGGGACAAGTAGCAGAATGGATGGTCAGCTGGCTTCAAGACAGAAAGCAGAGAGAGTAGGGGTAAAAGGCAGCTATTCACTGTGGCAGAAGTGGGTAGTGTTGTTCCACAAGGATCAGTGCTGGGGCTGCTGTTCACAATTTATATTAATGATTTAGACTGCAATCAAAAACACATTTCTAGATTTGCGGATGACACCAAATTGGGAGCGAGAGTCAATACTGAGGGGAACTGTAACAAATTACAGGAGGACATTAATAAAATTGTAGAATGGGCAAATGAAGTTCAACACATGTAAATGTGAGGTATTACATTTTGGTAGGAAGAATATTACTTGGAGGGTGCGAGTCCAGGTGGGGTAGAGGAATAAAGGGATCAGTGTACAAATACACAAATCACTAAAAGTTGCAACACAGGTTAGCAAGGCCATAATAAAGCAAAGCAAGCACTAGGATTGCTTTCGCAGAAGTGACTATTAGGGCAGGGTTAAAACCTATTAAAAAAAGGGAACTGGCTGAGTGTTTGAAAGAATAAAGGATATAGGGGAAGGGCAGGAAAATAGGATTCAAGTAGCAGAATTCACTTAAAGAGCCAAGTATACACACACACACACACAAAGCATCAAATGGCCTTCTGTGATGGCTCAAACTGCTCAATTAAATAATCAACAAAATGGTACTTCAACAAAACTGCACTTGGGAGCATTCAAACACACAAAATGACACTGAATAGTTTAAAGGAAGGCTGGTTGTAATCCCGTTCAGTGCTTCATACCCTCCATTGATTGGCTGGTGGCTACCACTCCCTTCTCTGGCTCCGTCCTGAGAGACATGTTTGTGCCAGGACTGGGACTGGGCTCATGGTAAGACAATACCTCAGATGGGGAAGGTGCGACACCAGTCTCCAGAGAAAATGACTTTATCTGATGCCTCTGTCTGGAGAGGAAACAAAAGTTTGATTGAAATCAATTGTTCTGGACTTTTTCTAAACAAATTAGCAGAACAATTACGTCTTAATTTAGTTACCAGACTGTGAAATGCAGTTCAGCAAATATAAACACGATTCCAATCACAGCTTTACTCAAAAAGGTCCAAATGACAAGATTAAAGTTGCTATCTTTCAGGAGTTCATGCATGCAAGAGATAGACAGTAACAGAGCAGAGCTCTTGGGCAACGAGCTCACAGCTCCAGCTGTGCAAGGATGAGCCGGAGAGCCTTCTCACAATTTTGGTACCAAACCAATTTTTTCTTTAAAAAAAAGATACCTATATTCAATTAGAGTTTATTTAAGGAATATAATCAAGCATGATATGCGCTTCTACTAACTTATTTCATTCTACTGTGCACATTTGAAAATGATGTCTTGAGGGAGATTAATTTATGATTTTCAAATATATGCAGGTTGTGTACTTAAAATTCTAGAGATCGGAAGCAAAACTTCTAGTTTTAAACTAAGCAAATTTAAATTTAAAAAATGACTAATTAATTTATGAGTATATCCCCTTATGGTGTTGTAAGAGGGTGGAGGATAATCAGACCAAGGCACACAGACAATTCGGTACCTATTTTAAAGTCATACATTCTGTTCTTAGTTTTTTATTTCCATTATAAATTCCCATGTTTAAGTTTATGATGGAAGCTGCTTCCGTAAACTTTCATGCTGATATTAAATTATCCGGTCTTCAAATGAAAGCTGCTGTAAATTAAAAGAGCAAGTTCACTGGTGAGCCCCCGACAGGGTCAAGATACAGATCTGCCATCATTTAATTGAATGGCGGAACAAGCTCGAGGGTTGTAATGGACTTCTCCTATTCCTACTGTAGTCCGATCAAATCTTTGCATGAGTTTGCGTTAGGAGTTTTACTGAGCAGCAGCGAGTATAAAGGTCGTTGGAAAGCTGCTACAAATTTGCCTAGAGTGAGCCACAGTGGAATCTCAATGATCTATCTATCACAATGCAGAGAATAATATAAATTGTTAGCTCGAGTCCCCAAAATAACACAGCAGATTGCTGGTCTGAATTTGATAAGCAGTTCCAATTCCCATAGATTTCCCATTATGCACATATTTCGAGAACGCAGACAGAACACTGCAAATAATTGAGGGTGCATTATATACTGAAGCATGCCAGAAGACTGTCAGGGATGGGTGGACTCGCACATATACAGAAAAACATTTGAGATGGGGTCTGTATGGATGTACAACCAAGTTACTAGATAATGATCAAATTGGAATTCTTACAATTTTTCCCTTCCTTGGCCCAGGGGTGCTGACGTCAATTCTAGTGCACTTAACACCCTGACGAAAATCAGCTAATTCAGCCCACACAAGAATGGATTTTGGGACCGAGCAGTGCTGGGAAAGTGGTGTTCCTGGCATTTGGGAGCTTTGTTGGTGTCCTGGGGTTTGGTAGCACCGGGAGTGGGCAATTGAATGTGGGGTCCAGTTCACAGGGGGAATTCCCAGAATATGGCACCATGGCAGGGTGCGGAGAAATTCTAGGATCTGGCAAGACTGGGATGGGTGGACCAGAGGTCTGACAGCCAGCACTAGAAAGGATTTCATCTTCCAGAATCTACAGTTTATGAGACCAGGATCTAGCCCAGGTCTGGCCTGTTCACACTGTTCCCTGGTCACAAGCTCGTTTTCAGCATTTAACATATTTTAAAACACAGTACTAGCCTGCTGAAAACTAGCCTGGTTGGTGCTAGGCATAGACACTGTCTAATGACCAGTAACAGGCTCCAGGCAATTCTCATGGCTCAGGACAAAGTCATAGCAGGTTGGCATGAGTTACAACAGGCAAGGACAATTTGAGCTGGTTGGAAATGACTCAGGCTGTCAAACAGACTGCAGCTGGGTGGATCACCTAATCCTTAGAGCCAGACCAGACACACAAATCTCAGCCTCAGTCAAACTCCAGCCCTCAGCCCCTGACAGAGGTTACATTTCAGGGGACAACACTCAACAGATGCATTTCCAACAAGTTAGACAATCAGATGAATAGGTTGACATTTTTGCAAATTCTTTATGTGGTTTTAAATTGTATTTTGCGTGCAGTCAGCAGGCTAAGGGAACAAAATAGCAACAGGAACAAATGGCTCAATTTGTGTTTTTTCCCCCTCTCTAATCGCTGCTTAAAGTGTAGTTCTGATTTGTTGCTCTTTAAGAAATACAAAATTTGAGGCAAAGCATAATTCTATTGTAATATTTTTAATGCAGAATCCTAGAACATTAAAGTTCCACTAAGTCTGCACTGGTGTTTTTCTCCACTTAAACCAGTCTAATCCCATTTTCGTGCTTACACTATAGTGGGAATTTGAGGGGAATTATTTTCACCCAGAGGGTGGTGAGGGTCTGAATGGGTGGTAGAGGCAGAAACCCTCATTCCATTTAAAAAGTACCTCGATAGATGTGCACTTGAAGTGCCGTAACCTACAAGGCTACGGACCAAGAGCTGGAAAGTGAGATTAGGCTGGATAGCTCTTTATCGGCACGAACACAGTGGGCTGAAATGGCCTCCTTCCGTGCTGTAAATTTCTATGGGCTAGACTTTTGGCACTTGATCGCCCATCTAAGTAGGCTATTGCCCATTTTTGCTGAACAGTGAAAAGTAGGGCTGAATGATTCTATGGCTATACCTTTAACATTGCTCTTTTTCAAACCACTATACAGTCACCATAACTAATACATTGTACAACAACCCTACTGTAAAACAGCATATCCTCTGATTGGCCATAAGCAACACTACCGAAGGTGATAGATGCAAACAGAAAGAAACCCAATTATTTCCATGTTGAGGTGAATTACAAGTAGGAAAGTTTGCAGATTGGCTTGGAATATGTAATTTGCAAATACCTGGCAATCAGAAACTTCAACTGGAAGCACACTCTAACTGGCCTCAGGCCTCATGCCCAGGGCACCAACCAAGACTCGTTATAAATGCAAAAAAGCTGGATCATGAGAGTAGTATGCTGTGATATGATCTGCTTTATTAGTAACATAGTGTGTAAACATTCTACAGGCCTATTCCTTCATGCATTATGTTTTAATAACACTGGGATACAGAAGGCAGCAGGGCATCGAATTATTAATCCAGTTTTGATCACATAATCCAGATTTCAGACTAAAGATGAGCAATATAAATATAGCATGAATCGAATTTTTGCACTATAATAATTACAAATTCTGTGCTACATTACGTCCTATTTTCGCGGGCTTATTTGTCCTGTAATTAAGGTAAAGAGGCTTTATGGATCAAAGACTATTCTGAAGTTTAGCATCCCAGATCTAAAATCAAATACTCATCAGGTGAAAGGCAGTTGAGGGTTTCTTCCAAAATGTTTACTGAGACCCTGACTAAATCTCCCAAACACTTCCCGGAATTACATCCACATGATAGTCAAGGAACATCCCAGGGTTATTCCAAATCCCAGTGTATCCAAATGAAGGAATTCCTTCGATCCTAAAAGCATTTAGTGATTTGAAACATAAACCCGGAAACGTGAAATGCCCTCGGTGCGCGGGAAAGCTTTGATCAGTTTCACTGGAATTGTAAACAAGGCAGGTCCGGGGCTGCGCTCCCTCGAAATAAAAAGGGGCAAAACTCACATCCGACCGTAAAATCACCGCTACAACCTTTAGGCGCCGGGAACAGGACACTCACCGTCAATCCCGGGAGGAATTCCGGCACCAGGCTGCGCACTGCTGGAGAAGGAAGGATACTATCACTGGCTGACGTTCGCAACACAACCCGGCTACAATGTAGCCATTTTAAAACATGGTCTCAAACATCGCGAGACTCGCAGATCCAGGTGGGGCAAGCAGACAGTTTAAAGGGCTCCTGTAATCCGCACACAATGCAATCCGCACGCGATGTAATCCCCACACAATGCAAAGCATGCAATCTGCACACAATGTAATGCATGCAATCTGAACCCCCCCCCCCCCCCCACACACACACAATGCATACAATTCGCACACAACATAATGTATGCAATCCGCATAATGTAATGCATGCAATCCACACCCAATGCAATGCACACACATACAATATGCACAATGCAATCCACATACGATGCAATATATGCAATATGCACTCAACGTAATGTATGCAACCAGCATACAGATAGAAGACTGGGTCTTTACTCGTTAGAGTTCAGAAGGATGAGGGGTGATCTTATAGAAACATTTAAAATAATGAAAGGGATAGACAAGATAGAGGCAGAGAGGTTGTTTCCACTGGTAGGGGAGACTAGAACTAGGGGGCACAGCCTTAAAATACGGGGGAGCCAATTTAAAACCGAGTTGAGAAGGAATTTCTTCTCCCAGAGGGTTGTGAATCTGTGGAATTCTCTGCCCAAGGAAGCAGTTGAGGCTAGCTCATTGAATGTATGCAAGTCACAGATAGATAGATTTTTAACCAATAAGGGAATTAAGGGTTACGGGGAGCGGGCGGGTAACTGGAGCTGAGTCCACGGCCAGATCAGCCATCATCTTTTTGAATGGCGGAGCAGGCTCGAGGGGCTAGATGGCCTACTCCTGTTCATAATTCTATGTTCTTAAGCACGCACTCAATGCATATAATCTGCACACACACAATGTATGCAATCGGCATCCAATGTAATGCATATAATCCGCACACAATGTAACACATGCAGTCTGCACATAATGCAATGCATGCGATCCACACATAATGCAATAGATGCAATCCACACACACAATACATGCAATCTGCACACAGTGCCATCCGCACCTAATGCAATGCATGCAATCTGCATCTTCTGCTGTGCATGCATGTGTGACTGTTACAGTACAGAAGTAAAACTGTGCTTAATGTTCTGAAAGAGCTACCACTTAGCCCCTTTCCCCTGCCTTTTAAATGTTATCTTTTCCAAATATTTATCTGTTGTGTATCTGTAAAGCATGCACTCCCATGTTCCACCACCAGGGAGCTCATCCCCTGAAGTCTCAAGGGATCCCAGCATCCCTTGGGAGCACTGTATATAAGCCAGCCCCTAAGACTTGTTACTCACTCTGGAGTGTCTTATTAAAGACTGAGGTCACTGCTACTTTAACCTCTCTGTGTGCAGTCTCATCTGTATTAGGAACACAATAACTGGCGATGAGAATACGAATCCAAGGCAAAGATGCAGCAAACTGTGGGCATCCTGGAGAAGTTCTCGGAGGGTGAGGACTGGCAAGCCTATGTCGAACGGTTAGACCAGTACTTTGTAGCCAACGAGCTGGACGGAGAAGAAAGCGCTGCAAAAACGAGAGCGGTCCTCCTCACAGTCTGCGGTACACCGACCTACAGCCTCATGAAGAATCTTCTGGTTCCGGTGAAACCCACAGATAAGTCGTATGAGGAGCTGTATACACTGGTTCGGGAGCATCTTAACCCGAGGGAGAGTGTGCTGATGGCGAGGTATCGATTCTACACGTGCCAGCGATCTGAAGGTCAGGAAGTGGCGAGCTACGTCGATGAGCTAAGGCGACTTGCAGGACAATTTGAGTTTGATGGCTACCTGGAGCAGATGCTCAGAGACTTTTTTGTACTGGGGCATTGGCCACGAGACCATCCTACGAAAACTTTTGACTGTAGAGATACCGACCCTCAGTAAGGCCATTGCGATAGCACAGGCGTTTATGTCCACCAGTGATCACACCAAACAAATCTCTCAGCACACAAGTGCTAGCAATGTTCCTAAATTAACTGGAACTGTGTTTGCGAGCAGAAATGTATAGGGCAGAACCCATGAGTCTGCAACTGCCAGCAGGCCTCAGGTGACCCAGATGACTCAGAGTCCGCAACAAAGAGTGAATTCAAGGTAATTCACACCTTGTTGGCGTTGTGGAGGCTTCCATTCAGCCTATTCATGCCACTTCAAAGGGTATGTTTGCAAGAGCTGTGGAACAATGGGGCACCTCCAACGAGCTGCAAGCTCTGAAAAACCTGCTAACCACCACGTGGCAGAGGAAGGTCGGTCCATGGTGGATCAAAGCAATTTCGAGCCTCAGAGAAAGGAGGCAGATGCTGAAGTAATGGGGTGCACACATTTTCGATGAAATGTCCACCTATAAAGCTAAACGTAAAATTGAATGGCTTACCCATAGCCATGGAACTGGACACTGGCGCAAGCCAATCCTTCATGAGTAAAAAGATGGTTGAGAGACTGTGGTGCAACAAGGTATTCAGACCAGCCCTGAGCCCCATCCACACGAAACTGAGAATGTACACCAAAGAGCTTATCACTGTCCTGGGCAGCGCCATGGTCAAGGTCACCTGCGAGGGCACGGTGCATGAACTGCCACTCTGGATTGCCCCGGGCGATGGCCGCACACTGCTTGGAAGGAGCTGGCTGGGCAAAATCCGCTGGAACTGGGATGACATCCGAGCGCTATCCCATGTTGATGAGGCCTCATGTGCCCAGGTTCTTAACAAATTTCCTTCCCTTTTTGAGCCAAGCATTGGAAACTTTTCCGGGGCGAAGGTGCAGATCCACTTGGTTCCAGAGGCACGACCCATTCACCACAAGGCGCGAGCGGCACCTCACATGATGAGGGAGAGAGTGGAAATCGAGCTGGACAGGCTGCAACGCGAGGGCATCATCTCCCTAGTGGAATTCAGCGAGTGGGCTAGCCCGATCGTTCCAGTACTCAAAAGTGATGGCACGGTCAGGATTTGCGGCGATTATAAAGTAACTATTAATCGTTTCTCGCTACAGGACCAATACCCGCTACCTAAGGCAGACGACCTATTTGCGATGCTGGCAGGAGGCAAGACGTTCACCAAGCTTGACCTGACTTCGGCCTACATGACGCAGGAGCTGGAGGAGTCTTCAAAGGGCCTCACCTCCATCAACACGCACAAGGGACTGTTCATCTACAACAGATGCCCATTTGGAATTCGGTTGGCTGCAGCGATCTTCCAGAGAAACATGGAGAGCCTACTGAAGTCGGTACCACACACGGTGGTCCTTCAGGACGACATATTGGTCACGGGTTGGGACACCGCCGAGCACCTACAAAACCTGGAGGAGGTCCTCCAGCGACTGGATCGCGTAGGGCTGCGGCTGAAGAGGTCAAAATGCGTCTTCATGGCAACAGAAGTGTAATTTTTGGGGAGAAAAATCATGGCGGATGGCATTCGGCCCACAGACGCCAAGACAGAAGATATCAGGAACGCGCCCAGGCCACAAAACGTCATGGAGCAGCGGTCATTCCTGAGACTCAACTATTTTGGCAACTTCCTACAGGGGTTAAGCACCCTTTTAGAGCCCCTACATGTGTTATTGCGCAAAGATGAGAACTGGGTATGGGGAAAAAAACAAGTAATTGCTTTTGAGAAAGCCAGAAACATTTTATGCTCCAACAAGCTGCTTGTATTGTATAACCCGTGTAAAAGACTTGTGCTAGCATGTGATGTGTCGTCGTACAGAGTCGGGTGTGTATGACAACAAGCTAATGTTGTGGGGAAGTTGCAACCTGTCGCCTATGCTTCCAGGAGCTTGTCTAATGCCGAGAGGGCCTACAGCATGATTGAGAAAGAGGCATTAGCGTGTGTGTTCGGGGTAAAGAAAATGCATCAGTACCTGTTTGGCCTCAAATTTGAGCTGAAACCGATCACAAGCCCCTGACATCCCTGTTCGCTGAAAACAAGGGGATAAATACTAATGCCTCAGCCCGCATACAAAGGTGGGCACTCGCGCTATCGGCGTATAACTATACCATCCGCCACAGACCAAGCACCGAGAACTGTGTGGATGCTCTCAGTCGGCTACCATTGCCCACCATGGGGGTGGAAATGGCGCAGCCTGCAAACTTGTTGATGATGGCACAGCCTGTAGACTTGTTGATGGTCATGGAAGTGTTTGAAAATGATAAATCACCTGTCACGGCCCGCCAGATTAGGACTTGGACCAGCCAAGATCCTCTGCTGTCCCGAGTAAAAAGCTGTGTACTGCATGGGAGATGGGCCAGCATCTCCATTGAAATGCAAGAGCCAATCAAGCCATTCCAGCAGCGAAAGGACGAGCTGTCCATTTAGGCAGACTGCCTGTTGTGGGGTAACCGAGTAGTGCTACCAAAAAAGGGCAGGAAGACGTTCATCTCGGATCTCCACAGCACACACCCGGGTATAGTAATGATGAAAGCGATAGCCAGATCCCACGTGTGGTGACCCGGTATCGACTCTGACTCAAGAGTCCTGTGTACTCAGTTGAGCAATGCGCCCAGAGAGGCACCACTAAGTTTGTGGTCCTGGCCCTCCAGACCATGGTCGAGGATCCATGTCGACTATGCAGGCCCGTTTCTCAGTAAAATGTTCCTGGTGGTGGTGGATACTTTTTCAAAAAGGATTGAATGTGAAATAATGTCGGGAAGCACCGCCACCATTGAAAGCCTGAGGGCCATGTTTGCCACCCACGGCCTGCCTGACATACTGGTCAGTGACAATGGGCCATGTTTCACCAGTGCCGAATTTAAAGAATTCATGACCCGCAATGGGATCAAATATGTCACCTCGGATCCGTTTAAACCAGCCACTAATGGGCAGGCAGAGCGGGCAGTACAAACCATCAAACAGAGCCTTAAATGAGTCACAGAAGGCTCACTCCAAACCCGCCTGTCCTGAGTACTGTTCAGCTACCACACGAGAACCCACTCGCTCACAGGGGTGCCCCCGGCTGAGCTACTCATGAAAGGGACACTTAAAACCAGACTCTCGCTGGTTCACCCCAACCTGCATGATCAGGTAGAGAGCAGGCGGCAGCAACAAAATGTAAACGATGGTCGCGGCACTGTGTCACGGGAAATTGATCTGAATGACCCTGTGTATGTGCTAAACTATGAACATGGTCCCAAGTGGATCGCGGGCACGGTGATAGCTAAAGAAGGGAATAGGGTGTTTGTAGTCAAACTAGACAATGGACAAATTTGCAGAAAGCACCTGGACCAAACGAGGCTGTGGTTCACAGACTGCCCTGATCAACCCACAGCAGAGACCACCTTTTCGAGCCCACAACACACACCCAAAGGGTCAACGACACCATCCTGAACCAGGAAATCAAACCCATCACGCCCAACAGCCCAGCAAGGCCAGGCTCACCTAGCAGCCCTGCAGGGCCAACAGCACGCCAGCCCAGCGAGGGCACAGCCAATACACCAGAACAGACATTTGTACCGAGGCGGTCCACCAGGGAAAGAAAGGCTCCCGACAGCCTCACCTTGTAAATAGTTTTCACTTTGACTTTGAGGGGAGAGTGATGTTGTGAACCTGTAAAGCATGCACTCCCATGTTCTGCCACCAGGGAGCTCATCCCCTGAAGTCCCAAGGGATCCCAGCATCCTTTGGGAGCACTATATGTAAGCCGGCCCCTAAGGCCTGTTACACACTCTGGAGTGTCTTATTAAAGACTGAGGTCACTGTTACTTTAACCTCCCTGTGTGCAGTCTCATCTATGTTAGGAACACAATATTATCCACTTCCATTTTAGTGGTTATTATAGATTCTGTTCCACCACTGTTTCTGGTAGGGAATTACATGTCCCAACAACTCTCTCTGGAAAAAATACTCCAAATCTCTCCCTACCTTTTAATTGTAAACTTGAAAAATGGTAACATTGGTGAACAGCATTACATTATTTCTAATTTATGTTCCCAAAATTAAATGTAATTTTATTATTTAGTGTATACAGATTCGGCGTTAAGTTCCAGCCATCGTGAGCATTGGGATTACCAGCATGCAAAATGCATAGGCTACCATATAGTTTAGTTAGTGGGCTTGATTCAACTATGTCGGACCTGGTTTGTATTTTTCCGTAAGGATGTTTGGCATCATCATGAAGGCTCCATTGGTGAAGATTTGAGGCGCAGTGTTCCTGTCCAGTTCCAAAGCATTTGAGAAGTGCTCATCTGCGATGTGACCACTTGAATTCTGGTTGACTGCCTGTAGGATCAGAGGTGATATATAAGAGCATTTGCTATCCATGCTTCATGCCAGTGAGTTGATAAGGAAAAGTCTATGGTATCAGGAAAGGTTGGGTGGTTTGAAGAGAGCTGCCCTGTTGCTGTCAGAGTGAATTGGCAACATGATTTTTTTTCGACATATATTCACCTATTTTCCTCCTGCATCTGAAATACGAAGATGTGGAGGAGCTATGTTACAGAGGAGTGAGAACCACGGGAAGGGAGTAGAGCACAATGTGCCTGACACAAGACACGTAGTAGTATGGGGTTGAATGTCCACCAGCTTAATTTGTGGTGAGCAAACCTGAATAGGAGGCCAGTGTTATTTAAAATGAACCACTTGAAGCCTCAAGGAGACAATAAAAAATGTCCAATTTAAATGTCCCTCTTTCTTTTCTCTGTTGAAGGTGGTGATTGTTTCTGGGGGTTGGCATCCTGGGCATTGGCAGTTTCTGCTACCTTGTCCAAGAGGCCATTTTGTATGTGTGAGTATAGACAATGAATGTTACAGGATATTTAACTCTAGAAGCTGCCAAAGCTGAACCTGATTCTGTCCTCATCCGACATGTGCCCTCAAAACTTTCTAGTACAGATCATTGAATACCAGTCAGGAGTGGGGAATCTTACTTATTGTCCTTCCTATTTCAGGTTTGTTGGAGCAGCTTTACTCCTCTTTCAGCCTGTCCAAACTGCTGGAAAATCTCAAATTGTTAAAGGTCAATATTCCAATTTGGTTAACTTATATGCCAACACATCTTTTGACTGCTTGTAAGTGGATTAGAATAAGAATGTTTCTCTATTTGCCAGTTAAGTTGTATGTAATTAAATTTTTTTTATTCCGAGCATGTTGTGCATAAACTTTATCACACTATCGCCATTTCTATTTTGCAATGGTCAACATTCGGAAAATATAGCAAATTCATATTCAGTATCAAGAAATTTGCACATCCAGTAGCAGATACAGCAAGATTACAATTTGTCTGACTTTAAAGAACACAATATTGTTATAAATTTAGTGCTATTTATATTGTTAAACATTATAATTGTATAGAATACTTCTGTAGACAGCTCTTTAGTTCTATTAAGTAAATAAAAATGCAATATTTAAATGGATTAAAATATTCCAGTATGTACTATTGTACAGAAATGAAATACTTATAATAATAGGAAAAGGGTATGGACATCATGGCAAAGTTACTGTAAACTGTCTGAATGTTCTAAAATGAGCTACATATACATCTGCTGCAAATGTACGGGGATACATACAAACCCTTGTACTATCTGAATGCTTCACTCTTAATATCAATTTTATAATACAATTTTCATCACTAAAGATAAGCTTCTGTGTATCTGTAAGTCTGCTTGAACGTCAAGTCAAGGTTGAAAGTTAAATTTAAAAGTTTCCCTACTACATTAGAATCTGGTTTACTGCAATCCATGTTCTGTGGTGGGGTGGAATGAGTACACAATGACGTTAGAAATATAGGTAGTACATTTATGGGACAACTTACCCAAAATAAAAATACTTTGAAAAATTGAGGAATATTGATTTAAAGAGAAATATGATGTAGAAGCTTTAACTTTTGCACCCTTTTACATTCTCTTTATATGGCAGAACTGTTCGAATAAAGTCAGGGTAGATTATATAATACCTGAGCATTAAAGAACTGCCAATGAGAAAACTTAAGGAATGGCTAAGAAAGGTTCATCATGCTCAGTGAAATAAATCACATTGCTGACCTCTAAGGGTGGACTATATATTCAGCCCCCCTGTGGCCAGAAAAGATAGAGGGCCTCTTCCATTGACACTGCTACATCCAGAGCTGTTCTGTGCCTTTTAAGACATCAGTGTCACCTCATTTACATTATAATACCGTGGCTAAATTTAGGGTTGCTGTGAGCAACAGCATTGTATACACTTCAGGCAGTCAAGGCAGAACAACGATTTCGGTCTATGCAAAAACGTTAATCCTATTAGGGTTTTAGTGCAAATATTTACTCTCGTTTAACTTTGTTCATGATGGCTTTGGGATAGTTTGTTTCCTTATATAATATTGTTTTCCCCAATTTTCATCACTCCATCATTGGCGCTCCATAAAACCTACCCCTTTGACCAAGCTTTCAGTCACCTGCAATAATATCTCCTTTGTGGCTCAGTAAGTGTCCTGGGAAGTTTAATTACATTAAAGGTGCTATATAAATGTACATTGTTATTGTTGTGGGATTGATTACCATTAAAATCTAAAAATTTGTGGGTTATCTTGCGACTGAAAATCTACTGAGGAGTTCTTCTTATAAAGCTGAATAAGACATATATTGAAGGCTTATTCCTTGGGACACTGAAATGCATAACAAACTCAATTGTTCTATTCATTCATGCGTTGCTAAGTTTGTAAAAAGAAAATAGGGCCGAAAGTCAGGGTCTCAGAGAGACCCGTTACTGCCCATTCGCGGCAGCCCTTCGTCGAAGTCGAATGGCCGCCGCTTTGCGGTCAACAGCCCGACCCGAAATTCAGGTTGGGGATTTTTTGGCCTGGACCCCATCCCGTCTGATTCTGATGACCACCAAAAGCGAGTCATCAGTTAGTGCACCACTGGTTTTAATTATCTTTGTTTTAAATTTCTATGTTAGATTCTATGTTTCTATGTTAGATGTAGTCCTTACTACAAGGGGGATCAAGGGGTATGGCGAGAAAGCAGGAATGGGGTACTGAAGTTGCATGTTCAGCCATGAACTCATTGAATGGTGGTGCAGGCTCGAAGGGCCGAATGGCCTACTCCTGCACCTATTTTCTATGTTTCTATGTTAGATCAAAAATACTTAACTCCCTAAATTCAGCTGTATTTGTCGATCCCCTGCCGCGTGGTGCTCCCGACAGGTTTTTCTGACAGTACACCCTCTGAAGACTGTGTGCGGCCCGGCAGCGCGATGGCCCTCTTGGATGCCAGGCCGCTGTCCTGGCCAAAACCCTCCCTGGTGGCCCAGTGGCCGAAGATTAAAAATGCTCGATTCTCTTCCCTTTAACAGAGGGGCGAGGGCGTGGTGACGCACACGCGCTGTGACATCACCACTACTCCATCGCTGATTTACAGCGGCGGAATCTCTGTCCGCTGTCCGACCTATATTCAGCCCCTCAGCCTGGCTTTCAGTCTATGGCCCGCTCCCATTATGACTCATTTCCTCTGGGACTTTGAAAAAATGGCTCTTCCGACCGCATCAAGGATCCCAGCGGTAAGTACCACTAAAAAAATCCTAGGTGCGCCAGATTTCTTGTGCTGCTGAATTTCAGCCCCAATGTCTTTTGTAAATTTGTACACAACCAAAAGTTTGTTTTGTCAATGAAACCTTTGAATGGGCATGCATCTTGTGTTCTGAGGTTTGGACCTAATTCAGTAACTTATTCCATTTTGATTTTTCTTTAATACTTATGAATTCATATTCTATGCAGAGGTCAAGGTAAGTAGGAAGCAAGCCTGGCCTTGTGAGAGTGGGAGCAGTTGGGGCCAGTATCTATTGACTCATGACACCAGTCCCAGTAAAATGGAATGCTTTCATGAGATGACAGCACCATAGATGTTGGATTATGAAATCCGACTTCCCACCCGTAGTCTCCCGTTACAACAACAACTTGCATTTATATAGCGCCTTTAACATAATAGAAAAGTCACAAGGCGCTTCGCAGGAGCATTATCAAACACAATTTGACACTGAGCCATCTAAGGAGTTATTCGGACAGATGACCAAAAGCTTGATCAAAGAGGTAGGTTTGAAGGAGAGTCTTAAAGGAGGAGAGAGAGGTAGCGAGCAATGTTCCCTTTAAGTTGCGTGGCCACATGCGCTCTGGACCTCCTGCGCATCTGGCTCACCGGATTTTCCACATGCAGTATTTTGAATGGGCCCCGCAGCCTCTTAAAGGGGCCCCACAACCAAAAAAAATTAAAGGAAAGATTGGTAGAGAGGCGGAGAGGTCTAGGGAGGGAACTCCAGAGTTTAGGCTCGAGGCAGCTGAAAGCACAATTGCCAATGGTGGAGTCATTAAAATAGGGGATGTGCAAGAGGCCAGAATTGGAGAAGTGCAGAAATCTCGGAGGGTTGTAGGGCTGGAGGAGGTTACAGAGAAAGGATGGAGCGAGGCTTTGGAGGGATTTGAAAACAAGGATGACAATTTTAATATTGAAGCCTTGCTGGACCAGGAGCCACTGTAGGTCAGCGAGCACAGGGATGATGGGTGAATGGGACTTGATACGAGTTAGGATATGGGCAGCAGAGCTTTGGATGACCTCAAGTTTATGGGGGGTGGAAGATGGGAGGTCAGTCCGAAGTGCGTTGGAATAGTCAAATCTAGACGCAACAAAGGCAAGGATGAGGGTTTCAGCAGCAGATGAGCTGAGGCAGGGGCGGAGTCGGGTGATGTAACCGAGTTTGAAACCGGTGGTCTTAGTGACGAAGCTCATCTCAGGGTGAAATACAACACTAAGGTTGTGAATGGTCTGGTTGCAAGGAAGTGGGATGGAGTCGGTGGCTAGGGAACAGAGTTCGTATCGGGAACCAAAGATAATGGCTTCGGTCTTCTTTATTTGGAGGAAATTTCTCCTTATCTCATCCAGTACTGAATGTTGGACAACCATCTGACAAGTTAGAGACAGTGGAGGGCTTGAGCGAGGTGGTGGTGAGGTAGAACTGGGTGTCGTCAGCGTACATGTGAAACTGACGCTGTGTTTTCGGATGATATCACCGATGGACAGCATGTAGATGAGAAATAACGGGAGGCCAAGATAGATGAACTAGGTTTACTGAACTAGTCCCTGAGTAATATCCCTTTAAAATGAACAGTCTTATGTACAGATTGCCCATGAATTGATCAGTGCTTCTGTTTGTAATGCATGTTATGGTTTAATAAGTACTAAATATGAAAATGCTATTAAAATACTGACACTAACTGCCCAATAACTGCCATGTAACTAATATTACTAATCCACCTCAAACAGTATGTTTTCACTGAGTGATTTGTGAGAATGACACGGTCCTATTTACCTTAAGACTGCGTCTGTTGTATGGCAAAAGCGAAAGGTTACGCAAATAATTTATGCAAACTCAGTAATTTTAGCTAAGCTTCATTTGTCATGATCTAATTGAATGGCAGAACAGGCTGAATGGCCGACTCCTGTTGCTATGTTCCTTCCTATTAATGTATTGACGTTGAAGCTGTTCCTGAAGAAAAATCCCATTTAGATGGCCACTCTGGTGCACAGTTGTCCATTAGCTGATCAGTAGTTCTGTGCTTCTGATTTTCAGTAAAATTCGAGACCAAGTCCGCACTAGTTCATATCTTCTCCACATAGTTTCCTGGAAATAGTCCCTCGTTTCCACGTAAACGACCCTTCCACCATCCTGACGGATCTGGAAAATTCAATGAATTCATCAGATTTGAATACATGTCCATGTTCACCGCGTGTCCATTTAACTTTTCAGAGATCAGAATAGAAACATAGAAACATAGGAGTAGGCCATTCGGCCCTTCGAGCCTGCACCACCATTCGATAAGATCATGGCTGCTCATTCCCTCAGTACCCCTTTCCTGCTTTCTCTCCATACCCCTTGATCCCCTTAGCTGTAAGGGCCATATCTAACTCCCTCTTGAATATCTCCAATGAACTGGCATCAACAAATCTCTGCGGCAGGGAATTCCACAGGTTAACAACTCTCTGAGTGAAGAAGTTTCTCCTCATCTCAGTCCTAAATGGCCTATCTCTTATCCTAAGACTGTGTCCCCTGGTTCTGGACTTCCCCGACATCGGGAACAATCTACCCGCATCTAACCTGTCCCGTCCCATCAGAATCTTGTATGTTTCTATGAGATCCCCTCTCATCCTTCTAAACTCCAATGTATAAAAGCCCAGTTGATCCAATCTCTCTTCATATGTCAGTCCAGCCATCCCAGGAATCAGTCTGGTGAACCTTCGCTGCGCTCCCTCAATAGCAAGAATGTCCTTCCTCAGATTAGGAGACCAAAACTGAACACAATATTCCAGGTGAGGCCTCACCAAGGCCCTGTACAACTGCAGTAAGACCTCCCTGCTCCTATACTCAAATCCCCTAGCTATGAAGGCCAACATATCATTTGCCTTCTTTACCGCCTGCTGTACCTGTATGCCAACTTTCAATGACTGATGAACCATGACACCCAGGTCTCGTTGTACCTCCCGTTTTCATAATCTGCCACCATTCAGATAATATTCTGTCTTTGCGTTTTTGCCCCCAAAGTGAATAATCTCAAATTTATTCACATTATACTGCATCTGCCATGCATTTGCCCACTCACCTAACTTGTCTAAGTCACCCTGCAGCCTCTTAGCGTCCCCCTCACAGCTCACACCGCCACCCAGTTTAGTGTCATCTGCAAACTTGGAGATATTACACTCAATTCCTTCATCCAAATCATTGATGTATATTGTAAATAGCTGGGGTCCCAGCACTGAGCCCTGCGGCACTCCACTAGTCACTGCTTGCCATTCTGAAAAGGACCCGTTTATCCTGACTCTCTGCTTCCTGTCTGCCAACCAGTTCTCTATCCACGTCAGTATATTACCCCCAATACCATGTGCTTTGATTTTGCACAGGAATCTCTTGTGTGGGACCTTGTCAAAAGCCTTTTGAAAGTCCAAATACACCACATCCACTGGTTCTCCCTTGTCCACTCTACTAGTTACATCCTCAAAAAATTCCAGAAGATTTGTCAAGCATGATTTCCCCTTCATAAATCCATGCTGACTTGGACCGATCCTGTCACTGCTTTCCAAGTGCGCTGCTATTTCATCCTTAACAATTGATTCTAACATTTTCCCCACCACTGATATCAGGCTAACCGGTCTATAATTACCCGCTTTCTCTCTCCCTCCCTTTTTAAAAAGCGGTGTTACATTAGCTACCCTCCAGTCCATAGGAACTGATCCCGAATCGATAGACTATTGGAAAATGATCACCAATGCATCCACTATTTCTAGGGCCACTTCCTTAAGTACTCTGGGATGCAGACTATCAGGCCCCGGGGAATTATCGGCCTTCAATCCTATCAATTTCCCTAACACAATTTCCCGCCTAATAAGAATATCCTTCAGTTCCTCCTTCTCTCTAGACCCTTGGTCCCCTCGTACTTCCGGAAGGTTATTTGTGTCTTCCTTTGTGAAGACAGAACCAAAGTATTTGTTCAATTGATCTGCCATTTTTTTTGTTGCCCATTATAAATTCACCTGAATCCGACTGCAAGGGACCTACGTTTGTCTTCACTAATCTTTTTCTCTTCACATATCTATAGAAGCTTTTGGAGTCAGTTTTTATGTTCCTGGCAAGCTTCTTCTCGTACTCTATTTTCCCCCTCTTAATTAAACCCTTTGTCCTCCTCTGCTGAATTCTAAATTTCTCCCAGTCCTCAGGTTTGCTACTTTTTCTGGCCAATTTATATGCCTCTTCCTTGGATTTAACACTATCCCTAATTTTCCTTGTTAGCCACGGTTGAGCCATCTTCCCTGTTTTATTTTTACTCCAGACAGGGATGTACAATTGCTGAAGTTCATCCATGTGATCTTTAAATGTTTGTCATTGCCTATCCACCGTCAACCCTTTAAGTATCATTTGGCAGTCTATTCCAGCCAATTCACGCCTCAAACCATCGAAGTTACCTTTCCTTAAATTCAGGACCCTAGTTTCTGAATTAACTGTGTCAATCTCCATCCTAATAAAGAATTCTACCATGTTATGGTCACTCTTCCCCGAGGGGTCTCGCACAACAAGACTGCTAATTAGTCCTTTCTCATTACACATCACCCAGTCTAGGATGGCCAGCTCCCTGGTTGGTTCCTCGACATATTGGTCTAGAGAACCATCCCTAATACACTCCAGGAAATCCTCCTCCACCGCATTGTTACCAGTTTGGTTAGCCCAATCAATATGTAGATTAAAGTCACCCATGATAACTGATATACCTTTATTGCATGCATCCCTAATTTCTTGTTTGATGCTGTCCCCAACCTTACTACTACTGTTTGGTGGTCTGTACACAACTCCCACGAACGTTTTCTGTCCCTTGGTATTCCGCAGCTCCACCCATACAGATTCCACATCATCCAAGCTAATGTCCTTTCTTACTATTGCATTAATTTCCTCTTTAACCAGCAATGCCACCCTGCCTCCTTTTCCTTTCTGTCTATCCTTCCTCAATGTTGAATATCCCTGGATGTTGAGTTCCCAGCCTTGGTCACCATGGAGCCATGTCTCCATGATGCCAATGACATCATACCCATTAACTGCCATCTGCGCAGTTAATTCGTTCACCTTATTCCGAATACTCCTCGCATTGAGGCACAGAGCCTTCAGGCTTGTCTTTCTAACACACTTTGCCCCTTTAGAATTTTGTTGTAATGTGGCCCTTTTTGCTTTTTGCCTTAGGTTTCTCTGCCCTCCACTTTTACTTTTCTTCTTTCTATCTTTTGCTTCTGCCCCCATTCTACTTCCCTCTGTCTCCCTGCATAGGTTCCCATCCCCCTACCATATTAGTTTAACTCCTCCCCAACAGCACCAGCAAACACTCCCCCTAGGACATTGGTTCTGGTCCTGCCCAGGTGCAGACCGTCCGGTTTGTACTGGTCCCACCTCCCCCAGAACCGGTTCCAATGTCCCAGGAATTTGAATCCCTCCCTGCTGCACCACTCCTCAAGCCACGTATTCATCTGAGCTATCCTACAATTCCTACTCTGATTAGTATGTGGCACTGGTAGGAATCCTGAGATTACTACTTTTGAGGTCCTACTTTTTAATTTAGCTCCTAGCTCCCTAAATTCGTCTTGTAGGACCTCATCCCTTTTTTTTTAACCTATATCGTTGGTACATATATGCACCACAACAACTGGTTGTTCACCCTCCCTTTTCAGAATGCCCTGCACCTACTCCGAGACATCCTTGACCCTTGCACCAGGGAGGCAACATACCATCCTGGAGTCTCGGTTGTGGTCGCAGAAACATTTATCTATTCCCCTTACAATTGAATCCCCTATCACTATAGCTCTCCCACTCTTTTTCCTGCCCTCCTGTACAGCAGAGCTACCCACAGTGCCATGAACTTGGCTGCTGCTGCCCTCCCCTGGTAATTTTAGTACATTTTAATTGTGTTTGTTTGAAATGAAAATGCAAACTGGAACAGGTCTCTGGATTATCAGAGAAAATTAATTGTTTTATATGTGAGACATTGTGACTGGATTTAAAGAGACAGGTTTTTTTTGTCTAGTTTTGACTGGGTGGCTATCCCTTTAAATCCACTCACAATGTAGAAGGGGCTGAAATTCCTACTCCACTGGTGCAAGTGAGGCAGAGCAGAACCCATGGCCACAGAAACTGAAGAATGCTGATCCCATCGCAGATTGTGGATATGGAGTGATTAGCATGTTCGGGTCAAGCAGCCCGCCCCAGTCCACCTGTCGGAGGGGAAACTACACCCAGCTGCTCCCTCAAGGCCCTTTTCAGGCCGAAAAGAAACTGGCACTAAAAGATCTTTGGCTCCAAAGGGAAATATGCCTCGGGCACCCTTCCAGGATGGATTGCCTTGCTTATGTCAATATATAGGGCCTCTCCTGGACTTCATACCATTTCTCAGCTGGTTTATGTTTTGCAAAGTACTTGTAAGGGCATAAAGGTAGAATTTGCAGGATAGGCCACGAACTCCTCCAGACATATCCTTTTGATGGGTGATTGGTGGGTTTAGTGTATGTACCTGTGAGTTGGAGAGAGGGGAAGAACAAGCTGCCATCATTTTAAAACAACATCTTCTGTGTGGAAGGAGAGAGATCTACAGGTGGGTAATTTGGTGCACTCTCCCAAAAGACTTTGATTTATAGGCAGGGGGAGGAAAGAAAATAAAGCTGTTGCGAGAGATGGGCACCGGAGGGACTGGAGTGCATCATCACCCCCGGCAACCAGATTTTAATTTGATTTAAGTTATGGTAAAAAGTTAATTTATTTAATTGTCGGTTTTAGTGCCCCCCGTTAATAAGGGGGCACTTGATTTATTGGTTTTACAAAAATAGTTGTAAAGCTGTTGCATTGTGAGTGGCTTAGCCAGTCATGTGACGTTCACAATACTCAATAAAACCCCAGTCATTTGGGTCTAGGTCATCCATAATGAGGTATGCAGTTGTAAGCCTAGTGGATGAACTGCTGCCACATGTGGAGTGACTGAGAGCTGGAAGAGAAGCTGCCACCAACTCACTGGTGCTTGGCGAGAGGAGAAAGAGAGAGCTGCCAGACTATTGCTGCAGAGTTGGAGAGAGGGGAAGAACAAGCTGCCATCATTTTAAAACAACATCTTCTGTGTGGAAGGAGGGAGATCTACAGGTGGGTAATTTGGTGCACTCTCCCAAAAGACTTTGATTTATAGGCAGGGGGAGGAAAGAAAATAAGGAAGAAGGCCGGAACATGGGCGGTGTGTGTAAGTGTGTGGGGTCCTTGTGTATAACTAGGCCCCACACACCACTAAAAACAACCCTCCCTCATTGCCTGGCCCGGGATAGCTGGAGCTTCCTGGCGTTAACATCATTAACACCTGGTGGAGGACTGAGTCTGGGTGGTTCCAGCCATCCCGGGTGAAGCCATCTTCTCCCCCCGCCAGAAGAACATCTATAAAAACATTGTTTACCATCGGAGAGTGCTCCCCTGCAAGCACCCACCCAACATCGTGAGGGGGGACCCTGCCCTCACAGCCACCCTCCTTCCTTCCCTCCCTCTCTCTGAGGAGCACCTCTTTTAAAAAACTAAATTAAAATTAGGACGCATTTATTTGTACTGCCAAAGTGGCCAACATGGTCCACCTTTGTTTCTGATTGATCCCCTTGGAGAATAAGCCACACCCTGAAGTTTCACAGGAATGTGTCACTGGAACTGCCCATCCTAAGGTCTCACTGACTTTGCAAATTGTAATTCGATCCACTTTGACTTCCTGAAGTAACAGAGGACAGAACTCATAAGAACATAAGAACATAAGAATTAGGAACAGGAGCAGGCCATCTAGCCCCTCGAGCCTGCTCCGCCACTCAACAGGATCATGGCTGATCTGGCCGTGGACTCAGTTCCACTTACCCGCCCGCTCCCCGTAACCCTTAATTCCCTTATTGGTTAAAAATCTATCTATCTGTGATTTGAATACATTCAATGAGCTAGCCTCAACTGCTTCCTTGGGCAGAGAACTCCTCAGATTCACAACCCTCTGGGAGAAGAAATTCCTTCTCAACTCGGTTTTAAATTGGCTCCCCTGTATTTTGAGGCTGTGCCCCCTAGTTCTAGTCTCCCCTACCAGTGGAAACAACCTCTCTGCCTCTATCTTGTCTATCCTTTTCATTATTTTAAATGTTTCTAGAAGATCACCCCTCATCCTTCTGAACTCCAACGAGTAAAGACCCAGTCTACTCAATCTATCATCATAAGGTAACCCCCTCATCTCTGGAATCAGCCTAGTGAATCGTCTCTGTACCCCTTCCAAAGCTAGTATATCCTTCCTTAAGTAAGGTGACCAAAACCGCACGCAGTACTCCAGGTGCGGCCTCACCAATACCCTGTATAGTTGCAGCAGGACCTTCCTGCTTTTGTACTCCATCCCTCTCGCAATGAAGGTCAACATTCCATTCGCCTTCCTGATTACCTGCTGCACCTGCAAATTAACTTTTTGGGATTCATGCACAAGGACCCCCAGGTCCCTCTGCACCGCAGCATGTTGTAATTTCTCCCCATTCAAATAATATTCCATTTACTGTTTTTTTTCCCCAAGGTGAATGACCTCACATTTTCCGACATTGTATTCCATTTGCCATACCTTAGCCGATTCGCTTAACCTATCTAAATCTCTTTGCAGCCTCTCTGTGTCCTCTACACAACCCGCTTTCCCACTAATCTTTGTGTCATCTGCAAATTTTATTACACTACACTCTGTCCCCTCTTCCAGGTCATCTATGTATATTGTAAACAGTTGTAGTCCCAGCACCGATCCCTGCGGCACACCACTAACCACTGATTTCCAACCCGAAAAGGATCCATTTATCCTGACTCTCTGCTTTCTGTTCGCCAGCCAATTCTCGATCCATGCTAATACATTTCATCTGATTCCGTGTACCTTTATCTTCTGAAATAACCTTTTGTGTGGCACCTTATCGAATGCCTTTTGGAAATCTAAATACACCACATCCATCGGTACACCTCTATTCACCATGCTCGTTATATCTTCAAAGAATTCCAGTAAATTAGTTAAACATGATTTCCCCTTCATGAATCCATGTTGCGTCTGCTTGATTGCACTATTCCTATCTAGATGTCCCGCTATTTCTTCCTTAATGATAGCTTCAAGCATTTTCCCCACTACAGATGTTAAACTAACCGACCTATAGTTACCTGCCTTTTGTCTGCCCCCTTTTTTAAACAGAGGTGTTACATTAGCTGCTTTCCAATCCGCTGGTACCTCCCCAGAGTCCAGAGAATTTTGGTAGATTATAACGAATGCATCTGCTATAACTTCCGCCATCTCTTTTAATACCCTGGGATGCATTTCATCAGGACCAGGGGACTTGTCTACCTTGAGTCCCATTAGCCTGTCCAGCACTACCCCCCTAGTGATAGTGATTATCTCAAGGTCCTCCCTTCACACATTCCCGTGACCAGCAATTTTTGGCATGGTTTTTGTGTCTTCCACTGTGAAGACCGAAGCAAAATAATTGTTTAAGGTCTCAGCCATTTCCACATTTCCCATTATTAAATCCCCCTTCTCATCTTCTAAGGGACCAACATTTACTTTAGTCACTCTCTTCTGTTTTATATATCGGTAAAAGCTTTTACTATCTGTTTTTATGTTTTGCGCAAGTTTACTTTCGTAATCTATCTTTTCTTTCTTTATTGCTTTCTTAGTCATTCTTTGCTGTCGTTTAAAATTTTCCCAATCTTCTATTTTCCCACTAACCTTGGCCACCTTATACGCATTGGTTTTTAATTTGATACTCTCCTTTATTTCCTTGGTTATCCACGGCTGGTTATCTCTTCTCTTACCGCCCTTCTTTTTCACTGGAATATATTTTTGTTGAGCACTATGAAAGAGCTCCTTAAAAGTCCTCCACTGTTCCTCATTTGTGCCACTGTTTAGTCTGTGTTCCCAGTCTACTTGAACTAACTCTGCCCTCATCCCACTGTAGTCCCCTTTGTTTAAGCATAGTATGCTCGTTTGAGACACTACTTCCTCACCCTCAATCTCTATTACAAATTCAACCATACTGTGATCACTCATTCCGAGAGGATCTTTTACTAGGAGATCGTTTATTATTCCTGTCTCATTACACAGGACCAGATCTAAGATAGCTTGCTCCCTTGTAGGTTCTGTAACATACTGTTCGAAGAAACAATCCCGTATGCATTCTATGAATTCCTCCTCCAGGCTACCCTGTGCGATTTGATTTGACCAATCGATATGTAGGTTAAAATCCCCCATGATTACTGCCGTTCCTTTTTCACATGCCTCCATTATTCCCTTGATTATTGCCCGCCCCACCGTGAAGTTATTATTTGGGGGCCTATAAACTACGCCCACCAGTGACTTTTTCCCCTTACTATCGCTAATCTCCACCCACAATGATTCAACATTTTGTTCATTAGAGCCAATATCGTCTCTCACAACTGCCCTGATATCATCCTTTATTAACAGAGCTGCCCCACCTCCTTTCCCTTCTTGTCTATCTTTCCGAATTGTCAGGTACCCCTGCATGTTTAATTCCCAGTCTTGGCCACCCTGCAACCACGTTTCTGTAATGGCCACCAAATCATACCCATTTGTGCCGTCAACTCATTTACTTTATTTCGAATGCTGCGTGCGTTTAGGTAGAGTGTTTTAATACTAGATTTTAAACCATGATTTTTAGTTTCGACCCCTCCTGCAGCCCCTTTATATTCATACATATTGTCCCTTCCTATCATCTTGTGGTTTACACTTACCCCAGTGCTACTCTGCTCTGTTGCTTCCTGCCTTTTGCATTCTTTCTTGGGGTCCTGTTCATCTGAGCTCTCACCCACTCTAACTAGCTCAGAGCCCTCTCCTGGGTTCCGAATACTCCTCGCATTGAGGCATCGAGCTTTCAGGCTTGCCTTTTTATTACATTTTGACCCTTTAGAATTTTGCTGTACAGTGGCCCTTTTTGTTTTTTGCCTTGGGTTTCTCTGCCCTCCACTTTTACTCATCTCCTCTCTGTCTTTTGCTTCTGTCTCCAATTTGTTTCCCTCTGTCTCCCTGTATTGGTTCCCATCCCCCTGCCATATTAGTTTAACTCCTCTCCAACAGCACTAGCAAACTCTCCCCCTAGGACATTGGTTCCGGTTCTGTCCAGGTGCAGACCGTCCGGTTTGTACTGGTCCCACCTCCCCCAGTACTCCCAAGAAGACAGCAAGGATCAGCCGAAGTGCCTTACCCCAGTCCAAGTACTTCCCTCCCCCAGCTGAAGTGTCTTATCCTAGGCTAGTGCATCGTTCCACCACCCCCCCCCCCAACCATAGATAGGGCATTGTGTATGGATTGTTAACAGGTTTATTGGGTATGAAGTGAATAATGACAGTCATGACCACTGGCTATCATCCGCTCCAACGATGTCCCTCTCTCCACCTAGCCTCTCTCTCTCTCTCCACCCAGCCTCTCTCTTTCCCTCCCTCACCATCCAGCCACTCTCCCCTCCCTCACCATCCAGCCTCTCTTCCCTCCCTTCCCCCCAGCCTCTCTCTCTCCCTCCCTCACCACTCAGCCTCTCTCCCCCCCGCCCCCCCAGCCTCTCTCACCCCCCCAGCCTCTCTCTGTCTCCCCCCTCAAGCCTCTCCCCCACACCCCCATCCAGCCTCTTCCCCCCTCTCCAGCCTCTCCCCCTCTCCTCCTCCCCCAGCCTCTCTCCTCCTCCCCCAGCCTCTCTCCTCCTCCCCCAGCCTCTCTCACTCTCCCCCCAGCCTCCTCTCTCGCTCTCTCTTCCCCCCAGCTTCCTCTCTCTCTCTTCACCCCCCCGCCCCCCGGCCACCTCTCTCTCCCTCAGCCTCTCTCACTGTCCTCCCAGCCTCTCTCACTCTCCTCCTCAGCCTCTCTCACACTATCCCCCCAGTCTCTCTCACCCCCCCACCCCCTCAGCCTCTCACTCTCGGCCCCAAGGCCCTCCGACGCTTGGCCCCAGGTTGGCCAGTGGGGGGGGGGGGGGGGGCGGCGAGGGGAGAGTCAGAGCCTCAGGTCCTGCTTCTCGGCACCACGTGGAGGAAATGATTCGGCCGGGGGAGGGTGGGTGGAGCTTGACAGGGGGCAGGGCTTGTTGCATGTCTGTCAACAAAGTGCAGTACGGTCAGTGGGGGGCGAGGCTTGACAGGCGGCTGTCTATCAAAAAAAGTGCAGTACAAATAGTCCCTTAAAATTACTGAACAGAGGGAAAAGGACCCTCCCCCAATGGTTAAACAAGCAGGGGAGAGGTGTGTCTCATTAAGAACTCCCACTACTCATTTAACGAGGCCATTAAGACCATCAGGCTTGTGACTTGGGATGAGTGCAGCCCTTAAAGAGACCCTGATATGGGAAGTCCATCTTTGCTGGTGGCGGGGCCAGCGCAGACTTATGCATGCGTGGTGCCCATGGCCACGGTGGCTGCTGTTGCTCCTGCTGCCCCATCACCATTCAGACTCATAACAAAAAAGAATGGGATCAAGATCTACACTCACCCCAACATGACCATTGAGGAGTGTGTGAAGGCAATGGCTGGGGTTGTCGACCCTCAGCCATTGTCATCGCCTCCAAAATGTACGGGATCTTCCTGGGGTTGGAGCGGGCGGTGTCCCTGGCCCTTAGTAAGGGGCTCATGGTGGGCAGGACCTTCCTGCCGGTGGATCCTCTCGATCTTTGTCCCACCCTTTGTTCCCGATGAGCTTCTCCTCCCCCATCTACGTCAACTGGGGGAGGTGGGGTCGGGGATAATGCCCATCCCGCTCAGCTTCAGGGAGGCCGGCCTCCGTCATGTGTTCTCCGTCCGGCACCAGCTTTTCGGGCAGCTGGCGTGGGAGGAGGTAACATAAGGAACTTTTAACGTGGTCGCTGAGGGGACGGCCTACCTTGTCTTCTGGACATCGGATGGTATGCAGTGCCATGCCTGTAAGGAGGTGGGGCACGTTCGAAAGAACTGCCCCACCTCCAAGGCCGCTAAAAAGACCAAAGCAACCGAGGCTGGTGCCGCCGCCACTCCTCCCCCCGCTACTGTCCGTGTGTCGGGAGTCATAGATGCGCGGGCGTCATCACGTCCTCCAGTGGGGAGGGGTGGCGCGGTGGGGGAGGGAGAGCGTCCAAGTAGAACGAAGGCGCGGAGAAAAACGGAACATCTAAGGCCGATCCCCGCAGTGAGCCAAACAGTCCCATCACTGAGCTCGGCCCCAACACCTTAACACCGGCGAGCACAAGGTATTCCGTGCCCAAGCCCGAGCCCTCGACCGCACCTGCGTCTGTGGAGAGTTTGCCGCTTGCAGTCCGGCTCCGGCAGGGCAAACAAAAAGAGAAGGAGGAGGCGAAGGCAGAGGCGGACATCGAGGTCTCCCCGCCTCCGCATCCCTCCAGACAAAAAAGGAGGCACCACTCCGGGGAAGCGGAGGAGGACCAAGGTCCCTCCGTGCAGAAGGAGTTGGTGCCTGGCATGGGTCCCACGTCCCCCACCACCGGTCCCAACGTGCGTCGTAGGCAGGAGTCTGTCAGTTCTGGTCCGACTGGAGAAGGAAGCAGGGGGGGCTTCCCCTCCTTGAGGTTATGGTGGGACATGGGCAGGGCTCATGTCCGTCTCTTCTGTCAGGAAGGGGTCGACCAAGAGGCGCCTGGAGAAGGTGCTCCACCTGGGGTCCCGTCTTGGTCAAGTCGTTGAGGACCCAACCTGTCTTTTACCAGGAACTCATCTGGGTCTGGAACAAAATCGCCAGTTCCCCCCTGTCTGGAATGGCGGCTGTTCTTCGGGAGCCGCTGCTCAGGAATCCGTACCTCCACGAGCGCGGTTTTAGGTGGCAGGCGGATGAGAAGGCTGTGTTTGGGAAGGTGACCAGGGTCAGGGACCTGCTGGATGGCGGAGGAGCAGGCGCTGGAAGAGCTGACACGACGCATATCCTGGGCCGACAACTGGCGCGTGGCCAATGCCAAAAACGGCACAGGGCCCTGACTCCATTAGGTGTGTCGAGGAGGCTCACGCACGTGGGGTGATCCCGCTCGAACTGACCCCCGTCTGGACGGAATTCCTCATTGGCGCCAAGCTCCGATACCTCCCTCAGCAGCCTCACAACTTGAGCCACCTCCGGGAAATCCCCTCCATGCCTTTCAGTTCTGCGCAGAGGGGATTCCTGTACGGGCTGCTCTTGCGCACACTCTCCACTTTGCCATCCTCATCTGCCGTCCGGACAAGCCATGGCGCACCATCTTGCTGTCAGGAGGAGGCGGGGCTCCCCGATGGAGTGCTCTCTACATGGGAGTCCTCCCTTTATTTATTGGGGACTTGGCCTGGATGGTGTTGCACGGGGCAGTCCCGTGCAATCGGGTTTTAAGTCGGTTCATGGACTCTGCGGTCTGGAAGAGTCTGTGTCCCATGTTTATGTTAAGTGCGCGAGCTTGCAGCCCCTGTTCCAATATTTGAAGGGGCTGCTCCTCAAATTCTGGTTGCACTTCAGTCCCACGCTCCTGATCTTTGGGCACCCTGTGCGGAGGGGAGCGGGCAGGTCAGAGGGCCTCCTCGCAGGACTGCTCCTGGGCACGGCCAAGGGGGCCATTAACCGGACCAGGCAGCGGACAGTCGAGGGGGTCGTTCAGCCAGACTGCCTGCCTCTCTTCCATGCCTACATTGAAGCCAGGGTGTCCCTGGAGATGGAGCATGCAGTGTCCACCGGTACGCTTGTGGCTTTCCGCGAGAGATGGGCGCCGAAGGGACTGGAGTGCATCATCAGCCCTGGCAATCAAATTTAAATTTGATTAAAGGTTTTTGTTAAAATTTAAAATTGTTAATTTATGGGTCCTAATGCCTTTGCAAAAAGGGGGCATTGATTTAATTTTCAGCTAAAATAGTTGTAAAGCTGTTGCATTGAGTGGCTTAGCCAGTCACGTGATGTTCACAATACTCATTTGGGTCTCGATCATCCACGATGAGGTATGTAGTTGTGAGCCTAGTGGATGAACTGGTAATGTGTAGTGTGATTGTTAAACCTCTGTTAATAAACCAACTAGTACTTAATAGCAATGCATTGCTATGAATTCTTAAGCAAGAGCCCATGAAACAAATATATTACAGTGGGAGCAGGCAGAAGAGCCATTCATGACATTCCCCCCATTGGGAAATGGCTGGATGAAAATCGCAGGAATTTCAGCCCCAACAAGTTTAACAGCCACCTGCAGTTAAATCCCACCTCCTCAGCCTAATCAGTACAAGGGTTCCAAGGTTCAGTTGATTGTCTCCAAGGTTACAGGAGAGCGAGAGAGAGAGAGAGCGAGACACACATAATTCAAACATAAGCAATGCTCTGTGATTGGCTCAGTTATGTGCATGCTTGACAGCTCTTTTTGAATCGAGTGGTAAGTTATTTAAATACAGAAAGCCCTGATACTGTTTTCAGGGATGTTTAAGTAAGCTAAATTGTTTAAATCAAAGAGAATTAGCTTGAAACTTTCAAGATTCAGGTCAGATCAGAGTAGCTTCCACAGTAGTGAGTAAATATGGGAGTCAATGCGCCTATAAAATTTAAATTGAGAAGAATCGTTATTTAGTGTTAAGATTGTGAACATTTGTTTTTCCTCGAAGAGCTGGATAGTAAAATTTCTGTCATAAATATATATGTTACATCACGATTCTTTATTCTCTTGTTTATTGTTAAAATCAATTCACTTGATATTCAAAGTTTGAAACAAAGTCTGGGATTGTGCTGGGAGTGTTCTACCTCTTTTCATAGATGGGAGAAAGATCATAGGAAGTTCGGGGGCCGAAATTGCCCTTCGCCGAAAATGCGGCACACTTACCGTGTTTCGACTGTTTTTTTACCGCCGCAGTGGATGTGGGGTCTTTTGTGCAAAATTCCGATCTTTGGCTTTTTTTTACGGGTGGCCCGGAAGTCGATCACAATGGGGACGGAGGTGCGGTGGAGAGCAGAAGTTCGGTAAGTAGAGGGGCGGAAGAGGGGACGGGCCGAGTGACTTAAGCGGGAGAGCCGCTGCGAGCTCTGCGATTCTTTAAGTTAGGTTTGCTGGGCCACCAGAGAGGGTTTTGGTCAGACCAGCGGCCAGGCACCCAAGAGGGGGTGCCAGGCTGCCTGTTGGTGGACCGGCCGAACCTGGGGGCATAATTGTTGACCCGACATGGCAGTCGGCCGGCAAAAAAAATAAGATGGCGGCCGTGGCAGTAGGTCCTCCCCCTTAATGGCAGCCGCACCGCCATTTTACAAATACTCCAAGCACAATGCACCGGCAGAAAAAGCTGTTGGTGGCACTGAGCGGCGGGAGCAAGATTTTCAGTGCGGAATTTCACGTTCCTTCTCGGAGCGCAATTGGCATCAGGCAGGGTGGAGACTTCAGCAGCGCTACACTCTGGGCTGTGCCGAATGCCGGGCTGAACGATCGTGGGCAGCAACCCGCCAAAAAAACTGCTGCAAGAAAGGTCATTTTTTTTTTTTACTTACCTCGGCCACCTCGCCTTTAATCATCGCCCCCAAAGCGGTCACCCGATACGCGCCTCCTGTTGGTCCTTTCACCTGGCCATGCTGAAGGGGGCAGAAGACAATTTCGGGTCCAGGGCGATGCACATGCCGATGACATCACGATCTCTGGGTGCAGGAGATCGGGATGCAACGCTGCAGCGCCGCTATAAAACTCCCGTCTAATATGGCGGGAGTCGATGTCAGTGCTGGGCCCAGTCGCAAGCCATTTGTGCACTGTTAGCACCCCCCCCCCCCCGGGGGCAAAGACAACCAATTTCTTCCCCTATGTTTTTATTTTGAATACACCAAGAATGTAAAGTCACTGTAAAAGAAAGAAAGTCTTGGATTTATATAGCGCTTTTCATGATCACCGGACGTCTCAAAGCGTTTTACAGCCAATGAAGTACTTTTGGAGTGTAGTCACTGTAGTAATGTGGGAAACCAGTCAGCCAATTTGCGCACAGCAAGCTCCCACAAACAGCAATGTGACAATGACCAGATAATCTGTTTTAGTGATGTTGATTGAGGGATAAATATTGGCCAGGACACAGGGTATAACTCCACTGCTCTTCTTCGAAATAGTGCCATGGAATCTTTTATGTCCATTTGAGAGAGCAAATCGGGCCTCGGTTTAATGTCTCATCCGAAAGACGGCACCTTCAACAATGCAGCACTCCCTCAGCACTGCACTGGAGTGTCCGCTTAGATTTTATTTTGTGCCGTAAGGAAATATAACAAGGAAATTGAGCAGCGATAACAGTTAACTGCTTACTGACAAATAAGAATGGAATTTTTCAACTTCTCAACCAGCAGAACTAAGCCATCGAAAAGAAAGATGCAACTGCATTTCTGCTTCCCTAAGCAGTTCTTTTATTTTCTAACTGCAGTGTTCAGTAAATAGATTTATTATTATCGTACATAACAGCTGCATAATCTTACCTTCAAGAAGTACATCAATGATGTCATTGGTATTGAAGCTGAGTTCGTCTACATCCTGACCTGTGTACTGATAAAGTGCCCGGCACTTGGGACCCTGTGGTGGCTGTGGTTTCGAGCGGCCCACTCCCGGCAGAGGTCTCTGAGATAGGCTTCTTCTTCTTTGCATTCTACAAAAATACATTTCATGACAAGTGATTTCAGCATTCCAATCTTAATTCAGTGCACCCTAAGAAATAGTTTTTATTATTATTTGTGTTCAGGATGTGAGTGATGTGGGTAATTGAATAGATGAGGCCTATATTCTCTAGAGTTTAGAAGAATGAGAAGTGATCTCATTGAAACATACAAAATGTTTACAGGGCTTGACAGGGTAGATGCAAGGAGGATGTTTTTTCTAGCTGGGGAGTCTAGAACCAGGGGTCACAGTCTCAGAATAAGGGGTCAGCCATTTAGGACTGAGATGAGGAAAAACTTCTACACTCAGAGGGTTGAGAAGCTTTGGAATTCTCTACCCCAGAGGGCTGCGGAGGCTCAGTCTTTGAGTATATTAAAGACAGAGATCGATAGACTATATTAAGGGAATCAAGGGATATGGGATAGTGCAGGAAAGTGGAGTTGAGGTAGAAGATCAGCCATGATCTCATTGAATGGCGGAGCAGGCTCGAGAGGCCGAATGGCCTACTCCTGCTCCTAATTCTTATGTTCTTACGTAATGACAATATTTATCGCCCAACCCTCGGTGCCTCAAGGGCATTAAGAGTCAGCCGTGTAGTGTGAGACTGAAGTCATGTGTAGGCCATACCAGGTAGAGATGGCAGGTTGGGTTTTTACAACAATCCAGCAATTATTTTTCTGGTGCCAGCTCACAAAGTGACCACATGTAAAAAAAATTCATTTTCACAACTTGACGCAGTGGGATTTGACTTCACAAATGGCGGGTTGTTGGCCCAGTGGCATAACCACTATGTTACTGTACCCGGTCATCCTGGCTAATGGGCCTGGAATGAGCCTCATTGGGGAGAATTATAACACTCCCCCGTGTTCAGATCCATTTCAACTGAAAAATGCCTGGCCGAGTCAGACTACAGCCTTATACATTTCTGCAAATCGAGGTCCAATCGGGTCAGTAGGACACTGATGCCACAATAACCAGGAAATCGGGCCACAACGATTGACCCAACAGCACAAACCTAGTCAGACCACTGAAGAGGCCCTGTAAGGTGGGTTGAAAACTTTGCTTTGCGGAGGCTCCACAGGAAAGTGTAGGCCTCCCCTGCCTGAGCACTGCTGACCACCCCGGAACCCCCATCCCTGCAGTTACTGTCGCTGCCGCTCTCCTTTCCGCCGGTCACCGCCAGGTCAGGGCTACCTTGGTCGGGAAGTCGGCTGGGGGCATGTTAACAAGGCCTGGATGTTAAAATGGGCTGGGCCTCCTGCTGCTGCTCCCGGATGGACCTGCCACTCGCTAGGCCGCTTTCCCACCCAACCATTGCCTCAGTTTGAAATAGAATGTGAGCTGCGATTTTGCATAAACTGGCTTTAATACATATTCTTCAATGCTTGCAGCTGTGATATTTGTTTTTAACCCTCTACAAATTTCCTTGTTTTAAAGGTTAACACAAACATAACTCCAATCCAAAATCCTTTCCGTGAAAAAAAAATGTTCAAAAATCCCACAACGTGATACAGGGCTTTAGTTTAACATCTTGTCTGAAGGAATACACCTCCAACAATGCAGCACTCCCTCAGTACGGCATTGGAGTGTTAGCGTAACTATGTGCTCAAGTCCTGAAGTAGGGCTAGAAGCCACAAACTGCTGATTGAGAGATATGCATGGTGCTAACTGAGCTAGACTGACCATATTAAGTTTTGTGGTACTGCCATGCTGCATGTTTCATCACCTACCCTGCAACTCCTTGATCAGGCACTTTCATGAACTCCATATTAGCATTCATATTCGTCGTTGTTCTTGCTTTAGTGGTTGCACCTTGTTTTGGCAGCGACGGCATATCGGAATTAATTGCGGAGTTTCTTGGGCCTTTCTTGGGTCTGGAATAGGTTTGTTCCTGTCTCATTTGACTATTCTGTGAGAATCGAGGTGCACCATTACGACACTGCCCTTAAGTAAGAAAAATAGTAATTGTTAGACCTCTTCCTTTGGAATTCCATTTTAGTGGGGAAAGTATTAAGCTCGTCCTGTGCAGTACTGCTTTGGCATTTCTAAATCACAAAGCAAGTAAAATATAATCACCTTGGGCTAGTACCAGCCCATGGTGAGGTATGGATCCTGAGATGCTACAAACAGATCATATACACACCTCACAGGTACATATGTTACATTGTAAACAGTAGATTACAGCAGTGAAAAAGAAAGACTTGCGCTTATGACCACCGGACTTGCACATGCCTTTCATGACCACCGGACGTCTCAAAGCATTTTACAACCAATGAAGTACTTTTGGAGTGTAGCCACTGTTGTAATGTGGGAAACACAGCAGCCAATTTGCGCACAGCAAGCACCCACAAACAGCAATCTGATAATGACTAGATAATCTTTTTTAGCGATGTTGATTGAGGGATAAATATTGGTCAGGACACCAGAGATAACGCCCCTGCTTTTCTTCGAAATTTTGCCGTGGGATCTTATATGTCCACCTGAGAGAGCAGATGGGGCCTTGGTTTAACATCTCATCTGAAAGACGGTACCTCTGATAGTGTAGCACTCCCTCAGCACTCACTGGAGTGCCAGCCTAGATTATGTGCCTAAGACCCTGGAGTGAGACATGAACCCACAACCATTCTGACTCAGAGGCGAGTGTGCTGCCCACTGAGCCACAGCTGACACTGTGGTGCTTCTTGTTCATCTAGGCTGGAAGATTTCCAATGTTCAGTTCACAGCAGAATGACAAACACTAATATAAAGAATTCATTTATGAATTTGTTACAAATGGAGGCACTGTTTGGCAGCTGCTATTTATTTGTCATCATGAAACAGTCTGCACTTGTCTTGTTTTACAGCAGTTGATTCTTTTGCACCACTTGTTACCTGTTGATGGTATTGGTGGGGCAGATCTAGATGGGGGGCTTTTTTTAAACCCTCTGTTCTCTGCAATACCTTTCCTTGTTGGCTCTGTCACAGAAGAGAAAAAGAAAATGTTAGTAACTCACAGCACAGAGAGTACGACAAGCTACTATTAAGTAGCCACTGTTTTATAATTATACAGTGTAAGTCTCCTCTCAGTACCTTTCATTATAAGGGAGCATTGGTGGAAATAAGTAAGAAGGTGTATTGTTTGAGAGAAGGTTGTTGTATTTGTAAGGATTTGGAAGAGGGTGTGGGAGCACCGAGGGGGCTGAAAGAGTGAGCAGTTGTAGGGAATGGTGGAGTGGATAGTGAAAGGGCAGTGAGTAGACCCGGGTGGGGGGCGGGGGGGGGGGGGAGTATAGACAGGGAATAGACAGAGGGGGAGTAGAAAGTAGGGGCCAGTGTGTACTGGGGTATTTGTGTAGTGAGTAGTAGTGAAGACAAGTATGGGTATGAAGAATGACAGTTCAGGAAGAGGAGGAAGGTTCTGGTTTAACCCTTGTTAGTCCAGATGGAGTAGTTGCATGGTCTTGGGAGGGGATTTTTGCTCTGTGGTAAGGAAACAGTAGCTCAGGAGAGGACTATGAATAACTTCAGCTGCTATCAAGGGGGCTTATAGTTGCTTCTCTTGCTCGCCTCCACATAAGCTAAATCACAAAGGGGGTGGGGAGGTGGTATAGTACGGAGCACTGCATCCATCTCTGTGTAAAAGACTATCGCCGTTCTCTGAGCACTGAAGCAGCAAAAGCAGGTGATCGTGCTATCACTGAGCCAAGACACCTAGAACCAAGGTGGTTAAGTAGAAATCTTATAGAGGCGTTCAAAATTATATGACAGCTTTTGATAAGGTATATTGGGGGAAAAACGATTTCTGTTGATCAGTGAGTCAGTAATTGAAGGTATAAATTTAAGATCACCTTGGGTTAACAATTGCACCTGCTAATTTTAATTTCTAAGGCATGTAAACCATGCACCAAATGTAGCATTGTAATGAACCATTAATCATTACAGCTGGATGGGAAAAAATAAAGGCAAATATTCCTGTTGTAGTGCCCACCCCTAACCTTGGACCAGCTCTAGACAGGAGCAGTGGACCTGAAGAGATTTACATGTTAAATGCAGCAGGATGCAATAAACAGGCTAACCACTATAACGAATATTTGATCAGAAGGTACCACATAAAAGATATATACTATACAACAGCAAAAACAACTCGCATTTATATAGCACCTTTAGCATAGTAAAACTTCCCAAGGTGCTTCACAGGAGCGATATCAAACAAAATTTGACTGAGCTACATGAAGAGATATTAGGACAGATCTTGGTCAAAGAGTTAAGTTTGAAGGAGTGTCTTAAAGGAACAGGGAGAGGTAGAGGTGGAGAGATTTAGGGAGGGAATTACACAGCTTATGGCCCAACAGCTGAAGGCCCGGCAGCCAATAAGAACATAAGAAATAGGAGCAGGACTGGGCCACCTGGTCCCTCGAGTCTGCTCCGCCATTTAATAAGATCATTGCTGATCTGATCATGGACTCAGCTCCACTTCCCTGCCCGCTCCCCATAACCCAATGGTGGAGTGATGAAAATCGGAGAGCACAGAGATATTGGAGGGTTGTAGGGCTGTAGGGGATTACAGAGATAGGATGAGGTGAGGCCATGGAGGGATTTGAAAACAAGGATGAGAATTTTAATATTGAGGCTTTGCCGGACCGGGACCCAATGTAGGTCAGTGAGCACAGGGGTGATGGGTGAATAGTACTTGTTGTGAGTTAGGATACGGGTGGCAGAGTTTTGGATGAGCTCAAGTTTACGGAGGGTGCAAGGTGGAAGGTTGGCCAGGAGAACATTAGATCATTAGAATGATCAATTCTAGAGGTAACTAAGACATGGATAAGGGTTTCAGCAGCAGCTGGGGCAGAGGCAGAGACGGGTGATGTTATGGAGGTGGAAGTAGGGGCTGTCTTGGTGATGGAGAGGGTATGGGGTTGAAAACTCATCTCGGGGTCACATAGGATACTAAGTCTGGTTCAGCCTCAGACAGTGGTCAGGGAGAGGGATTGAGTTGGTGACTATGGAACGGTGTTTGTGGCGGGGACTGAAGACAATGGCTGCGGTCTTCCCGATATTTAGTTGGAGGAAATTTCTGCTCGTCCAATACTGGATGGTGGACAAGCAAAGTAACAAATCAGTGGCAGTGGAGGGGTTGGAAGAGGTGGAGGTGAAGTAAAGCTGGGTGTCGTCAGCGTACATGTGGAACCAGACGTGTTTTTGGATGATGCCACTGAGGGGCAGCACGTAGATGAGAAACAGGAGGGGACCATGGATAGATCCTTGAGGAACTCCAGAGGTGACGATGTGGGAGCAGGAAGAGAAGCCATTGAAAGCGAGTCTCTGGCTACGACGGGATAGATGGGAATGGAACCAGGCAAGAGCAGTCCCACCTAGAAGAGAGGCATTGGAGGATGCTGGTGCGGCTGCACACAGGTCGAGAATGATGAGAAGCGATTGTTTACCACAGTCACAGTCACATGGCATGTCACTTGTGACTTTGAGGGCTCTTTCAGTGCTGTGGCAGGGCGGAAAGCTGATTGGAGGGGTTCAAATATGGAGTTGCGGGAAAGGTGGGCACGGATTTGGGAGGCGACAACACATTCAAAGACGTTGGAGAGGAAAAGGAGGTTGGAAATGGGGTGGTAGTTTGCAAGGATAGAGGTGTCCAGGGTGGGTTTTTTGAGGAGGGAAGTGATGACGGCAGATTTGAAGGGAAGGGGGACATTACGTGAGGAGAGAGCACAAAAATATTGTGACGTTACGCAATACAATACCCATTTATTCACCATTTAGTATAATATGTTATTGGGAGAATGATTATTCATGGCATAAACATACATATTAAAACATAATTGACAGGCTCTGAACAGCAATTTATCAGTTGTTTAATGCAGCAGGTTGCATGGTTACTGGAACAGCTCTCTTTCCATTAATCCATTGCCGACCCTGCTTGGAAACTGCACAGCAAACAACTCATGTTAATGGTATATTATAAGAGCTACTTACTCGAACTTTTGGGTAACCCATCTCCAATACTAATGTTAAGTGTCTTTCCTGCGGGTTTAATTACTATCAAATCCCCCTGGCCTCTGCTGAAGATCAGATTTCGAGTACCTCCTCCTCGCCATCCTTCCTTCTTGATTTTGAATTGTATGCTGTTAAAGACAGACAGAATAAAATGAGGTTCCATAATTAAAAACAGTAGGAAATCGTGAATCATTCCTCTGAACTATCAATATTTAAGAATTTTGAGCTCACATCACTGATTAAACACACATTATACTACCTAAGAAAACTTCTGGTGGCCGAAATTGTCCACCCTCCAAAACGAATTGCACCAATGCAAGGGGCGGACAATCCGGAGAAATTCAGCTCTTTGGTTGATGTTTCCGGTTGGAGCGATGTTGGTGTACGGAGAGGGGCAGAAGTGCGGTCGGATCAGAGTAGCCACCACTAGCGGGGCGGAAGTGGGGGCAACGCTTAAAGTCATCAGCTGATAACATCATCGCACTAGTGCGTCACAACATCGCTCCCCTTCAGTTAAAGGGGAGGGCCACTGCGAACTCTGTAGCCACTTCAGTGGAAAACGCTGAGCCACCAGGGAGGGTTTCGGCCGGGCCAGTGGCCTGGCACCCAAGAGGGGGTCGGCCGAACCAGTGGGCATAGTTGTCGGCCCATCCTGGCTGAAAATGGATCGGTTGGGCCGTCCGCCGCTGTCAATCAATGTGGGGATCCCACAGCGCGTGTGCATCACCACGCTCTCTCCCCTCCGTTAAAGGGGAGTGATTCGATCGTTTTTTAACTTTGGCCACTGGGCCACCACGGAGGGTTTCGGCTGGGCCAGCGACCTGGCACCCAAGAGGGGGTGCCAGGCTGCCCGTTGGCGGTCCGGCCGAACCCGGGGCCAGTATTTTGCCGGCCGATCGCCAAGTCGATTTTTAGGAATGGCCGACGCAAACGGGCATTAACGGGTCTCTTTGAGACCCTGTATTTCGGCCCCTAGAAATTATTGTTGTCTGATAGTCATTATCATAGCAGATAAAATAATATCATATCCTATTATCATAAACAGTCATTTCTATGTTCAAATGTTTCATCACAAGAGCAGAGAAGGAAAAACAAACAACATGCTTCCTTACGAGTCAGAAAAACTGAGCTGTAATTTCTGATGTGTTAACTCTTCAATTCGTTTGCACAGAAGACTAATGAACTCTGTCTTAAAAATGGACTCCAGGAGGCTGTCATACTCTGGTTCGTGGAGGACAACAAAATCATCTTGTCTGGTGCTAAAATAAAACCAGAAGACAAACATCTTATCATGTGTAAACTCTCGAAGGTGCACCTGTGGCTGCTTTCAAATCCATGCTGATTTTAGATGAACTGTCATTTTAGATGAACTGTTTCAGATATGCTAACACATGGACTATGTGTTAGCATATCTGAAACAGTTCATCTAAAATGACAATTAACGATTGATAAGTATCATAAACAATAGGAATCCAAACAAAATTATTGGAAAAAATTCTGAGGGCCAGGATAAATCTTCATTTAGGAAGACACGGATTAATCAGGGACCGTCAGCATGGATTTGTTAGGGGAATGTCATGTCTGACTAACTTGATTGAATATTTTGAGGAGGTAACCAGGAGGGTCGATGAGGGCAGTGTGTATGATGTAGTGTATATGGATTTTAACAAGGCTTTTGATAAGGTCCCACATGGCAGACTGGTCACAAAAGTAAAAGCCCATGGGATCCAAGGCAAAGTGGAATGTTGGATCCAAAATTTGCTCAGAGGCAGAAAGCAAAAGGTAATGGTCGATGGGTGTTTTTGTGACTGGAAGGCTATTTCCAGTGGGGTTCTGCAGGGGCTCAGTACTAGGTCCCTTGTTTTTTGTGGTATATATATATGATTTAGACATGAATGTAAGGGATATGATTAAGAAGTTTCCAGATGATACAAAAATTGGCTGTGTGGTTGATAATGAAGAAGAAAGCTGTAGACTTCAGGAAGATATCAATGAACTGGTCAGTTGGGCAGAACTGGTCAGTTGGGCAAATGGAATTCAATCCAGAGAAGTTTGAGGTAATGCATTTGGGGACGGCTAACAAGCCAAGGGAATACACAATAAATGTAGGACACTGAGAAGTGTAGAGGAAGAGAGGGACCTTGGCGTGCATGTCCATAGATCCCTGAAGGTAGCAGGACAGGTAGATAAGGCGGTTAAGAAGGCATACGAAATACTTGCCTTTATTAGCTGAGGCATAGAATACAAGAGCAGGGAGGTTATGCTTGAACTGTATAAAACACTAATTAGGCCACAGCTAGAATAATGCGTGCAGTTCTGGTCACCACATTAAAGGAAAGATGTGATTGCACAAGAGAGGGTACAGAGGAAATTTACGAGGATGTTGCTTGGACTGGAGAATTTTAGCTATGAGGAAAGATTGGATAGGCTGGAGTTGTTTTCTTTGGAACAGAGGAGGCTGGGGCGATCTTATTAAAGTATATAAAATTATATGAGGGACATAGACTGAATGGATAGAACGGACCTATTTCCTTTAGCAGAGGGATCAACAACCAGGGGGCATAGATTTAAAATAATTGGTAGGAAGTTAAAAGGGGATTTGAAGGGGAATCTTTTTGCCCAGAGAGTGGTGGGGGTCTGGAACTCACTGCCTGAAAGGGTGGTAGAGGCAGAAACCCTCACCACATTTAAAAAGCACTTGGATGTGCACTTGAAGTACTGTAACCTACAGGGCTACGGACCAAAAGCTGGAAAGTGGGATTAGACTGGATAGCTCTTTGTTGGCTGTCGTGGACACGATGGGCCGAATGGCCTCCTTCCGTGCTGTAAATTTCTATGATTCTGTGAAGATAGATGAGTTGAGAGCTTCATCATTTGTGAGCTGTCTAGCCCTCTGAAGCTGAAGTTTGATTGGGTCCATCTTCATTCAGTGTTGTTACAAGACCAGAGTGCAAAGCTTTTCTCAGATTTGGTACAGGAGCAAGGATTTGTTAATCTGATTGACAAGTTCCAGGATCAGATTGTGCAGTTTGTGCACTGGTGGAAGAGGGATTGGCTCACAGTCTGGACTTGGGTCCATTGTCAAAGGTCTGTGAAAGTAACTCTACATTACCTGTGAGCCATGGTTCCTGAACCAGACTATCACAGGGTTGAAAGTAGCCAGCAATATCATCCCTCAGCTTGAAGAACAATTAAAAAAATAAACAAACATTGTACAGATTGTGACACTTGTATCAAGTTAATTTAAAGGAGGGAGTCAATTTTTCAAAAATTCTTCAGTGGATAAACATTAGTTATGCATAGCTTTATTCATTAAACTAACATTTTTCTTAGCTGATATGATATTCTTAACAACTTTATCAAGATATAGGGAGCTCTGAATCGGTGTGCTAGACAGGCGCAGTTCCTCTGAATTTGCATGTTGTACCCATGGTGTAGACCCAGCAGCCCTGGCAAGGCCTTTTCCCAGGAATGGGGAAATGAAAGTGCAAAGCCTACAGCTGTAGGAGGTCAGGAGCTTTTAACCCTTCCTGTTCAGGCCCACACACCAACAAGAGTCACTTTGGTGCGGTACCAGAGAGCTGCAGGCACCTGTATGACTGTACCCTCAGTGTTGTCAGAAAGGGAAGAAAAAGGATGAAAATTGGGAAAAAAAGAGTGGACTTTGAAAAAATGTCTTGTGATGTCAAATGGCACCAATGAGCTGTACATAATGCTGTTTTCACAGTTCAGTTCTGTGGTTACAAACTGTAGAATTTTCACACGCTTTGGATGTAAGAAGCCCTCTCGTAACTGATCATAAGACATCAAATTTTAATAAGTAATTATCATGAAAGAAGTGTGCAAAGGAGATTCCATGATGTACTTTGGGCGGGCGTGATAGTGTAAAACATACAATATCGAATCAGCTGCCCATTATACGACGCTCTCAGCAGGTGGGTTTCCCCATTGTGAAGGGTAGGTGGGGCTCCTTATCCTTGGTTACAACCTTCCTAAGACACGGTACTCTGAAGATAAAAACCATAAAGAAGGCCACAGGAAAACACCTGAGCCACTCTTCCCGAGTAAAGCGCTCAAGAATCTCATATGTGAGACTTGAGTTGTGATCTGCCCTGGGGCAGTACACCACGGAGTGACCAAATATCCAGGCTATGCATTCTGAGGTTTTTGCTGGAGGTTTTAGATCGGAAAGCAAACAGATAACCACAAAACAAGATGAATGTACCTCATAGAAACAGCAGTAATGTTCTGAATTTCAATCTTTCTTTTTAGGGTCTCCTTGATTTGACCCTTTTCAGGCCCCTTCTTAATCTTTTCTCGACCAATTAGATAAATATACTTTGGGGTAAGTATAAGGTCACGCTTTATGCCCTGAAAAATTGGATATGATGTAAGAATCATTATTTAATACAGTAAAGTTCTGGTGAATGATGTGGTGATACAGCAAGTAATTGAATTGTAGAGGGAAGTGACCGGGGCCCAGGAGAGGCGTGAATCTGGGGCCCAGAAGAAGCGAGGGCAGCACTGCGATATGTGCGCGCTCAGTCTGTGCAGCAGAGCTGGTCTCCAGTTAGTCTTGGGTAATCTTTGCCACTGGACCAAGACCTAGCTCGGTCAAGCCCGTGTGGTGGCTGGTGTGCAATGATCAACACACGTTAAAAAAATCCACGCACAGGCATCTTCCCCCCTTCACGATGTAGTTCGGGACCTGGAATATTAGGTCCTTCATTGAAACATCTGTGAACTCATCCCTTTTTGGCGTGGAAGCAAGTCATCCTTGCTTCGAGGGACTGCCTATGATGATGATGAATTGAATGGATACAATACACAGGACCTACATCAGTGCTGGTGTAAACGATACCACACCTCTGTCAGCTGTTCTATTGCTGCCAGTCTGTAAGCACTAGACTTTGGAGGGCTAATTTTCCTGCCCATTGGTCCCGATGAATGCCCAGTTCCCCGAGCGCAAAGGTCAGGACAAAGGGGTGGGGGGAGCCTGGTTTCGCCAGATTTCTGTTCCTTTCATGTTGCCCCCAGATTTTCAGGCCTTTGTAGGTGGGAGGGGCTGAGCTTGGCCCACCCTGCAGTATGTGCAATGTAAATGAGGTGGGGAGGGAGGGAAATGTAGGTCGGTGGTGAAGCAATGCGAGGCCTCACCACTTGAATTGTCCGTCGTTCGTCACCACTGTCCCCCCGACTTCAGGTGGAATCACGGACATGAATCTAACCGGATATGTTGCTAACAATGCTTCCACACTTAAGACGATCAGAATTAAAATCCTCCAGCTCCCATATTAAATACTTGACAAAATTAGTGTGATATAAATAGGGAAGTGCATCACATTCTCCATATCTCATTCTCTGACCTGAGCCTGGCTATATTAGTGGGTTCAGGTAATTTAAATCAGCCCAGTGTACCATTAGGTACAGGGCCTTGAGCCTATAAATAGGGACAGAAAACCAGCTGCCAATGCAGGCCTGAGGGGTAATAGCTGTCAGTTTCAAGACGTACTGGCTGCTCTCCAAGAACAGCAGCCAGAAGGCCCCCAGCACTTGTCCTTCTCCTACCAGCCTTACAGAAGGGAATCATTTACTTTTGGCTGGACTCCTGGTAGCATCCAGGCTGCACCCAGAGCCTCCACTCTGAGTAGGGTTGAGCACCAGGCCAAAATTCCTGCTTCTTCTGGACCCTACTCCAAAGGGGTGCCCATTTGACGAACCAACAGGAAAATAAGACCAACAGCCCCATTGAGAACTTTCAACCTCATTTACATGGCTGTCTCGTGCTCATGCCTGTTCCAGGTGCAAGCATTAGCCCATGCCACGCAGGGGATATCCAGCAGGTTCCTGTGCAATGTAGAGGAGGCAGAGACTCAGCATCGTTGTTCTGTGCCACTTTTCCCTCTAATTTGAGCATTCCCCAGGCACAAAGCAGAGAAAAACCTGCCACAAAAGTCTTAATATTGCAAGATCGTGACACATCCAGGACTGGAACTGATGTCATAAACTACAAGAGTGAAGTTGGAGATACCCTTTTCAATAACCCAGGTCACACCATCATATGACTCCTTGAGGTCATATATTTATACTAAAAATCAGTTATTAAAAACATGCCTAATCCTGAATGACATCACATAGTAATGTTCACTGAACCTCAACATTTTAAGCTAATAAAACAATTTTCATTGCTTGGCAATGCCTTTACTAATTATTTTGGAGGAACCTTGGTGGCTACCCTGAAGAACAATCTGGTCTATCAGTGTGAAGGGACGGGCAGAGCTAAGTGAAACAATGAGAGAAGACTGAGCTGAAGAAAAATGGAACACAAAGTAACCTTTCTCCTCCGTTATTTAAAAATATAATTGGCAACCATTACCTTAAATCTTCTGTCAAACTTAGTGACAGAGTCTGCAAAATCTATCCTCTCCCGCTTCCCGAGAAATTGTCGTAGCTCTGGTCGGTCCTCAATGCCAAGATAGTCACCAACAAAGTTTCGGTTAATACTGTTCCTTCTTCTCTCTTTGAAGTTGTAAAGTATGCTGGAGGCTGGAGCGAACAACCAACAAGAAGGGTCATGGTAATTTTACAAAAATGACAGACAAACACAAAGGCAGGAACCTCAGATTAGTGACAGGGCCTCTGTCATTTTCCATTGATGTTAATCATTTGGACATAGGTACAAGAGGAATAATATTGAAGTATGTTGATGATACCAAATTCGAGGCCATAGCAAAGTGTGAGGAAGAATGAGCAGATTACAGGAGGACAGAGAGAGGTCGGCAGAGTGAGCAGACACAGCTTGATGCAGAAAAATGTGAAGTATTACATTTTGCAAAAAAGAACCATGAAAGGATATACAATTGAGATGTTGGAGTTTTCAATAGACGAATGCTGGGATTTTTGCTAAACACTCAGTTAGCTCATTTACATAATTTGGATTAGACATCATCTAACGAGCCCAAGGCGAGGACAGATACGTAACCTACCACCTTATTGGAAAGGTTGGGCAGGAGTTAATATTGATAAGTGCTGGTACTTCATTTACATAATTTGCATTAGGAGTCACTGCGAGCAGAAGGGAAGGTAAACTCGTTATTTTATTTTCAGGGTTGAACGGGAATGAAGAATGGATGAACACAGGGATTTCTTTCTAACGGTGCTCAAGTAAGTCCAGGTGGGCGGGGGAGGGGCCGAGTGCAGCATTAATGTGGAGACAAGAAGAGCATTCCTGGTCCACATTAAGGTAAGTATTAGAAACCTTACCTGACAGTTTCTTTGGTGGCCTCCAGCAGTCCCATTAAGGATTGCTGCAGATCTGGACAAACTAGTCAAATCTTGCACATATTTTGATAAGCTTAAAACAGTTTTAAGTTTGATTTAACTCGACCAATTCACCAATGTTAGTCAAGTTTCCTCGTCTGTTTATATTTTACTTACATATTTGTTACAATGACTATTAATGTTTTACCTTCTTCTCTCATCTGTTCGTACTTTCTTCGTGCAATGTACTTCCTCCACGCTTTCTGAATGATTCTTGCAAATTTATCAAACTTTCGTTCTCTCATTTCTTCCAAAAGGAAAAGCTGGAATTTCAAAATATTGGACGATTAAAAACACAAATGAAGAAACCATCGGCTGAACAGATAAACAAATATTAAATGTTAAAACGAACATTAACATCACACAAGGCTTAAAAGCATTCATAATTGAATTAGGCATTCACTGCTAAAAATGCCATAACCCTTGTTAGTCAACAGCTCAGCAAAGGTGCCTCCCTGGATTCTATGATGAAATGGTAAATCATGCAGGCTGCGTCATCAACATAGCTTTGGTTGTGTTTCATTAGCAAATCTAGTTTTGGACACCAAGGCTTAACCAATAAAAAAAAAGCAAACTTAATCCACAGCAGTAACTTACTGATTCTGGATTCTTTACAAATACTTTAGTTTTGCCCATCTGGTACTGGTCAGTATCTACGTTGACAGAACGAAGCAAATGCTGAGCCCCTTGGCGTTCGTCGCCACGCCAACGTGGCCAGGTCTCTGGTGTGAGGATAGCATACCTTTAAAAAAGCACATATTTTAGTCAATTGGGAAGATGCTCCACATCTATTATATCTTTAAAAAAAATCTTACATCTGCATGCACTTCCTGTCAACAAGACCTTCCTATCTGTTGTCATGTTTCTTTTGTCACACTTCGATGTCAACTTGTTCTATTATAAATTTCTATGTCCGCATTTAAAATAGGAAATCCCTGGGGCCGAAATTGTCCACCGCCCGAAACGAAGCGCATCTACCGATTCCGATGTGTTCTGTCGAAATTCAGCACTTCGGGAATTTTTTTGGAGCGGGGCGGAAGTGGCCTCATCATGGGGGTAGAATTGGGGGCCTCTCTTGCTTTCTCTCAGGACAATCTCACTCTGTCACTTTCTCACTCACACAGTCTCTTGCAGCTCAGTCTGCCTCGCACACTAACGTGCTTTCTACTTGAAGGACTGTATCTGATAACTCACTCAGCTCTCTTAAGAAGACCTCCAATTCAAACAGCACAACCCAGCAAATGTCAGGCAACTTTGTAGTTAGTCTACTTACTTTAACAACTAAACAGCACAATCCTCCCTCAGCCTTCAGTGAGACCAGCACATTCTCAACTCACAACACAAACATCACAGCCAGCTTTTTCTCAAAGCAAACACCCAACTCTTACCTTCCCTGGTAATTATCATAAGTTCATGTGACATTTTTCTCCAGGTTGTCACCAACTGTGTATTTTGCTGCCTGCGTACTGTCATAGAAACATAGAAACATAGAAAATAGGTGCAGGAGTAGGCCATTCGGCCCTTCGAGCCTGCACCACCCTTCAATAAGATCATGGCTGATTCTTCACCTCAGTACCCCTTTCCAGCTATAGAAACATATCAACCCTCTTCTCAATGTTCCTCGCTGCCATGCTTCACCTCACAGTTGACAAGCTCCTCGCTGGAGTGGAACTAAACTACAGAACCAGTGGGAACCTGTTCAACCTTCGCGTCTCCAGGCCAGGTCCAAGACCACCCCAACCTCTGTCGTTGAGCTACAGTACGTGGACGACGCCTGCGTCTGCGCACATACTGAGGCTTAACTCCAGGACTTAGTCGATGTATTTACTGAGGCGTACGAAAGCATGGGCCTTATGCTAAACATCCGTAAGACAAAAGTCCTCCACGAGTCTGTCCTCGCTGCACAGCACTGCCCCCCAGTCATCAAGATGCACAGTGTGGCACTGGACAACGTGGACCACTTCCCTTATCTCGGGAGCCTCCTGCAACAAGAGCAGGCATTGACGACGAGATCCAACACCGCCTCCAGCGTGCCAGTGCAGCCTTTGGCCGCCTGAGGAAAAGATTGTTTGAAGACCAGGCCCTCAAAACTGCCACCAAGCTCATGGTCTACAGGGCTGTAGTAATACCCGCCCTCCTGTATGACTCAGAAACATGGACCATGTACAGTAGACACTTTAAGTCGCTGAGAAATACCAACGATGTCTCCGCAAGATCCGACAAATCCCCTGGGAGGACAGACGCACCAACGTTAGCGTCTTCATCCAGGCCAACATCCCCAGCATTGAAGTACTGACCACACTTGATCAGCTCCGCTGGGCAGGCCACACAGTTCACATGCCAGACACAAGGCTCCCAAAGACGTGCCAAAGGTGGGCAGCGGAAACATTACAAGGACACCCTCAAAGCCTCCCTGATAAAGTGCAACATCCCCATCGACACCTGGGAGTCCCTGGCCAAAGACCGCCCTAAGTGGAGGAAGTGCATCCGGGAGGGTGCTGAGGACCTCGAGTCTCGTCGTCGAGAGCATGCAGAAATCAAGCGCAGGCAGCGGAAAAAGTGTGCGGCAAACCAGTCCCACCCACCCCTTCCCTCGACGACTGTTTGTCCCACCTGTGACAGAGACTGTGGTTCTCATTTTACCCTGTACAGCCACCTAAGGACTCATGCTAAGAGTGGAAGCAAATCTTCCTCGATTCCGAGGGACTGCCTATGATGATAATATGATGGACTGTCAGAATCAGTAGCTGCTTCAAGTCATAGTTCTCACTGTCAACAACTCTCACCATTTAACCAAAGATATGCAAAACAAATCAATGGATAATAACGAAGGTTGCCAACACAGGATTGTCCTGGAGTCTCCAGGAATGAAAGATTATTCGCCTGGAGAGCAATCCGGGAGAAAAATCACAGAGTCGTTCAAAAAAGGTTTTTTTGAACACTTTTCTTTATTAGTTATAAAAATATTGAAGACAGGGGAAAAAAAAAAACTGACTGGGCAAACTATCCCTCCTTGTCTTTCTTGACTTATCTGCAGCCTTTGACACGGTTGACCACTCTATCCTTCTCCAATGCCTCTCCACCGTCGTCCAGCTGGGTGGGACTGCACTCGCCTGGTTCCATTCTTATCTATCTAATCGTAGCCAGAGAATCACCCGCAACAGCTTCTCTTCCCACCCCCGCATCGTTACCTCTGGTGTCCCCCAAGGCTCTATCCTTGGCCCCCTCCTATTTCTCATCTACATGTTGCTCCTTGGCAATATCATCCGAAAACAAAGTGTCAGTTTCCACATGTACGCTGATATCACAAAGCTCCACCTCTCCACCACTTCCCTCAACCCCTCTACAGTCTCTAAATTGTCAAGACTGCTTTTTTGACACCCAGTTCTGGATGAGCAGAAATTTTTTCCACTTGAATATTTGGAAGACCGAATATTCATTGTCTTTGTTCCCTGCCACAAACTCTGTTCCCTAGCCACTGACTCCATCCCTCTTCCCAACTTGTGTCTGAGGCCGAACCACACTGTTCATAACCTTGGTGTCATATTTAACCCTGAAATGAGTTTTCGACCACATATCCGCAGCATAACTAAGACCGCCTATTTCACCTCCATAACATCGCCTGTCTCCGCCCTTGTCTCAGCTCATCCACTGCTGAAGCCCTCATCCATGCCTATGTTACATCTAGACGTGATTATTCCAACGCACTCCTGGCTGGCCTCCCACATTGTAACCTAAATATACTAGAGGTGATCCTTGTCCTGACTCGCACCAAGTGCTCGCTGACCTACATTGGCTCCAGGTTAAGCAACGCCTCGATTTCAAAATCCTCATCCATGTTTTCGAATCCCTTCATGACCTTGCATCTCCCTATCTCTATAACCTCCTTCAGCTCCACAACCCCCAATATGTCTGCGCTCCTCTAGATCTGCCTTCTTAAGCATTCCTGATTATAATTGCTGAACCATTGGTGGCCGGTCTTCTGTTGTCTAGGCCTTAAGCTCTGGAATTCCCTGCCTAAACCTCTCTGTTTCTCTCGCTTTCTTTCCTCCTTCAAGACGCTCCTTAAAACCTACCTCTTTGACCAAGCTTTTGGTCACCTGCTCTAATTTCTCCTTCTGTGGCTTGGTGTCAAATTTTTTGTCTCATAATACTCCTGTGAAGCACCTTGGGACATTTCACTATGTTAAAAGCGCTATATAAATAAAAGTTGTTGTTGTTGAGTTGGAGGTGGGAGGTCATGTGATGAAACCATCAGGAATAGGCCCAACCAGAATTGGCAACCCTAATAATAATGCAAAAAGATGATGAACCCACATTACAACAGTGATTACACTTCAAAAAGTACTTCTTTGGCTGTAAAGCGCTTTGAGACATCTGGTGGTCATGAAAGGCGCTATATGAATGTAAATCTTTCTTTTTCTTTTGAACAAAATCACAATTCATATTAAGTTTGATTTTGAAGACTGACAGCGATGGAAATAGTCGCTCTGTAACTGCCACTGAGAGCGGCCGAGAATGCGAAAGGTACCTCTGGATGAATTTTGGGAAAGCTCTTCGGTAAGCAAACCCTGCTCGTCGGACTCGAATGTTTTCTTTCAGTCCCAGATATTCAACCTGATGCTTCACTCTGAAAGATTTGGGTATGAAAACAGAGATCAGAAATAATATAATTACCTCGGCCAGAGAGTGAAACTTTCAGACTGGTGACTGATACATCTGGACTTGCCATAAAGGATTCAAAGTGAAGTACTGAAAAATCCACATAAATAGTGTATCTGTTGAGCTGCTCATAGGGACACACCCCACTTACCTAAGCCCAGATAAGCTAACAAGTTGGCAATGGTAAAGTCCATGAACCCCCAAATGTACATGGGTGATCCAATGGTGTTTACTTGGTTAAAATTATGCAGCTTACCAGCACAGAGCACTGGTAAGCCTCCACTGCTTGTCTATTAGCCTTCCTTTCAGGATATTGGTTATCAGGTTAACCTGGAACCAAGTGAGAAGAATCGTAGCTTCCAGTGACAAGTCCTTCATTAGCTAGTCAGTCATCAACATGTTCTTGGAATACTGCAAACTTTCTTAGCTTAGGTATCAGATTGCAGTGTGTGTCACAGCAGATTGACTTAGTTTCAATCTCCCATCAAGAGGCACACACACATTTGCAGGCATCAGCTTGCTCGTAAGGCGACTAATCATCAGTTAATCGTTGGACAAGTGACAGACATGGTCTGAGGATTTGAGCCCTCACTTGTTGCACAGCGATAACCAGTTATTCCTTCTGAGCGATGTGGTCAGTAGCAAAACTCACTGTGAAATATATGAGTGCATGTCCACCTAACCACAACATAGGCACATTAGACCTGTGTGGAATAAACAGTAACTGCTTGCATCTCTGCAACCCAATGAAGGTAGACACTATACCATAAACATCTGTGAACTCATGTGGAAGCAAGTCATCCTCGTTGGAGGGACCGCCTATGATGATGAGTACTGTAGAAGCATTTGTTCGCACGGACCTATGGGGCTTGGAGTGCCAGTTTTGTGGGCGTAGATTAGTTTGATGGACAGATGTAAAAGATTGAGGAGACTTGGGCGTATTGCAGTTACGCAGGTAACTCATTTATGCCCAAAAGTCCGCAATCTTTTAAGCCACGTAATTGGTTTGTGCCCAAATCATGTATATAGCCGGGTGCAAAAGCAGAGGATACTCCAGACCATGAGCTTTGAACCGTGAAAGAAATTTAAACGTGGAAAATTGCAATTAAAGATATATGCAAAACACTCTTTAAAAACTGCAAAGGCTAATTTTCCTCATTTAATGATCATATGATTGATCACTTGTATTCATTGATGTTGAAAATATCACATAATTGATAAGCTGAAGATCACTGTAACCAAATATCACTGATATGGTACTACTGAGCAGAATTGGAGCCTGGGACTGTGTTTTGAGTTTTGAAAAAATGCATTTGCCGAGATTTTATTTTTAGTTGCCAGCCCAAGAATGGCAATAAGCACATAAGTGAAATGATGAGATTCGACTTCAGCGTAACCTGCTGAAAAGTTTTGGGAAAGATGCAATAGTTTGCAATTGAATCACTCATTTGTTCAATGTAGCTGCTGCTCGTGTAATTTTGTAGGGATTTTTCTTAACGTTTATTCCCAGCATGTGGGACATTTTTCCCATCCCTAGTTGCTCTGATTTTACAACTGTGCGGCTCACTCGTCCATTTCAGATAATATAAAGAGTCAAGCCAGTAGCATGGAGTAAAGTTACATATAGCTCAACTGATGTCCTGTGCAAAGAAATGTGAGGTTCCCCTGCAATTATCCACTTCCCGTTGTCAACCAGTTTCTACATGGAGATGTCTCATAATAGCCCAAAGCTTTTCAGTGAGGGGGAAAACATTTTGAAATGGCTACAAGACAAGAAGGTTGTTCCTAATGACAGGCCAAATAAAACCAATAAAAACTTACCTGCTCTCCTCCCAATCTTTGGGTCTCTTAGTCTCATTGGGTTTAATGCAGCGAATATAATGTGGAGTGCACTTCATTAACCTGCTTACCAGGTCATTTGCTTGTTTCTAAATCAGAGAAAAGATACAAATATATTAACAAATTTAAATTATACCCATGATTATTAACCCTTTGGATTCCACGTGAAAGGAAAGCAAAATTCTTCCAAATAAGGAAGCAGAAGTGATTTTTCTGCAATAAAAACAAAATGCTGGAAATACTCAGCAGGTCAGGCAGCATCTTGGAGAGAGAAACAGATTTAACGTTTCAGGTCAATGACCTTTGATTAGAACAGTCTGACGAAGGGTCATCGACCTGAAACGTTAACTCTGTTTCTCTCTCCACAGATGCTGCCTGAGCTGCTGAGTATTTCCACCATTTTCTGTTTTTAATTCAGATTTTCAGCATCCGCAGTATTTTGCTATGTATTAGTGATTTTTCTGCATACAGTTTCAGACGTTCCTATGCAGAAATCAAACATGACACAAACTATTTTGCTTCAAACACGTGCTTGCACTACAGCTCGATCTTTGCATAGCCTGAGAGAGGCAACCAGTTTATCGCTCCAGGAGCTAGTGAAGACTATACGCATTTGATTAAATTAGATGTATTTTTTGCTAGCCTGAATGTACAGGTTTGCTCGATGCACTTTTCTGCAGATCAGGTATATGATGAAAATGAACCATTTCTGTCTAAGATTTAGCTTAGTATTGGCTATTTTAATTCAATCACAGTACATAAGGTGTTAAAAATGAGCTAAGTTTGCAGATATAACAGGGCTTTGGTTGTGGGCGGGGTTAAAGCCGGCAAAAATGTCCGGGAGCTGGCTCCAATGTTGCGGGATTAACTCGGGCACGTTCAGCTGCGTGTGCGAAACCCCTCCGGAGAGGCGGGTTAGCGATTAGAATATTTAAATCACTGAATTGCAGCAATATTTCAACCGGCATTTAAATTTAACGCTGCAAGCATGGGTTTCCCGGGCTTCTTGAAACTCGCCAAAGCAAGAAGAGAACGGCAATTCATGGGGCTCATTAAAAGATAGGCAAATACAGCAATAAACACTCGGTGCCCACAGCTGCTTTCTTACCTGCCACTGGGAAAAAGTCTGTTGAATACTTGTGGTGAGAGGCTCTCCCCAGATCAACCAGAAGTATTCGTAAACCGCAAAGGTTCGCATTCCATTAATATTCAGCTGGTGTGCAACCACAAGAAAAGGTTTATGCAGGTGCACGCCAGGTTCCCGGGGAGCTGCAAGATGCTTTCATCTTGCCACAGTCCAAGCTCCCCAAGCTCTATGGACCTGGAATCAGACGTAAGCGGTGGCTGCTAGGAGACAAACTTGGCTGAAGACACCCATGAGAAAGCCAACCAATGAAGCCCATGAGTGACATAGTGAATGCCATATGACAGCCAGATGTGTCAGTGTTGCGCTCTGTGCAACACTGCACAGCAGCCAGGAATGGAGGAGCAGAAGGAACAAGGCGCTGAGCACACATCATCTGCGGATGAATTCGAGGAGGAGGAGAAGGAAGAGGAGGAGGAAGAGGAAGAGGAGTAGGAGGATGATGAAGATGGCAACCCCAAAGCAGCACCAGACACTCACTTTGCTGCCTGGGATGCCAGTGATTCCCTTGTAGCTGTAAGGATCAGTTAGTTATGAAATAAATTAATATAGCGCCTTTCACGACCACCGGACGTCCCAAAGCACTTTACAGTCAATGAAGTACTTCTGGAGTGTAGTCACTGTTGTAATGTGGGAAACGCGGCACTGAATTTGTGCACAGGAAGCTCCCACAAACAGCAATGTGATAATGACCAGATAATCTGTTTTTGTTATGTTGATTGAGGGATAAATATTGGTCAGGACACCGGGGGTAACTCCTCTGCCATCTAGACCAATGTAACAATCACATCCAATGGCGACTCGATGTCATGTATGTAACCATTTTGCAATGGTAATCTTCATGTAACTGTAACCTTCATGCAGCTCCTGTACACTGTACTTACATCCTAGAAATACACACCCTGACCACAGGGGATGAACTTGTGGGAGACACTCCTCACCTGGGTTTCCAGGTATAAAAGGGGAGGTCCCACCCAAGGTCAGCACACCTTGGTCCTGGGAATAAAGGTTAAGGTCACGTAGTGACTGTGTCTGCAGTACATGCCTTGTGTGAGTTTGTAGTACGGTGCAGGGACACCACATTTGGCGACGAGAAACTGGAATCACCGAACCCCGAGGATGGCCACTGGTAGCACAGAGGAACATTACTGTGTGGGTGAAGACTGGGACAACTTCATGGAAAGACTCCAGCAGAGTTTTGTCATGAAGGATTGGCTGGGAGCGACAGCAGCTGACAAGCGGAGGGCACATCTACTGACCAGCTGCGGACCACAGACGTATGCGCTGATGAAAGACCTGCTCGCACCCCAAAAGCCAGCGGACAAGTCCTTTGACGAGCTCAGCCAACTGATCAGTGAGCATCTCAAGCCAGCGAGTAGCGTACACATGGCCCAGCACCGGTTCTACACACACCGGCGTCGGGAGGGACAATACATCTCGGACTTCGTTGCGGACCTGCGGCGCTTGGGCAGTCTCTGTAAGTTCACAGACGCCTGCAGGGGGGAGATGTTAAGGGACTTTTTTATTAGGGCATTAATCATGCTCATAGAGGCCAAGAACTTGACTTTAGAAGGGGCGGCGTTAATAGCTCAGACCTTCATGGCAGGCGAAGAGGAGACCAAGCTAATTTACGCGCGCAGCCCTGGTCCCAACGTGGCGATGGACCAGGGAGTTAACATTGTGAACGCGGCTAGGGACCCCGCAGGCAGGCAAGGGCATTTCGAAACCGCCCAGGCAGCAACAGACTCTAGGGTGGGCCCGCAACAGGGACAATGGAAAGGGGATCGGCAATTCACGCCATCACGAGGAACAATGCGTCCCGTGATGGGACCATTAACACCCACCATCAGAGTGCTTAGGAACAACCAAATGGGCATTCATAGAGGAATGCCTGGTAACAGTCCCTTTGTTAACAACAATCTTAGCCCATGCTGGAGATGTGGGAGTAGACATACTGCGAAAAGCTGCCGGTTCCAGCAATATACCTGTAGGATTTGTAACGTCAGTGGACACTTGGCCAGGATGTGCAAAAAGGCTGTGGCGAGGCTAATCTGTGAGACAGAGGAACCAGACAAAGGGTCTGCAATGCAGGATGATGCCTGGGGAAAAGCCATGGATGCTGAAGTTCAGCGGGTTCACGTGGCTGACGTTCACAGCTCATACACTAAAATGCCATCCATGATGATGAAAGTTTTATTTAATGGCACCCCGGTGCACATGGAGCTGGATATGGGAGCTAGCTAGTCATTCATGAGCGCCCAACAATTTGAGAGACTATGGCCACACAGAACTAGCAGGCCCAAACTGGAACGCATTGACATGCAGCCACGGATGTACACCAAAGAGATCATCCCAGTGCTAGGCAGTGCAAACTTGGTAACACATAATGGATCACAGAACCGGCTTCCACTCTGGATCGTCCCGGGAAATGGCCCCGCGCTCTTGGGGAGGAGTTGGCTAGCCGAGATGAATTGGAAATGGGGGGGATGTGCACACCATTTCACCTGTGGAGCGAAGTTCATGCTCACAGGTCCTACAAAAATTCGGGTCACTGTTTCAACCTGGTGTCGGAACGTTCAAGGTCACTAAAGTAGTGATACGCATCACTCCGGACGCCAGACCAGTGCACCACAAAGCCAGAGCGGTGCCGTATGTGATGTGTGAGAAAATTGAAAGTGAATTGGACAGGCTGCTCAGAGAGGGCATAATCTCAGCCGTTGAATTCAGCGACTGGGCAAGTACCATCGTTCCTGTCCTTAAAGCAGATGGCTCGGTCAGGATTTGTGGCGACTGCAAAGCCACCATCAACCGAGTGTCGCTGCAAGACCAATACCCGCTCCCGAGAGCGGAGGACCTTTTTGCCACGCTGGCAGGTGGCAAGCTGTTCACGAAGCTGGACCTCACTTCGGCCTACATGACTCAGAAACTGGCTGAAGAATCCAAGCTTCTGACCACCATCACGACGCACCAGGGATTATTTATCTACAACAGGTGTCCGTTTGGCATTCGTTCGGCGGCAGCTATCTTTCAGAGAAACATGGAAAGCTTGCTCAAATCCATTCCTGGAACAATCGTATTCCAAGACGACATCCTTATAACGGGTCGAGACACCGAGGAACACCTCCACAACCTGGAGGAGGTGCTACGCCGACTGGACCGGTTAGGCTTGCGGCTGAAAAAGGCCAAGTGTGTGTTTTTGGTCCCAGAGGTCGAGTTTTTGGGCAGGAGGGTTGCCGCAGATGGGATCCGACCCACTGAATCAAAAACGGAGGCGATCCGCCCAGGCCCGGCAACACGTCGGAGTTGCGATCATTCCTGGGATTTTTGAACTACTTCGGGAACTTTCTGCTGAACTTAAGCACATTGTTGGAGCCGTTACACATGCTCCTGCGTAAAGGTTGTGAATGGCTTTGGGGGGACTGTCAAGAATGGACTTTCAATAAGGCGAGGAACCTGCTGTGTTCTAACAAACTGTTGACTTTGTATGACCCCTGTAAAAAGCTGGTTTTAACGTGCGATGCATCATCCTATGGGATTGGGTGTGTGTTGCAGCAGGGTAATGACGACGGCCGACTCCAACCGGTGGCTTATGCCTCCAGGTCACTCTCCCAGGCAGAGCGTAGATACCACATGGTCGAAAAGGAAGCGCTCGCTTGTGTTTACGGTGTGAAAAAGATGCACCAGTACCTTTTCGGTAGAAGGTTCGAGTTAGAGATGGACCACAAGCCGTTAACATCCCTGTTGTCCAACAGCAAGGCTGTCAATGCCAATGCGTCAGCTCGCATACAGTGATGGGCTCTCACGCTGGCTGCGTATGACTACACCATACGGCACTGGCCAGGCACCGAAAATTGCGCTCTGCAGGCTCTCACTGGTCACCACCGAGGGGGCAGTGGAGCAAAGCGCTGAGATGGTCATGGCCGTTGAGGCTTTTGACACCACAGGCTCCCCCATCACAGCCCGCCAGATCAAACTCTGGACCAACAGAGACCCCCTCCTATCCATGATAAAGAAATGTGTCCTGACTGGGGATTGGGCGCCCGCACACAGGGCGTGCCCCAAGGAAGTCAGACCGTTTCAGAGACGGATGGATGAACTCTCCATCCAAGTCGACTGCCTGCTATGGGGCAGCTGGGTAGTCATGTCCCAGAAAGGCAGGGAAGCGTTCATCAGGGAACTCCACAGCGAGCACCCTGCCATCGTGTTAATGAAGGCCATTGCCCGGTCACATGTATGGTGGCCGGGGATTGACTCAGACCTGGAACACTGGGTTCGCAGGTGCACGACGTGTGCCCAGCTGGGCAATGCCCCTTGGGAGGCCCCACTCAGCCTGGGGCCTTGGCCCACCAAGCCATGGCCATGTATTCACGTAGGGCTCGTTCATGGGGAAAATGTTCCTGATCATTGTCGATGCATACTCGAAATGGATCGAGTGCATCATATTAAACTCGTGCATGACATCCATCACCGTGGAGAGTCTGCGTACGATTTTTGCAACCCACGGCTTGCCGGACATCCTGGTCAGTGACAATGGGCCGTGTTTCACCAGCCAGGAATTCCAGGAGTTTATGGCGGGCAATGGTATCAAACACGTCCGGACAGCGCCGTTCAAGCCGACTTCCAATGGCCAGGCGGAACAGGCGGTCCAAGTCATAAAACAGGGCATGCTACGCATCCAAGGACCTTCCCTTCAGAACCGCCTATCGAGCCTCCTGCTGGCCTACAGGTCCCGCCCCCACTCGCTCACGGGAGTCCCGCCAGCGGAACTCCTCATGAAACACACGCTTAAAACGCGGCTGTCCCTCATTCACCCAGCCCTGGCAGACATTGTTGAGGGTAAGCGCCAGTCCCAAACCGAGTTCCATGATCGAAACTCAAGGGGGAGGTGTATAGAAATAGATGACCCAGTATTTGTTCTTAACCACGCTTTGGGACCCAAGTGGCTTGAGGGCACAGTAATTGGCAAAGAAGGGAATAAGGTCATAGTGGTCAGACTAAACAATGGGCAGATATGCCGCAAACACTTGGACCAAGTAAAGAAAAGGTTCAGCATAGACACGGAGGAAACTGAAGAAGAGCATGAGATGTCACCCACACCACTGCCAGTGGACGAGCAACAAGGACAATCCACAGCATGCACCACAGCAGCTTCCTTACAATGATGCAAACTGTTTTATTTTAGTTTAATTTCCTGGGCCATGAAAAGCTCATGTTCACTTGCTGCTGTGCGCACTTTACATGTCAGTTCAGCTTTAGGTGTTGCTCTGCACCCACCCATTCTGAGTCATCAGCGATTGTTATCAGCTACACTTTGCTCATCATGTGGTAATTCTCAGTAAAAATGTTGAACATGCCAAAAAAAACAATTTTCTAGGTTAAAGAGTATTCGGATCTCTATTACCAAGAACTTTCTGATTTGTGTAGTTTTACATCAAAATTTAGGGATGTTTTTACAGGTAGTTTACAATTAGTCTGTACTGAGAATATTGAACTATATCTACAGAAGTGTATTTCTACGAGTCTTTTTAATCATAAATGTACAGATCATTAGATATGAAGATGATGTCTGATGGAGATTGTTTTTAAAAGCTGAAAGGGACAGGCGTAAGTTCCTCTTTCTTTAAGCATAGCACTAAGGAGGAACAAATCAGTATTGAATTAAATGCGGTTTAACTTTGTCCACGTCCAAATAGTCAGTCTTATCCTCCAACACCTCAAAGAGAGAAATTAATAAATATTGGGGCTGAATTTGCGACCCCGACCGACGCATACAAGGTGCGCATACGAGGTGTGCACATAATGTGCGCATACAAGGTGTGGTGTGCACATACGAGGTGTGGTGTGCACATACAAGGTGTGGTGTGCACATACGAGGTGTGGTGTGCACATACAAGGTGTGGTGTGCACATACAAGGTGTGGTGTGCACATACAAGGTGTGGTGTGCACATACAAGGTGTGGTGTGCACATACGAGGTGTGGTGTGCACATACAAGGTGTGGTGTGCACAAACAAGGTGTGGTGTGCACAAACAAGGTATGGTGTGCACATACAAGGTGTGCACACAAGGTGCGCGCATACAAGGTGTGCACACAATGTGTGCCCGCACCAGTAGGGGCCCCGCAAGTTCCAGGTTTAGGCATGCGCTGCGCTTGCGCTGAAACCCGGAACTTGCGATCTGTCAAGAATTCTCCTGACAGAACTCCCCATAAATATGAATGGGATCCTCTGTCTTTTATTGGTTGGGAAAGCCCACATGATACCAGGGGCACTTGTGAACTGCATGCACCCCCAGGATATGTGGGCCTCTACCCGCGGGTACCCAGAGAGGCCCAGGACCGCAAATCTCTGTACCTCCCGGACCACCAGGTAAACTCGTAGATTTTTTGCAGGTCAGAGGGCTCCGACTGCAATTTCTACTCCATTATGTTGAAAGTCACTGTTTTCCATTTTCAATGGACATGGGAACAAGAGATGCAGTCTATTCTCGAAAGCAAGCCTTAAATTAATCAGTAAGAATAAATTCCCTTCAGACAATCATTCAAAGTTTTTGATGCCCAAATACCTATCTTACCTGGTCAAGTAATTATTGAGTACAATCTACTGTCTATATATTTTTTTCAACAAATTAAATCTCGGGGTTACTTATAATTTGCATTTATATATTGGCCCAGAATCTGTGGTGAATAATAACAGTGAACTAACAGCTTTAGGATGAGCATGTGCTACATCCTGAAGTTGCGGTCAGTTTCAGTCGTTCACTGCTCCGATACTGGCTGCGCTGTGGCCCAGCCCTATTTCCAGCCCCTTATAGCCGCCGTCAGTGTAATCAGGGAAATCAGTTAAACTGATAAAAACTTGGGCTTTTCCGCGGTAATATCGCTGTTAAATACCCCATTAAAAATTAGGCTTTGTTGGATTAGGTGCAACGGGGGTTTTAACAGCGTATTGACACGTTATGGTCCTGAAACACTCATTTTAATTTTGTGGAGTGCCAAATTTCTCCAAAATGATGAAAATTGCAATTTTTAAGAAGCTTTAAAAAGAAATTATATTTTTAATAAGTTTGTTGATATTTATTCGAGGTTTACTTTTTCCCTCATGTGAGAGCCCCAATCTTTGTTTTGCTCTCTGTAACATTTTTTAAAAGTTGAGATAAAAGCAACGGCTTCACTTCCTGGTTCCCTGTCTGTGGGAATTCTGCATTGTGATTGGCTGCTCAGACAGCTTGGTGATGTCACAGCAGCTCGCACTAGGAATTCCCCACTATTCTACACTGATCTGACTTTGACTTCGAGAACGACAAATCTCTCACCACAGAAATCGTGAGATCTTTGTGTGCAGCTTTCTTAGGGGCCAGTGGCGACTGCCTTTGCTGGCGAAGCTGACCGCAAATTCTAGGTCATAACGTCTTTACTGTAGAAAAATGTCCTGCAAAGAGGAAGAAAATGCTATATAGGGCTGGAGTGTCTGTACCACTAGGTGGCTCACTAAGATAAGGAAAGAATGAACTTGTATTTATACTACACTTTTCACATCCTTGGGACTTCCTAAAGCACTTCACAGGCAATGAAGTACTTTTAAAGTGTAGCCTCTGTTGTAATGTACGGAAAATGCCACTCAAGGAATAAACAATATTAGTAGGTATCGCAATCACAGCATTCAGGAAATAGCATTGTTTCAGAGTCCAAGGGAGGCCTGAATGGCTTAATCTAGCTCTCGGCCAGCAACAATGCGTAGCCTTATTAAACTCTCTGCCAAGTCCAACGGGATGTAAAACATCATTGACTCTTAACACATGAAAAATGGAAAAACTTTGACTGTACCTTAATCTTCATGCTTACTGTAGTCGGCCTGCCTTTCTTCTCATTTTGTAGATTTTCTGGAAAAAGTGTTTGAAAGAAGGAGCTGGAAAAAGAATCAACAGATCAGACAGGCATACTCTTCCATTGTACCATTAGTTAAGTTAAACCAGGCATATGCAACTACTGGAATTTGTCACTTTTTTTCTGAGCAGTATGACTGAGCACAGGTGTAGTGCACGGGATGTGGATCTCTGCACAGGCAAGGAAAAAAATCTCACTCCCTCCTCCAATTTTCTTTCTTTTTACTCTGAAGTCAGTGACTCATTGGGGCACAGTTACAAAAATGCTTTTAACCTTGCTAATGCGGCCATTCTGCCAATGTCTGTTGGCAGGCTGTTCATTCTTGGAGGGGCCATCAGAACTGATCCTTATTCGATCCTCAACTGGCCTATGTACACACACGCTGTCTTCCAGTTAGAATCCTGGCTGATTTTTCTTGCTTTACCCAGGGACATGGAGATCATTTTCAATGTTCCACTGCCCTCTGGCCAAGAACACACAGGCCAGGGTTTGAACCTGTGATCTTCCTGATCTGTGTGAGTTAGTGCCGTACCAGGTGATACTCACTGAGCCATCAGGGAGCTCAAGAAAATATTCTCAGGCAAGTAGCACTAACTGTGCTTGTTTAACAAAGAATGAAGTGAGCAAAATGTTTCCGAAGAGAAGGAGTCCTATTTTTTATAATGATACATTATGAACATTTATAGACGTTCACCTGCTTCAATAAATGTTAGTTTGACTATGTGATTTAAAGATATTCCATTAAATCAGGGGCACTGGCATTTCATTTCTGAGGCCTGGCTTCAAATCCATCTCAGACTGCTGGGATTAAAGTCTCCTCAGTCAGCTAGCTCTGAGAGGCACACGGGAAACAACCTGGGGCAGTCTCAATTCATTTTCTAGTGGGCATGGGCTTACAGCACAACACCGCGATTAATTGGCAAATTCATTGAGAGGCTACAGATGCCTAGTGTGTGAAAGAGAAAAAAAAAGTAACACTGGTGTAGAAGGAGGTGGTCTTGAAATTGGAGCTGAGACACATTGTTGGGGCCAAGTAAAGATAGATTTACTCTGTATCTGGCTGTGCTATTCCTGACATAAGAGCACTTGGTGCTGACATTGGGGGCCTGAAATGGGAACATTTCCAACAATCACTTGATAAAAAGTGATTAATAAAAATTATAAAAAGTGATTAAAGCTGGAGTAAGGAAAGTTATGTGGATAGTGTGGAATGCAACATATACTGAAACGCTGAACAGCTTGTATAAAATATGGCAAAAATATAACCACTGTTCAAGGTGTTGCAATTCACAGAGTACGCAAAATCACGTGCATGTTAGGGAAGGAAAGTCACTTCAGCAATTTTATGTGGCTGTCGCACTTAAAAAACAAGGATATGAAAGAGCATGGTATCATTAGCAGTGAAAGAAACAGTGATAACATTTGAACTGCATAGAGGATCATAAGTGAATATCGTGTTTGAACAAGATTACAAACAATTACAAGTGTGAACTAAACTGCAGTGGGTGAAGGTAAAAGTGATATTATACTCGGGAGTAGGCATACCTGTGAAAGGAATGTGTGTTGTGAGCTTCACTTATACACATCACAATAAGAAGTTGTCATTTCTAATTGTGTTGAAAGGTTTAAAGTGACACAGTGTATAGCTCATGTATGTAGAATACAAGGATCTATTTCAAGAATTGGGTTTTTTGCCAGAACACCAAATAAGGTTTTAATTCTTCCCCTTGCAGGAAGTACTGTTTTTACTGTGGGAAATTGAAAAGGGAGCTTGATAGAATAGAAAGTGTGAGAGGTTATAAAGACAATTTCTGAACCAATGGGAAGGATTAACTCATTAGCAATTGTTGACAAAAAATGGTACAGGGTACTTTGAAAATTTGCTTGAGTTGTGGAGATCCAAGCAAACAGCCTGGATATTAACGGGGCGGGTTGCATTGGCGAAGTTTCGGACGGGCTTGGATCTTTTGTCCTGGATAGGTTCCCCACCCGGAAGTCAGCCTGATTGACAGGCTTGGTTTCCAGTCATCAGGAAGGATAAGTCTGGAGCAGACTGTAGGAGCAGGTAGGTCCGATCCCTGACCAAGGGGTAGGCGGAGGGAGAGAGAGGCACACACCCACACACACACATACATACACAATCCCGGGGAGGGTCCAATCCTGACCCCAGGGGGGGTTTGTATGGGGGTGGCGTTTTAATGGTGGGTGAGCTTTTGGGGTTGGGGGGGAAGTACTCCTGCTCCTCCTGGCCCACAAGCAGTGCTGTTAAGTCACTTAACTTCTCCCCGAAGCTGTCCTTGCCTCCCTTCAGCTGCCGGGTTTCTTGAGGCCTGGGAAACCCGGCAGGCCTCAGTCAAACCTGTAAAACCTGTTTAATCAGAGGCTTCCAGTCTCATTAAAATATTTAAATTGCCCACCCACCTCGTGGGAGTGGGTTGGCTGCCTGCCCCTTGTTAAACCCAGAAGTGGGCGAGTTGGGGTCGAGTTTGAGATTTTAAAAATTTTAACCTCTGACCCAACCCCAACCTCTCCATTGTGCTAAAATCCAACCTAACATTTCTGTTCACTGACCTTTCGTCAGAATTGGAAAATGTTAGAGCTGTAACAGTTTTTAAGCAAGTGCCGAGCCAGGGAAAGGGAGGAGGGGAGGAAAGAATAAAGGGGAAGGTCTGTGATGAGATGGAAGGGAGGAGTGATTGAATGACAACAGCAATGATGATGCAAGGCAAATGAGGGTAGTAGTGAGACAAGTAAAGACACAAAAGATGGGTCCACAGGAGCTGTAAATGGCAGCAGCAGCTGCTGTCCAAATAAATGGGAGGAGTGGCTATGTAATTGCAAGTTTTATTGTTCTGGCCAACATTTAGTCCTCAATCAACATCACTACTACTGATTATCCGGTCATTATCACTTATCACATTGCTGTTGGTCGGACCTTGATGTACACAGTTTGACTGCCCTGTTTCTTACATTACAACAGTGACTAAAAAAGTACTTCATTGGTTGTAAATCACTTTGGGGGTCCTGAAGTCGTGAAAGGTGCTCGGTGAATACATCGACTATATCCTGCAGTTCAGCCTCAGAATGTGCGCAGACGCAGGCGTCGTCCGCGTACTGCAGCTCAACGAAAGAGGTTGGGGTGATCTTGGACCTGACCAGGATATAGTCGATGTATTCACCGAGGCATAAGAAAGCATGGGTCTTACGCTTAACATCCGTAAGACTAAGGTCCTCCACCAGCCCGTTCTCACCGCACAGCACTGCCCTCCAGTAATCAAGATTCACGGCGCGGCCCTCGACAACGTGGACCATTTCTCATACCCCGGGAGCCTTTTATCAACAAAGGCAGACATTGATGCGGAGATTCAACATCGCCTCCAGTGTGCAAGTGCAGCCTTTGGCTGCCAGAGGAAAAGAGTATTTGAAGACCAGGCCCTCAAATCTGCCACCAAGCTCTACAGGGTTGTAGTAATACCTGCCCTCCTGTATGGATCAGAGGCATGGACGATGTACAGAAGATACTTCAACTCGCTGGAGATATATCACCAACAATGTCTCCGTAAGATCCTGCAAATCCCCTGGGAGGACAGGCGCACCAACATCAGTGTCTTCGCCCAGGCTAACATCCCCAGCATTGAAGCACTGACCAAACTTGATCAGTTTCACTGGGCAGGCCACATAGTTCACTTGCCAGACACAAGTCTCCCTAAGCAATTGCTGTATGTGGAGCTCCTTCGCGGCAAACAAGCCAAAGGTGGGCAGCAGAAATGTTACAAGGACACCCTCAAAGCCTCCCTGGTAAAGTGCGACATCACCACTGACACCTGGGAGACCCTGGCCGAAGACCGCCCTAGGTGGAGAAAGTGCTTCTGGGAGGGCGTTGAGCTCTTTGAATCTCAACGACGCGAGCGTGAAAAGATCAGGCGCAGGCAGCGGAAGGAGCGTGCGGCAAATCAGTCCCAACCCCCCCCCCCCTTCCCTTGGCGACTGTCTGTCCCACCTGTGACAGAGTCTGTGACTCTCGTGTTGGACTGTTCAGCCACCAAAGAACTCACTTTAGGAGTGAAAGCAAGTCTTCCTCGATTCCGAGGGACTGCCTATGATGATGATGATGATGAAAGGTGCTGTATGAAAGTTTATCTTTTTTTCTTTTATTTCCTCTAACTATGGAATCACCCATTACTGTTGCATTTCTGCACTTCACTTGCCGCTCCTCCCCAGGGATGGTGCTCCACTGCCCTGTGACATTGCTTGTGGATAAAAGTGAAAGCTAACATATTACATCATAGAAAAACTATTAAACTAGTGAAATAAAAAGTGCTATTATCTTTGGCAAACCAATAAAATCCTTCCCATTACTATTTTCAAATACTTGGTACTGTTGCAGAATTTTCTCAGTTAAACGTGACTGAACTACAGTAGAGATTAATTACTGAAATCTGAATAATTCATGTTGTCTACATTGTCCCTTTTCTATTTTATTAAAAAAAATCCCTTCAATATTTTCTCTGTGCCCTTCCCTTCCTGACGCCGATGACTCACGCGGGATTGTGGTTCAACAAGCACCAGCAGTATCCTGGTAGCTTAACCAAGTGGTCATTCTTCATGTATGGCTGGATAATAACTGCTGGCAAACTTTTTAACATGTGAATCATCACAGCCAAACCCAACCAAGTCTTCCACTGATATGTTTCTGGAGAAAGAAGGGTTAGAAGGAAGAAGAGGCAGAGAGGTAGGATTACAATGAATCCAGATGGTGCAGGCTTGTTGGGACTAATGTTTGGGCTCCAAAAATTCCCATGGGGGCAAAATTGCCCCATGCCCCGATTGGGGGGTGGTAAACTTTTGGGGCCGGGAGCTTTATCGCCCTGCCCAGAAGTGGAATTGTGCCTACTGCCCCTCAAAGGAAATGGAACGCTGTCTCCGGTGCTCCGCTTCCTTTGGGGACGGTGCCGGGGTGGTAGTGTATCGCTGAGTCCTGCGCTACGTGGATGCTCTGCGTAGCAATGATGCGCTACAACGTCCCTCCCCTTGCATTAAACGGCCTGATGGCCATCACTGGGCCACCAGGGCAGCGTAAGACCGGGCCAGCAGCCTGGCACCCAAGACGGAGTGCCGGGCTGCATGATGGCAGCCCGGACCATGCTAGGGCCGCCATCGTCGAGACGACCTGCATGTCTGCCAACGAAAATAGATGGCAGCCCGGGGTGCTGCAGGCCTCTCTTTAAACAGCACCCTGGTAGCGGATGTCCACCAGCTTCACAATCCGCGAAGCTGACATTGACATCCGCCCGCCCCAGCCTCGCGGCCTGCGGGGCAATTTCCCCCGAGGGGCGTTAAGGGTCGGCGTGCATGGCGATGACAGCACCTCCCAAACCTCAGGGGCAATTTCCCGAGAGGCCAAAGCGCCCTCCCCCCCTGGTGAAAACTGCCTTGCCCGAAGCCGCTAATGGGGCAATTGTGCTCCCTATGTGTCTGTTAAATCCACACACATCTTGAATGGGAACTCTGAACATTTTTATTGCTGACGCCAATTGAAGTTGAGATGACACAGACCACTGTTCAAACCTAAGGCATTCTTGGCTTTATGGTTCAGTACAATGCCATAAAGTGAATTTATGCACTGAATCATTGGGGAAGTTATTGATTTAAAATCTTAAAATCACATTAGCGCTCCAGTGGATTGTACCACATAGGGCTGGAATCTGCAACAATGGCTCACATTGCTCATTAAATAAAAACCTAAAACTTATTTAATGTAATACAAATAGAACACCCAATTCTGTGAGGAAAACCTTCAGAACTTATTATTTGGTGCTGATTTTCTGGGATCGTCACACACTCTTTGATGATGGTAGACCACCTTCAGTAAAATAAAAAGTACAACAAGATCTCGATTTGAACTCATTCTAAGAATACTAGGGTAAGAATTCCTTTGATTGCAATTTGTATTGATATTGTAAATATATCATATGTTTCATATTCCTAGAAAGGTCAACATGTTCTTTTGAAATGTGTTTATGAATTCATTAGAAATATCAAACAGAAAACATTCACAAAGTATTTCTGCCACACTTGGCTAGAAATGACTATCATTGATATTAATGAATGAATGCCTAAACTTCTAATATTACAAAAATCTGTCCACTGTAGTAACAGGTGTTAACACATATAAAATTAACAGTTCTAACACCCAATGTACCCCGGCCATTCACGCACGAGCAAAATTTAACATTGAAACCGGTCCCATGCAGAGAGCTGCTAATATAAGAACATAAGAAATAGGAGTAGGCCATACGGCCCATCGAACCTGCTCCGCCATTCAATAAGATCATGGCTGATCTGATCTTGGCCTCAACTCCACTTTCCCACCTGTTCCCCATAACCCTTGACTCCCCTATAGTTCAAGAATCTGTCTATCTCAGCCTTAAATATATTCAATGACCCCGCTTCCACAGCTCTCTGGGGTAGAGAATTCCAAAGATTCACGTCTCTCAGAGAAAAAATTCCTCCTCATCTCCATCTTAAATGGGCGACACCTTATTTTGAAACTATGCCCCCCCCCCCCGCCCCAGTTCTAGGTTCCCCCACGAGGGGAAACATCCTCTCAGCATCTATCCTGTCAAGCCTCCACCGAATCTTATATGTTTCAAGAAGATCTACTCTCATTCTTCTAAACTCCAATGAATATAGACTCTACCTGCTCAATCTTTCTTCATGACAACCCCTTCATCTCAGGAACCAACCTGTGAACCTTTTCTGAACTGTCTCCAAAGCAAGTATATCCCTCCTTAAATAAGGAGACCAAAACTGTACACAGTACTCCAGTTGTAGCAGAACTTCCCTACTTTTATCCTCCATTCCCCTTGGGCAATAAAGGCCAACATTCCATTTGCCTTCCTAATTACTTGCTGTACCTGCATGCTAAGTTTTTGTGTTTCATATACAAGGACCCCCAGATCCCTCTGTATTGCAGCATTCTGCAGTCCCTCTCCATTTAAATAATATTTTGCTTTTCTATTTTTCCTGCCAAAGTGGATAACCTCACATTTTCCCACATTATACTCCATCTGCCAAAATTTTGCCCACTCACTTAACCTATCTATATCCCTTTTCAGACTCTTTGTGTCCTCCTCACAATTTGCTTTCCCATCCATCTTTGTATCATCAGCAAACTTGGCAATAACTCGGTCCCTTAATCCAAGTCATTAATATAGATTAATCCCTGTGGCACCCCACTAGTTACAGTTCGCCAACCTGAAAATTATCCATTTAACTCGACACTCTGTTTTCTGTTAGTTAGCCAATCCTCTATCCATGCTAACATATTACTCCCCAACATCATGAGCTAATACCTTTTAAATGGCACCTTATCAAATGCCTTTTGGAAATCCAAATACACTACATCTACTGGTTCCCCTTTATCCACCCTGCTCGTTACATCCTCAAAGAACTCTAATACATTCGTCAAACACGATTTCCCTTTCATAAAGCCATGTTGACTCTGCTTGATTGTATTATGATTTTCTAAATGTCCTGCTACAGCTTCCTTAATAATGGATTCCAGCATTTTCCCAATGACAGATGTTAGGCTAACTGGCCGATAGTTTCCTGCTTTCTGTCTCCCTCCTTTCTTGAATAGGGACGTTACATTTGCGATTTTCCAATCCGCTGGGACCTTTCCAGAATCCAGGGAATTTTGGAAGATTAAAGAAGAAAGACTTGGATTTATATAGCCTCTCTCATGACCACCGGACGTCTCAAAGCATTTTACAGCCAATTAAGTACTTTTGGAGGGTAGTTACTGTTGTAATGAAAGAAACTCAGCAGCCAATTTATACACAGGCAAGTTCCCATAAACAGCAATGTGATAATGACCCGATAATCTGTTTTTTGTTATGTCGTTTAAGGAATAAATATTGGCCAGGACACTGGGGATAACTCCCCTGCGCTTCTTCGAACTAATGCCATGGGATCTTTTACATCCATTTGAGAGAGCAGACGGGGCTTCGGTTTAACGTCTCATCTGAAAGACGGCACCTTGGACAGTGCAGCACTCCCTCAGCGCTGCACTGGAGTGTCAGTCTAGATTGTTGTGCTCAAGGCCCTGGATTGGGACTTGAACCCACAACGTTCTCACTCAGAGGCTACCCACTGAGCCACAGCTGACTTGATTACAAGCTTGATTGAATACAACCAATGCATCCACTATCTCTGCAGCCACTTCTTTTAAGACCCTAGGATGCAGGCCATCAGGACCAGGGGACTTGTCATCCCTTAGTCCCATTAGTTTGCCGAGTACTTTTTCTCTAGCGATAATGATTGATTTAATTTCCTCCCTCCCTTTTGTCCCCTGATTTTCTACTATTTTAGTGTCTTCTACCGTGAAGACAGGTACAGAATATTTGTTCAAAGTCTCTGTCATTTCCTTGTTTTCCATGATTAATTCCCCAGTCTCATCGTCTAAGGAACCAACATTTACTTTAGCTACTCTTTTCCTTTTTATATACTTGTAGAAGCTCTTCCGATCTGTTTTTATATTTCTTGCTAGTTTTCTCTCATAATCTAATTTCTCCCTCTTTACTATTTTTTTTAGTCATCCTTTGTTGGTTTCTAAAATGTTCCCAATATTGTAGCCTACCATGAATCTTTGCAACATTGTATGCCTTTTCTTTCAATTTGATACCATTCTTAACTTTCTTAATTAGCCACGGATGGTTCATCCTTCTCGTAATCTTTCTTTCTCGATGGAATATATCTTTGTTGAGAATTATGAAATATCTCCTTAATTGGTCCAGTGGCAATGGTTATCCAAGACGACTGGAGACCTGCTCTGCTGCACGGACCTAGTGAGCACACATATCGCAGTGTGGGCACAGGAGGAGGCCATTCGACACATCGGGCGTGTGCCGCCTCTTTGAAAGAGCTATCCAATTAGTCTCATTTCCCCTCCTCTTTCTCCATAGCTCTGAAAAATGCTTCCACTTCAAGTATATATCCAATTCCCTTTGGAAAGTTACTATTGAATCTGCTTCCACTGCCCTTTCAGGCAGCGCATTCCAGATCACAATACTTACTAAGTGTAGCAGATGTTGCTGGCCAAGGGCCATAACTTTACATAACAAGTACTCACGTTGGTTTTTAAAGTGGATTAGAGTCTGGGTGATAGCACTAATCTATTTCTCCAAAATACTCACCAGTGTACTTTGGTTGCAGAAACATTTTCCTGCTCAGTTGCAGACTGCTGGGGTGACCCTCCACATCAATAGAACAGGACACAGGGCGGGGATGGATTTTTCGGTTCGAAAACCATTAACACGAGATAAACTGCATTAATAATTTTGGTTGAGGGAAGAAACGTTGGCCAGGACACCAGGGAGAACTCCCCTTCTCTTGAAATAGTGCCATGGCATCTTTTACATCCAACTGAGGGGGCAAACAGGGCCTCGTCTCAACCGAAAGAGAGTGCAGCACTCAATCAGTACTGCACTGGAGCATCAGCCTGGATTATATGCTCAAGTCTCTAGAGTGGACCCACAACCTCTGACTTAGAGGAGAGAGTGCTACCCAATGAGTCAAGGCTCACCCCTCTAAATAGCACAGGGAACGTTTGAGTGTTAACCATAATCTTCCTGGTGACTGCCAGTAAAGCAGTCTGTGCTGCTGCAGTCCCATCCGACACTATTAATTGAAAATGTGACAGAAACCATACGCTTAATTTGAAAGCTACTGAGTTTTCTAAAGATAATTCAAATGAGGACCATATTTATCATTGTATACGAGTGATAAAAAGTCAATAACCTACTATTCACTGCTTTGCATTAGCTCTATCAAATCGGTGAAGAGGACATCTCTGTTGCGCTCACAAAATCCATTTACATCATAGGATACCTGCAGTGAAATATTTCAAACAAAACTCAGATGTACATATGCTGTATATTCTATGTGAAATGAATGGTTCCACTCTTTTCCACTGTCCCATGTTTCTTAGTTTAAGCCTTCAGGCTTCACGAGATGCAATTCTCCTCTGTTTTTTTTTAAAAAGGGGGTTCCTCTGTACCTTTATTTTGAAGAGGAAGAACTGTATAATGGGGAGGAGTAACTTTGGAAGGACAGGATGATCAAACACCTATATTCAGGACAGGATGATCAATCCTATACTCAGACCCCCGCATTGACTGACCTGGGTGGTCATATCTCAAACTCTCCAATCGACAATAACCCCCCAAAATAGATAGGTTTTGATTGGGTGGGAAGTAAAAATGTTAAAAATGTCAAACACAACCCCAATATGTCTCGAACCCACCCTCTTCTGCTTTTAACGGAGGTGGGATGAGGGGCGGGCACCTAATCTACTCTCAGGAGATGAAATACCCTAACTATGATCTTCTAAAGTTCTGTCGATTTAGGAACCGTTACTTTAGATTGGAAAATTGCATATGTCACTCCGCTGTTTAAGAAAGGTGAGCAAAGGAAACTTGGGATTTATAGACCAATTAGCCTAACATCTATTGTCTGGAAATTACTAGAGTCTATAATTAAGGATAGGGTGACTGAACATCTTGAAAATTTTCAGCTGATCAGAGAGAGCCAGCATGAATTTGTAAACGGTAGGTCATGCCTGATAAACCTGATTGATTTTTTTTAAAGAGATGACTAAAGTGGTGGACAGGGGAATGTCTATGGATGTTATTTATATGGACTTTCAGAAGGCATTCGATAAAAATCCCTCATAAGAGACTAAAGTTGAAGCTCATGGAATTGAGGGCAAATTATTGACCTGATTAGGAGATTGGCTGACGCCAGGATTCAGAGAGAAGGGATAATGGGCAGGTACTCGAATGGGCAGGATGTGAGTAGTGGCGCCAAACAGTGTTGGGTCCTCGACTGTTCACTGTATTTATTGATGTCTTAGATGATGAGATAGAGGGCCATGCATTTAAGGGTCAGAGCATAATGATCAAGATTGGGAACCCAAGCTGATCAATTCCTTCTCTAGTGTGGCAGCATTAAGGGCAACATTCGAACCTGTTGTGCTAATATGCTTGAGAGGATGAACTCAGCATGGACCAGAGATCAAAGCGGCCTGGTCAATATTTCTCAGTGCCACATCACATGGTGCGTTTACCCACTGAAGCATCAGAGGATCCCCTTTTTGATCTGGTTTTATGCCTTCTATCTGTTAGTCTTGGGATCCATGCTCTTCATTTATCTTTATACCGACTTTATTGTTTCTTTTGTTCAGCTTTTAATTTAACAGTTCTTAGCTTTTCACCTCAAGGAGCCTCCTTTTGGCTGGAGGTTGGATGAATAAATTGCAAGCCAAGGTCCACAATGATTGCTTTTTTCTGCTGCTATGGAGCGACAAGACCAGGTAAAGAAACTTGCAAGTGGATAAAGCAAACTGAAGCCTGAGACACCTATGCTGCTTGAATGCCAATACGGTAATGATATTTATTTCACAGAAATGTTGGATTGTGCAAGATGATATGGTACCTTTCCAGCATAGTGATGTATTATAAATCCTTGGTTCCAGCTGTTAAAATGCTCATGACCTCCGACTGCAGCCTGGAGTTTCTGTAACAGAGTTGAATCTGCTCCTTCTCCTGTAGCATGCATAGTGGCACAGACATCATCCAGGACACTCACAATTCCAGGTGGATTCTGGGAACAAGGACACACAGTAACAGACTCACTGTGCACATTGAAGATGAGAAAGGATAGATCCTTTTGGAAACCTCACCTATAGTCAACCCAACATAAAGCTTTTACAATATCAAGGAATGAATTACAGAATAGTGATGTAGTCCAAAGTAAACCACATAATCCAAAAGGAGATAGCTTAAACTGTATGTTAATGCCACTTGAATCTCAAGATTGGATAACAGCCTTGTCGTCTCTTCATGCTGCCCTTTTTGTTTTGAAAATGCACACTGGTAAATCTTTTATTGCAATCAAGTTAATCTTGTTCTTTTGTGCACTTTTTTAAATAGCTTGAGCTGACAAAATGCAGTATGATGCCCACTGCTACAAGTTTAATTCAGAAATAATGGTCCCAAAAATCCACAGGATGTGATACCATTGGTTATGCCAGAATCAAGCACATCAGTGCCTTCCAGTACAGACCATGCCAGTGGGGCCTCCAGCACTATGCCAGGTCCTGAATGAGCCAGGGAAGTGGGCACTCCTGGTGTAGGGATACTCTCCCCACCCCCACCCCCCAAAGGATATTTGTCTTGTAAGGGGCAGGTGCACGACCCTTTCAAGGAATGCTGGAAAATCCTGGAAACGGCAAAGACCTAGCGATTTGGACAAGATTTCAATGGAAAAGACAATCAGGGGAAAGTGTAAAACGGGCTGCCGATTCACTATCAACCATATTGCAACTACCGCTTTTCTAGCCCAAACTCTCTTATACTTCCTTTATCAGCAATACACTCTACTCCATTAAATGTAGCTACAAAATGTTCCCTTTTGTTGATAAGCATGTATTAAATGTAGTGAAATGATTTATAATTAATTTGATTTATGAATTATATTATATTTCTGCATGATCATATTAAAAGTTTTGAATAAAACAATAAAAAATGAATAACATTTCTATCTGGACTGTCAAGTGTAATCCTGTGAGACCACAGTGATATTCCTGGCTACATTCATAACACATATATAGGATAGTAGATGTTTGGTAATGAGTTATTAGGCAGATATTCAATTCTGTGGTTCTGAAAACATCCCAAACTGTGAGGTTAACATTAAATGGCAGATGGTTTTATAAGTTCCTTAATAACATTGATGGGAAAGTCACTTACAATTTTGTTTTCTATCAGATCGCAGACAATTTTGTTATTGAAATATTCAATAGGCGTCCACTTAATCCCCTCTTGTACGTACTCTTCCTGTTGGGCAGAAAGACAAATTTAAGGATTGGAGACAATTAAAGGAAAGCATCAGAATAAGGGACAACAATTCTGCAAGCCTTTGAAAAGGCTCAGCAGGCTTTCAATCCATTAACAGCGGAGGCTGAAGAGGGATGAGACAATGGAGTGACCAGCAAAAATAAAGGGATAGGGAAACCAGTTTGCAACGATGGGTCTACAGAGAAGTGATGGACCCAATCCTCTATTTGATGGCTGCTGAAGTGGAGGTAATGTTGCATGAAGGGGTTGTCAGGAGGCTTGCCTACTGAGCATGCCATGGCACCATTATCATAAACCAGCTTGCCTGCAAAGAAGTGGAGGCAGACTAGAAGCCATTATTCCTGTCAATGAATGCACTAGTGCTATGCTGAATGATAGTTGCAGCACATGGCACAGCTCTGCAACTGGCTCTCTGCTGGACTGGACCCCATGGAGACAATGCCCTTGGTCATTACCAGGGTGCACAGTCTGCAGATATGGTTGGTCACATTTGAGTGGGTGTTGCCAATCAGTCTACATTGATTGCTGATCACAATGGCATGCCTCCTGTCATGCAGTAATACTAAAAACATGATAACCTGTGATGGGAATGCCACCAAAGAAGCATCCAGCTTCACAATTAGCCAGGCCCAGCATCTTCTGGGAACAGGAATCTCCGCCTTCACCAAAGTGAGGAATGTTCAGCTGTGTTTCCAGCTGCAGGTTATGGGTACCAGTGTGTGGATGGACAACACCTCTTGTGGAACCTGACCTGCAAGGTCATCTCTCCCTTGATCCTCCTTTCTTCTTCCAAACACTTGAGATAGGAAGATTCCCACTGGGAAGCTCATTGGTACCAGTAATGGTACTAGGGGCAGGGGTGGAAGGGATAGAACACCACAGCACAATGACGCATAAGGACCCATGTGACAGGAGCATAAAAAGCACACAAAAAGAGCTAATGGATGTGCTCTTTAAATGAACTGGCGTTCACAGCCAACTCCTTAGTTAATCCTTAATGGATGCCAATTAGTCATGGGGATAAATATCATTGACTAACAATAACAATGGAAAAATGGCATGCAGGACATTCACTGCCTTATTTTAACATTTTAATACAGCAGATGTTTCCTGCCTCCTCGTCCCTTGCCTTTACGTGGAGCTGTTCACCATGTGCGAGTGGCCAAATCCAATTCAAAAATCTCGTCTTTTTAATCAAATTCACTTTTAGAAGCTAAGTATAGAAGCCTAGTTAATATTTCCCCGATAAACTAATGCCGACGGGTGGACTGGTGTTGTTTCTTATTTCAAATGCAGTAACTTTCTTACCTGTTCAGCTTTGAGAGTTAGCTCAATGAAAATCTGCTGCAGCTTCTCATTTACAAAATTAATGCAGAACTGTTCAAACCCATTTTTCTGTGAGAAAGAAGGAGAACATAACACAGTATAAGAATGATAGCATCTAGATTTTGAATCGAATGGAAGCAACTTGTTGCTATTATGAAACCTCCTGCAAATGAAGAATGGAAGCAGGTATTACAGCTTTAAATAAAAAGAGGAAAATTAGAAGGATGAAGCCTATGTTGTAATTATATATTAATATAAAGCATTATGATAAGACTCACTTTCTGTTCATCATATTACACTTCCTGAGTCACACTCATGATCCACTCGCACCTCAGCATCATGTGTTGATTTTCTCACACTTGCGATACATTGTTTTATTCACTCACATTTGGGCATCACATAATTTGATTCACTGCATCAACCAACCAATCAGAACACAGTAACTAAAAGACTCAGGGGCCAAAATTGCCCCTTTGTGAAAGGCCCGTTAGCCCCTCCGGGAGGCATTAACGGGGCGATAGGGCTTTTCGCCCGTGGGCAGGCGGTGGAAGTGACCCGCCCGGAATTACCCCCGGGATACCATGGGCGAAAACAGCTTGGCGCCACGTCCCGTAATTTTCGCCCCGGGCGGTGGCGCACCCGGCAATGACATCATCACCGTGCGTGCCAACCCCTTATCACCCCACGCCAACCCCTTTACACCCTGTGGGGGGAAATTGCCCCATGGGAGTGAGGATGGCGCGGGATGATGCCACCAACAGTTTTGCGGGTTGCAAAGCTGTGGTGTCTGGCATGCCCCGGCCGCCCCTAAGGTGGAGGGCCTTGTGCCACGGCCCCCATCCTTTTTTTTTGTTGACCAACATTGCAGTCGGCATGACAATGGCGAACGCTGGTCTTGGGTGTTGGGCTGTTGGCACAGTGGGCACCACGGAAATGGCCGTAGAGTTCGCTGCTGCCCTCCCCTTTAAGAGAAGAGGAGAGACGTTGTGATACATCAGCGCCTCCAATAGCACTCGGACAAATTTTTCAAGTTAAAGACCCGAATTCCGGGCCTCTTTCCTTCCCTTGGCGCTGGGCGATAACTTTTTACTTTATTTGAAGTATGCGCCCCAAACCTGGCCCCTCAGTATCATCTACCAATAAAGAAAATCAGATTTTCTTTTGAAATTCATAGGGGGCGAAATTGCTGTTTGGAGGTGGAAACCTTCTGGGGCCGAGCCATTTATCGCCCAGACTGAACATTCTGTCCCCGGCACGGAATTCGGTCCTTCCGCCCCTCAATGGAGGCGGAGGGCTTTGGGAGGTACTCCCGGGGCAGTAGAGAGGCGCTGAGTCACACTCCGGAGCCCGGCGCCCCGTCAGCAATGTCAGCGCTACGCAGATGCTCCGCGTAGCGCTGACGCGGCAGAACGCCCCTCCCCTTCAATTAAAAGGTAGGGCCGCTGTGTGCTCTGCAATGCCTTTGACGGCCGGTACTGGACGCCCTCGTCCAGGCCAACGGCTGCAGGATGGCGGCCTGGTGAAAGCGAGGGCCGCCATTGTCGGGCCGACAGAAGAGTCGGCCGACAAAAAAATATGGTGGCCCATGGCGCAAACGGCCTCCCCTTTAAGGGGCGCCCAGCGGCGGGCAACCCGCGAAGCTGGCGGTGACATCAGCCGGTGCCATCCTCCCCGCCCGCAGGGCGATTCCTTCCGCTGGGCACAAAGGGGTCGGTGCGGGGCGCTGAGGGGTCGGTGCAGATGGCCATGATGTCATTACCGTGCAGTTGCCAGCCCGGGACGCAAATCGTGGGGTGCGGCGCTAACGACACAAGTGCCAGGCAATGACCATCTCCAACAAGCGAGAGTCTAAGCACCTCCCCTTAATATTCAATGGCATTATCATCGCCGAATCCCCCACCATCAACATCCTGGGGATCACCATTGACCAGAAACTTAACTGGACCAGCCACATAACTACTGTGGCAACACAAGCAGTCAGAGGCTGGGTATTCTGCAGCGAGGGACTCACCTCCTGACTCCCCAAAGCCTTTCCACCATCTACAATGCACAAGTCAGGAGTGTGATGGAATACTCTCCATTTGCCTGGATGAGTGCAGCTCCAACAACACTCAAGCAGCTTGACACCATCCAAGACAAAGCAGCCCGCTTGATTTGCACCCCAACCACCACCTTAAACATTCACTCCCTCCACCACCGGTGCACCGTGGCTGCAGTGTGTACCATTACAAGATGCACTGCAGCATCTCACAAAGGCTTTTTCGGCAGCTCCTCCCAAACCCGTGAGTTCTACCACCTAGAAGGACAAGGACAGCAGGCACATGGGAGCACCATCACCTGCAAGTTCTCCTCCAAGTTGACTTGGAAATATATCGCCGTTCCTACATGGTCGCTGCATCAAAATCCTGGAATTCCCTCCCTAACAGCACTTAGGGAGTACCTTCACCACAAATACTGCAGCGGTTCAAGAAGGCAGCTTACCACCACCTCCTCAAGGGCAAGTAGGGATGGGCAATAAATATTGGCCTTGCCAGAGACGCCCACATCCTGGATCTAATAAAAGAAAATTGCGGCTGTTTTTTTTTCTCACATTGCCTGCATTAAATTTTTTCTTGGGGAGGTATGTCTGGCAGCACTGCAGGAAAAAGCAGGACAACCTGTGAAGGCTGCATTAAGATGTTACTACAGGATGTTTCGAGAGACAAGAAGTGTTGTTTTCCCATCATGGCCATAGTGTCAAAGACTATGGGTAGAAGAACGCGGCAGAAAGTGACAGACAGAATAAATTAAGACAGCAATGTGCAAGGGACATGGCTGCAATGCTGGTAAGAAATTCGAGACCTCATCGTCAGAGGGAAGGTAGGTGGATGCACTGGCACCTCTTCCTCATGCTCTGTACTAACTGGTGCTGGCATGATCTCTCTCCTCCTACCCATGCATTTTTTTCGTATTATTGCCGTCTTTTCTATGGGTGTCCATGATGCTTCAGTGCGCAATTACCACCACTTTCCTTGCCTGGCACCCCTCGGCAGGAGGTCACTGCCGGGGACCAAAGGAGCGGTTACCGGCACTCAGGCAAGTGGCTGGTGTGGGGGGGTGGGGGGGAGGGTTCAGGATGGCCTTGTGGTTGGGGGAGGAGGGTAGCCCAGGGCAGGGCAGGGCAGAACAAACTTTTCTTGTGGGACCTGGAAGAACACTTCTTCCTGCTTGTTTATCCTGACGGGAAAGCCACAACAACCTCGCTGTGCAGGCGTCTGGTTATAATAGCAGTTGGGCCCCAGTAACGTACTCGGAACCCAAACTGCATATTTAAAAAAGTGCCCCACCGGTTTCCGATGAGCGTCTCTCTTATAAAAAACATAAAAGCATACGAAATAGGAGTAGGCCATATTGCCCATTGAGTCTGCTCCGCCATTCAATACGATCATGGCTGATTTTCTACGTCAACTTCACTTTCCTGTCCTATCCCCATATCTCTAGATTCCCTTGCTCGCTAAGAAGTTTATATATTTCACTTACATCACCTCTCATTCTTCTAAAGTGCAGAGACTATAGGACCATTCTACTCAATCTCTCCTAATAGGACAACCCTGTCATACTGGGATTTTATCCTGCTTTGCAGAGCAAGATAAAATCGGAATGTACAGGAAGACTGAAGGATCTTGGCGGTTAAGTCCCACGGTGATTTTAACTGCCCACCCGCCTGCTCGCTGCTGGGTGGGCAGGATTATAATTGCGTCTCCAATTTAATTCACATTGCTGAAAATGTCCTTTCACCAAAAGCTACCGACACACTACAACTCTTTTGGAGTAAACAATAAACATCAAATCTTAAACATTAAATCGTGCCCCCCGATCTGGGGGACACTCCAAATATTTCCCAAGCCCTTTTTTTTTTGTTTTTTTTTGTATTTTTGTAGGTTTTTTTTGTGGTTTTTTTTGGGCTCTAAAACCATAAAACCATAAAACCATAAAACAAGTGCCCCCTATAAAAGGGGAGGGGTACACTAAAAACCCGGCAATTAAAACAAATTAAACTTTAAAACAAATAAAATCAAATTAAAATTTGGTTGCCGGGGGTGACAATGCACTCCAGTCCCTCCGGCGCCCACCTCTCGCGGAAGGCTGCGAGCGTACCGGTGGACACCGCGTGCTCCATCTCCAAGGACACCCTGGCCCGGATGTAGGCGCGGAAGAGAGGCAGGCAGTCAGGCTGAACGACCCCCTCGACCGCCCGCTGTCTGGACTGGCTGATGGCACCCTTGGCCGTGCCTAGGAGCAGTCCTACGAGGAGGCCCTCGGACCTACCCGTTCCCCTCCGCACAGGGTGCCCAAAGATCAGGAGTGTGGGACTGAAGTGCAACCAGAAATTGAGGAGCAGCCCCTTTAAATAATGGAACAGGGGCTGCAACCTCGTACATTCGATAAAAACGTGGAACACGGACTCCTCCAGACCGCAGAAATTGCAGGCGGCCTGGGAGCCCGTGAACTGACTTAAAGATTTATTGCACGGGACTGCTCCGTGCACCACCCTCCAGGCCAAGTCCCCGATAAATAGTGGGAGGACTCCCGCGTAGAGTGCACTCCATCGGGGACCCCCGCCTCCTCCGGATGGCAAGATGGTACCGACACACTACAGAGCAACAAGCCAATGCACACCTGCTGTGTTTGCATAAAATTACCGATGGATTTTCACACCGAGTGTACAGTGATTGTTACTGCTTTGCAAGATTATTTTAAGATTCATTTCTACAGCAAAGTAAACTCAAATTTTGCTTTATTATAGACAACTGAAATTACTTTTCACATTTCATTCACATTGGCACAGTGCAGAAACTACATTCTGAAATCACACCCAGCTCCCAACTCTTCAGAATAAAATTGAGAGATATTGATTTTTATAAGTACCTGAAAAATTTCAAAGCCGTAAATATCCAAAACTCCGACACTATATTCCTCATTCGGTTTCTGCATAGCTTTGTTCACGGCCTAAACAGAAAGAAGAAAATGGATGCGTAATAAATAACGATGTTTTGAGGTCATGAAATAAGGAATTAAAAAGATTATATACTTTAATAGAACATGTTAAGTAAACCTGTATTTGGTTTGGAAAGTGTGTGCAGTACTTTAACTCTTCCAACACTGGCAAGGAATTCTTTCAGTTAAACAAAAATTGTTCCTACAATTACATGCCACACAGAATCTCTCCATAGTGTCTTATGTTTTGTATCATTTTTCAAATGCTGCATTTTTATATTACCAGATGGATAACGAAGCATAGTAATATAAGTTTTGGGCACAAAATTAGCATAATCAAAATGTGGTGGGGGGGATGAAAGTAATTTTGGGCAGTACCAGTTTCTGGTTGCAAAATTCCAGAGGGGGAGTGTGGTGGGAGCTTCCTCCATTCACTCAGCCCTTCTCTGTGATATCACATTTGGAAGTGGAGCTGGAGGGATGCCAAGTTCACTGGGAAATCTCACTAGTTCCATTCAGCATATGGCCAGCCAGTGGTACATAACAGCATCCGGCCCCTCGGGCCAGCTCCACCATTCAAATAAGATCATGGCTGATCTTCTACCTCAACTCCACTTTCCTGCACTGTCCCCATATCCCTTGATTCCCTTAATATTCAAAAATCTATCGATTTCTGTTTTCAATATACTCAATGACTGAGCATCCACAGCCCTCTGGGGTAGAGAATTCCAAAGAATCACCATCCTCTAAGTGAAGAAATTTCTCCTCATCTCAGTCCTAAATGGCCGACCCCTTATTCTGAGACTGTGGCCCTTGGTTCCCCAGCCAGAGGAAACATCCTCCCTGCATCTACCCTGTCAAGCCCTGTAAGAATTTTGTATGCTTCAATGAGATCACCTCTTCTGAACTCCGTGATGCAGGTGCACTTGCTGTACAATGGTGATAAGTGGGCCCGAATGTGTCATATCGGGGCTCGCCTGCTATTAGCAGCGGGACATATCATTGATGGCCCAGGTAAGGACAGAAATTGAGGCCTTCCGCTACATTGGCCAGACCAATCACCGGGAATGACAAGGTGCTGGTCTGAAATCTGGCTGCTTCCATGGGTGCCCCAGTAACAGGCACCTGACCCTATTATACCCTGACTGAAGACTCTGGGCCAGGGCAGATGGGCGGGTGCAAGTCCAGCAGCAAAGTGGGGCTCCTTGAATTTCTAGCTCTGGATTCTTTCCAGTAGATATTTGATGTAAAGCAACTGCTCATGGATACAACTGAATTACAATTAAAAATCCCAACACTGGGCTTTATCCAAATTTGACAGCTCCAATCACAAATGCTGTTGTACTTCCTTGTCCTGTCACATGACATATCTGTGCCATAATCTTGAGAAAAGTGACAGACATTTAGAGATGATGGGGGGCATTTTCATCTGTTTTCTATTGATAGCTAACTAATAAACATACTCTTTATTACATCTACTAAGCTTAAGTAAATTGGCACAAGCAGTGTGGATAACATGGGTAAGTGTACCATGCAATAAAGTTGAATTCTGTTCTGTGTTACAACATTATTTTAGGTGGGAAAACACATTGGGGCTGAAATTGGTGGACGGCCCAATTCTCGGCGGTCCACGGCGGGTGGTATGCGGCGGTATGTTCACCAATTTCGGCCACATTGTAAAATGAGTTTTCAGTCAGACTGGGGAGCACAGTGGGTTAGGCAATGGTCCTTTACTTCTGGAATCAGTGTTTAAATCCAGCCCTAATTGATGGGGTGAAAGGCTTCTCTGTCTCTCGGCTGCAAGAACTTAAATGAAAGAGTTTGGGAAATCTCAATGCAGTTCCTGGTGGTCAAAGAACTGCATTAGTTTAATTGGCAGCCTCATACAGAGAGGAGGCCACAATGGTCCCAACGCTTATCTGAGGCACATTGCGTCAGGGTAGTGGGACCTATACACTGCATCCGTCCATGATCTGGATGTGTTTGATACTGATGCTGGTCATTTCACTTGCCAGCAACAACATTTCTTACCTTGGTGAGCACAAAAAACTAAACAAACTCCTTATCGGCCGAAGAATTGGCCATGTAAATTTAAACCATATAAATATTATAAAACAAAACATGAGTAAATGCTTTGAAGGTTGTAACAGGATTCAGATGAAAATGATAAACATTTAGTTTTGTGGTTTTTGATGTCCTCTTTATCCCTTCATTAGACAGCACATACCCCTAAAAGGCAAAGGCTCTACTTCTAAGATGCAACCATGATCAACAAATGAGATAAGAGATGGGGTCAAGGTAAAATAAAAGGCTTACACAAATGCAAGGAGAAATCCAGCAGACTGGGAGAGCTATAAAAAGCAACAAAGGGGTACAAAACAAAAAGGAATATGAAAAAAGTCTTGCAAGGGTATCAAAGATAACAGCAAAGGTTTTTTTTATAAATATATCAAGAGAAAGAGAGTGGTAAATGGGAATGTGATCCCATTAAAGACAGATGCAGGTGGGAATAAAATGGACAATGAGAAAATGGCAGATTTGTTAAATGCATATTTTCACAGGAGAGGAAGATGAGATAATAACAGGAATCTAAAAGTAAATGAAGGGGAGAAACTTAGTAGATTTAATATAAGTAAAAAAATGGTAACAGAGAAAGAAATGGAACTTAAGATGGAAAAAATCTCCAGGATTTAATTGTTTCCACATCAGTGTACTAAAAGAAACAGGTAAGGAAATGACAGATGCATTAGTCTTAATTTTCCAAAGCTCTCTAGATACAGAAACTATGCTTTTGGATTGTAAAATTGTAAATGTCACTATTATTTAAGAGAGGAGAGAGAAACCAGATAACTACACACCTGTCAGTTTAACATCAATTGTGGGGAAGGTACCGCTATCTATCGGCCCTTGGTGACCGAGCACTTGGACAGATATCTATCAGCCTAGAGTGACCGAGCACTTGGACAGATATCAGTTATCAAAAAGTCAGCATGCATTTGTGAAGAGTAGGTCATGTCTGACTAATCTTGATTTTTTTGAAGAGGTAACTAGCATAGTGGATAGGGGTGTGTCTATGTAGTTGTTTATATGGACTACTAGAAGGCATTTAATTAAGGTGCCACACAAGAGATTATGAGCAAAAATGAGAGTGTATGGAATTAGAGGTAACCTTGTGACATAGGTTGATAATTAGTTGGGAGGTACAGACAGAGAGGAGGGATGAAGGGTTTGTTTTGTGATTGATGAGATGCGACAAGTGATGATCCCCAGGGATCTGTACTGGGGCCTCAGCTTTTCGCCATATATAATGGATGCATTTGTTGTAATCTATCAAAATTCCATGGATTCAGGAAAGGTCCCAGCGGATTGGAATACCGCAAATGTAACGCCCCTATTTAAGAAAGAAGGAAGACAGAAAGCAGGCAACTATAGCCTAAAGTCTGTCATTGGGAAATTGCTGGTATCCATTATTAAGAAAGTAGTAGCAGGACATTTAGAAAATCATAATACAGTCAAGCAGAGGCAGCTTGGTTTTATGAAAGGGAAATCATGTTTGACAAATTTGCTGGAGTTCTTTGAGGATGTAACGAGCGGGGTGGATAAAGGGAAACCAGTAGATGTCGTGTATTTGGATTTCCAGAAGGGGGATGGAGTATAAAAGTAGGGAATTCCTGCTACAACTGTACAGGGCATTGGTGAGGCCACACCTAGAGTACTGCGTACAGTTTTGGTCTCCTTATTTAAGAAGGGATATACTTGCATTGGAAGCAGTTCAGAGAAGGTTCACGAGGTTGATTTCTGAGATGAAGAGGTTGTCATATGAAGAAAGGCTGAGCAGGTTGGGCCGATACTCATTGGAATTTAGAAGACTAAGAGTGGATCTTATTGAAACATATAAGATTCTGAAGGGGCTTGACAGGGTAGATGCAGAGAGCATGTTTCCCCTTGTGGGGGAATCTAGAACCAGGCGACATAGTTTCAGAATAAGGGGTCACCCATTTAAAATGGAAATGAGGAGAAATTCCTTCTCAGAGGGTTGTAATTCTGTGGAATTCTCTGCCCCAGAGAGCTGTGGAGGCTGGGTCATTGAATATATTTAAGGTGGAGATAGACAGATTTTTGAATGATAAGGGAGTCCAGGGTTATGGGGAGCAGGCAGGGAAGTGGAGTTGAGGCCAAGATCAGATCAACCATGATCTTACTGAATGGTGGAGCAGGCTCGGAGGGGCCAAATGGTCTACTCCTGCTCCTATTTCTTATGTTCGTATGTATATCAATGATTTGGATGAAGGTCTAGAGAGTTGTATATCCAAGTATACAGATGGAACTGTGGATGGGATCAGAAAGTTTAAACAGGACATAAACAGACTAACTGAGTGGGCAAAGTATAGCAGGCAGAGTTCAATGTGGGGAAGTGTAAGATCGTCCACTTTGGATCCAAATGAGATAAATTGGAATAGTTTCTGAGTGATAACAGAACTGGAGCTGTGAAGGAGCAAAGGGATTTAGATGTCTATGTATATAAATCACAAAAAGCTAGTGTACAGGTACAGCAAGTAATCAAAAAGCTAATAGAATGTTGGCCTTTATCTCAAGGGGATTGGAATACCAAAGTGAGGAAGTGATGCTTCAGCTGTATGGAGCCGTGGTCAGACACCATCTAGAGTACTGCGTTCAGTTTTGCGCACTGAACCTCAGGTAAGATATATTGGCCTTGGAAGGGGTTACAGCGCAGATTCCCCAGAATGATACCAGGGCTTAAAGCATTAAATTAGGAGGACTGGTTGCATAAACTTGTCTTATTGAGTTTAGATGTTTGAGGCATTTAAAATGATTAAAAATAGGGTACATAGAGAGAATCAATTTCCTCTGGGGGGGGGGGGGTGGGGGTGGGGGGGGGGGGGAAGTGGCCTGGGGCGGGGAGGGATCCAGAATAAGGGGGCATAATCTGAAAATGAGAGATAGGGCAGTTAGGAGTGAAAGCAGGAAGCAATTTTCACTCAAGGGTAGTGGAAATCTTGAACTCACTCCCCCGAAAAGCTGTGAATGTTTGAGCAATTGAAATTTTCAAGACTGAGATTAATAGGTTTTTATTAACTAAAGATACCAAGAGATATGGAACAAAGGGGGCGGTAAATGGAGTTGAGGTACAGAATAACCATGATCTAAATAAATAGCAGAACAGGCTTGAGGGGCTGAATGGCCTTCTCCTGTGTCTATTGCTTGTAATTACAACCAGTATCCATTATTCTTGGTATATTGTAAATATGTTTTGTCTTTAATAATCCAATAAAGTTTTAGTTTTTTGTATTATATAAAATAATATAAAAATGCAGGGGTCGAAATTGCCCTGTTTAGCAATGTCTGTTAGTGCCTCTGGAGGGCGCTAACGGGACACATCACAGTTTTCGCCCAAGGTGGGGGGGAGGTGGAGAGGGGGGGTGGGGAGTGGGGCACTACCGGCGTTAGCGGAGACGCTGCTACAGTAGCGCTGTGCCCCACCGGTAGAGACCCGGGAAGTCACGCAACCGGCGATGACATCACTGCCATATGTGGCGACCCCTTAGCGCCGCGTGCTGATCGCTTTCCGCCCCGCGGCAGGCACTGGCGAGGCTGCCGTGAGCGGTGTCAGAATGTTTTTTAAAATGGTGAGTAACTGTTAAATGTTGGTGTTCAGAGAGATTCGGTTGTCCTCGTACAGGAAACACAGAGTTAGCATGCAGGTACTGCAAGCATTAAGGTAGGCATGTTGGCCTTTATTGCAAGGGAGGTGGAGTTCAAGAGTAAGGAAGTCTAACTGCAATTGTACTGGGATATGGTGAGACCACATCTGGAGTACTGTGCACCGTGTTGGTCTCCTTATCTGAGAAAGGACATACATGCCTTAGAGGCGGTGCAGCAAAGGTTCACTGGATTGATTCCTGGGATTGAGTAGATTGGGCCTATACTCTCTGGAGTACAGAAGAATGAGAGGTGATTTCATTGAAACATAAAAGATTCTGAGGGGGATTGACAGGGTTGATGCTGAGAGTTTGTTTCCTCTGGCTGGAGAGTCTAGAACTAGGGGCATAGTTTCAGGATAAGGGGTCGGCTATTTAAGACTGAGATGAGAAGGAATTTCTTCACTCAGAGGGTTGTGAATCTTTGGAATTCTCTACCCCAGAGGGCTGTCGATGCTGAGTCGTTGAGTATATTCAAGGCTGAGATAGATAGATTTTTGGAATTTAGGGGAATCAAGGGAAATGGTGGTCTGGTGGGAAAGTGGAGCAGAGATAGAAAATCACCCATGATCTTATTGAATGGCGGAGCAGACTCGAAGGGCTGTATGGCCTACTCCTGCTCCTAATTCTTATGTTCTTACATTCCTATTCCTGCAAAATGGCAGGCAAAACAGTATGTCTAATGTCTTGAAAGCACAATGTTATAATTCATGTTGTGATGAAGTAACCCAAGTCTGAAAAATCATTACATTGGCTACTTATGATGTCTTGATCTCAGACTGCTATTCTGTTGAACCCCAGTGATATGCAGCTACTCTATTCATCTCCTTCCCCAATTGGCAATAATCTCCCTTTAGATTACAGTGTAAGGCTGATTTTTCCAAACTATATAAAATGGTAAGAATTGCTCACATTCCAATTAATTTGACAGTTGAAAAATACTTACATCTACTAAATAATCAAATAATCGCGCGTATAGAGCTTTTGCCAGTGCATCTCGGGTATATCCCGCCTGCTGTACGTTTAAAGTCATATTGATGGATTCTGTCTTGCCTCCCCATTTGCTGTCCATTTTTCTGCTGGTCACTTTCTCCCTCAACTTCATTTGATTAATTCCCAGCAAGAATGCAGGAAAGGCCAAGTCTTTATGAAAAACAAAGAAAGTAAATTAGTTATTCATGGTGTGGTCATTGTTTCTGCACTAACGACAAACCAATAATTAATATTTAAAGAAGAACTGTTGAACCAGATATTAGGAAAGACAATTACTTCCTGCTGGATAAAGCGACGATAACTTTTTTAATCCATTGTTTAAACTATGTCATTTACAAAAGTGCTCCGTGAAGTGGGTACACTGCAGTGCTGCTGGCCAAGGAAATCACGTGGAGTGGGAATGCTGCTTTAAGTTATGTTATGGATACGATTTTTCACCATTTCTCTTCCTCCCCCAATTCCCAACACTAGTCTCCAGCAATAATTTGTTGTGTATTCAGTAGACAGCAATAAACAATAGTTCCTCTGATGGCTCATTCGATAATGGTAACGTGCAACTGACCAATCAAAAATAAGTGCAAATGAGGCTGGCAATTTGTCCAACTTGCATTTCATTCCACAGAAACCTCTGGCTCTCCATCACAATTTCTTCTTGAATTACTCCAGAGATTTGGCTGTACCACCCTATAACTTTCAGGTATCGATCAGTCTTTGTGTGATGATGAAGGAGAAGAGGCAGAAAGAAGAACAATCATCATCGCCTTGCTCCCCTGCCAGTCTGATTCGTGCTCCCATCTAAAATCAGGACTTCTACGTGAGTCAGCATATCAATAGCAGCAAAGGAAGCAGTATCACCCGGTTTTTGTGGGGGCATCTTACCCCACAACCAGTACAGTGTCAGCTGTGGCTCAGTGGGTAGCACTCTCGCCTCCAAGTCTGAAGGTTCTGGATTCAAGTCCCACTCCAGGGACTTGAACACAAAAGTCTAGGCTGACACTCCAATGCAGTGCTGAGGGAGTGCTGCACTGTCAGAGGTGCTGCCTCTGAGATGAGACATTAAACCAAGGTCCTGTCTGCTCTTTCAGGTGAATGTAAAAGATCCCATGGTACTATTTCGAAGAAGAGCAGGGGAGCTATCCATGGTGTCTTTCTCAACCAACATAACAAAAATAGATTAACTGGTCACTATCGCATTTCTGTTTGTGGGAGTTTGGTGTGTGCAAATTGGCTGCTGTGTTTTCTACATTACAACAGTGACTGCACGCCAAAAAGTATTTAAGTGGCTGTAAAGCGCTTTGAGATGTCTGGCAGTCATGAAAGTCAAGTCTTTTTCTTTTTTTTTAACCAGCAGAAAGCGAGGAAACCCCATACAATGCTATTTAACATTGGTGTTGATTTTCAGCTTCACTGCCTGGCCACAATCTGGTGCAGCAGATCACCTGCCTATTAGAAAAAATACCTAATTATGATTCCAATGATTTCAATGGAATGAGAATTAGGTGGGTTCTATAACAGACGGGTAATCTACTCCAACAGATTGTGGCCAGGCAGTGAAGCTGAAAATCCTCCAGCAAGTTATTTGTGAATAGACGTTGTTTGATAGCACTATTGATGGCTCCTTCAATCACTATGCTGCTAGTTGGGAGGAGGCTGGTAGGCCAGTAATTGTCCAGGTTAGATTTGTCCTGCTTTTTGTGGATAGCACAAACGTGGGAAACTTTTTACATTGTCAGGTAGATATCAAGGATATAGCCGCACTGGAATAACTTGATTAAGGGGGTAGGGATGCTAGTTCTGGTGTGCAGGTCTTTAGCACTACAGATGGGATGTTGTCAGGACCTATAGTCTTTGCACTCAGCCTCTTAATGTCACGTAGAATGCCCTGAGTTAGTTGGGCAATGGTGGAGATATCAAGAGGCCGGGTGGAATCCACTTGGCATTTTTGGCTGAAGATATTTGTAATCATTTCAGCCTTGTCTTTAGCGCTCACGTGCTAAGCTTTGCTGTAGCCGAGGATACGGTTGTTCATGAAGCCTCCTGCCCTCCTTGTTAGTTGCCCGATTGTCCACCACCATCATTCTTGACTGGATGTGGTAGGGCTACATAAAATTAGAATGGAACAAAATAAAACTGGTTTGGTGTAAGTTATTGTAGGAGTGCCTACAGGAAACCTGCATTTTACAGTTTTTAACTTCTGTCTGCAGTTTCTTAACTTTCCATTTTCAACTTGCTTCAATTTGAATTTCCTATACAGAGTGCAGCAGCATAGAGTGGCATTCGTGAGTTTGGTAAGTGGGTGAGTTTTAAGGGTTATTCTCTTTAAACCATTTGGAGGCTGGAGTAAATTGTTAGTGGCAATTGCCAGTAGCTTCTAAGTAAGTAGCAGTTTAATTTAAAGGGGAAAAGTTAAATAGTTGGGAATCTTTCAGGTTTAGGCAGAGAAAAACAAGGTAACTCTCCAGTAGGAGGCAATTAGCAGCTAGTTAAAACCAGTTCTGTAAACGACTGACCAGTAGTAAGTCATCTGACCTAGATACAGTTTAAAAAGAGGCAGCTCGTGCAGAGCACAGAGTGCAGCAGCATAGAGTGACATTCGTGAGTTTGGTAAGTGGGTGAGTTTTAAGGGTAAGTGGGGGTGGCAGGTGCTGTTTTGTCTGTTTTTCCTACCAGTGCTGATACTAGAGCAGCTGATAAGGAGTGCAAGAGTAGGAGATAGAGGCCCAGAGACCATCCCAACTAGCTGCAGACAAAGATAGAGGGGTGCGAAATCGAGAAGTGACGTCACAGCCAAGCTGGTAAGTGGTTGGCTGTTCGACTGGTAAGTATAACTCTCTTTGAGACTGACTTTTAGATTGGTTTAATTGGCAGTGAACTACTAAGTAGCTGTTTGGTGTTTAAGTAAATGTTAGTAAGTAAATTAATTTAAGGGCTAGGTCATGGCAGGAGAGCTCGGACCCATGTCATGCTCCTCCTGTGCTATGTGGGAAATCAGGGACACTTCAAGTGTCCATGACTACTATGTGCAGGAAGTGTGTCCAGCTGCAGCTCCTGACAGACCACATGACGGCACTGGAGCTGCGGATGGACTCACTCTGGAGCATGCGCGATGCTGATAGCACATTTAGTGAGTTGTGGATAGCACATTTAGTGAGTTGGTCACACCGCAGGTAAGGGTTAGGACAGATAGTGAATGGGTGACCAAGAGACAAGGCAAGAGCAGGAAGGTAGTGCAGGAGTCCCCTGCGGTCATCTCCCTCCAAAACAGATATACCGTTTTGGATACTGTTGGGGGAGATGACTTACCAGGGGAAGGCACCAGCAGCCAGGTTCATGGCACCATGGGTGGCTCTGCTGCACAGAAGGGCGGGAAAAAGAGTGGAAGAGCTATAGTGATAGGGGACTCTATTGTAAGGGGAATAGGTAGGAGTTTTTGCAGCCACAACCGAGACTCCAGGATGGTATGTTGCCTCCCTGGTGCAAGGGTCAAGATGTCTCAGAGCGGCTGCAGAGCATTCTGGAGAGGGAAGGTGAACAGCCAGTTGTCGTGGTACATGTAGGTACCAACGATATAGGTAAGAAGTGGGAAGAGGTCCTACAAGCTGAATTTAGGGAGCTAGGAGTTAAATTAAAAAGTAGGACCTCAAAGGTAGTAATCTCTGGATTGCTACCAGTGCCATGTGCTAATCAGAGTAGAGGGAGCAGGATAATTAGAATAAATACGTGGCTTGAGCAGTGGTGCAAGAGGGAGGATTCAAATTCCTGGGACATTGGAACCAGTTCTGGGAGAAGTGGGACCTGTACAAAAGGGACAGTTTGCATTTGGGCAGGGCTGGAACTGATGTCCTGGGGGTAACATTTGCTAATGCAGTGTCTCCTAACTTGAGGAAGGACATTCTTGCTATTGAGGGAGTGCAGCGAAGGTTCACCTGACTGATTCCCGGGATGGTGGGACTGACATATCAAGAAAGACTGGATCAACTGGGCTTATATTCACTGGAGTTCAGAAGAATGAGAGGGGATCTCATAGAAACGTTTAAAATTCTGATGGGTTTAGACAGGTTAGATGCAGGAAGAATGTTCCCAATGTCGGGGAAGTCCAGAACCAGGGGTCACAGTCTAAGGATAAGGGGTAAGCCATTTAGGACCGAGATGAGGAGAAACTTCTTCACCCAGAGAGTGGTGAACCTGTGGAATTTTCTACCACAGAAAGTTGTTGAGGCCAATTCACTAAATATATTCAAAAAGGAGTTAGATGTGGTCCTTACTACTAGGGGGATCAAGGGGTATGGTGAGAAAGCAGGAATGGGGTACTGAAGTTGCATATTCAGCCATGAAGTCATTGAATGGCAGTGCAGGCTCGAAGGGCCGAATGACCTACTCCTGCACCTATTTTCAATATTTCTATGTTTCTATATGCAATATAGAGCTCCCCTAGTGGACTACTGCTCCACCTAGTGGACTACTGTGGTAATGCAACTGTAGATGTATACAATAAAAGGATCTCCTGTAGAGCCATCTTGTATTGTGTGTGTGTTGTGATGTCATAAAGAATATATCACACAATGGGCCCATATTTCCCCGTGAGTTTTTTTTGGTGTAACTTGATTTTTCTGGTGTATCTTAAAAGTTGCAAATATGGCCATTTAATTTGCGCCAGTGTAAGTGAGTTAGTTAAGTTTTTTGTTAGGTCAGTTTTTTTTTCAAAAGGGGGGGTTTTCAGCCACTTGCACCATTTATGCCAATTTGGCAGAAAAAAGTTGTACTATACTAACTTAGGGCAGCGTATGTGTCCACTTTTGTCTGCACAGAAAGACCTTACTTACAGTTAAGGAATCGGGGCAAGTAACTACATTTCAAGCACCACCAAGCACCAAAGCACAAAAAGTAATAAGCAATTAATTAACAAATAAAATAGAAGCAACCCTGCACCTAAAGCACCAAGACCAAAGTAATAAGCAATCAATAAATAGAAAAATAAAAGAATAGAAGGAACCCTGCACCTAAACAACATTTCAAGCACCACCAAGCACCAAAGAAAGCACAAGCAGTAATAACAATTCAATAAAAAATAAAGAAGTGAAGTAAATAATTAAAGTAACAAATAAAAGTACTGCATCAAATCCCACCTTAAACTGAAAGGGCAATTAAGAAATCGGCGCAGGTAAGTTAGTAAGGACCTGCACCCAAGCACCAAACATTGTGAATAAAAGTTTAAATAACTCATTAAAAATAAAGAACTCAGGTAAAGAATTGAATTAACAAATAAAGAATTGTAGTAAATCCTACCCTGACTTGAACTCGACCGGGGAAGGCAGCGGGCCAGCCGATATGGGAGGCCATTCAGCCTGGGAAAGGGGCGGCTGGCAAAAACGCATTGAGAGGCTGAAGGAAGGGATGGGGAGGAGAGGCTGGGATAGGCTGGCTGGGCTGGGCATGCACCGGCTGGGGGGGGGGTCAGCGTGCGAAGCAGAGCGACCAAACGCGGCATCGGTGGTGGGGGGCCGGGGAGAAAGGGAGAGAGAGAGAGAGAGAGAGAGAGAGAGAGCTGCTGGCTGGCCTTCGGGGGGGGAGGGGTGTGGACCGAACGCAGCATCTTAATAATTTGCATACAAACAGCAACACAGGCAGCACACAGCTGCAAGTTTCGGCGCTACTGAGCATGTGCGAACACGGGACCCGAAGCCACTGTGCATGAGCGATGCTGCTGGCACTGATTTCGGTGCAGCGCTGTAGCTCCGCCCCCCACTGTTTAATCTGCACTGCACCAGGGCACTCCAGATTCTTCAGAACGGCCAAGATAGGGCCGTTTTTTCTGGCGCCGTTTCCAGCGCACAAAAACGGCGCATAAAGGGTAAGTACGCCAAAAAAACGGGTTGGTCAAAATTGGGCCCTATATTCCAACAAGTACTCCTGAAATTAAGTTTAGATTCTTTTATCCCCAAAATACATGTGATTAATTGGGTCACGTATTTATTTATCACTAATATATTCCTGCAAATGTAAGAGAGACTGACCATCATTCCTCTTCCTAAACATGTATCTAGAAATAAATATTACTCACGGGCATCATTCTCCACTTCAGCATAATTCCCGACTTCAACAAAATTGATGTTTCCAAGGTGCAAAATTCCAGCAATAATCTGTAGTACCATCATCTGAACTTCTGATGATATACCTATGACTTTCATGGCATTCTAAGTGGAAAAAATAAATCTTGTTAATTAGTAAATAAAATTAAAGCTCAGACCAAATCTATTGGAAATAGAGTAAATGTAATTTGCATTTAAAAACTCCTGATTGGTTTGTTGTTATTTTCTTTAAAAGTACAATTCAACAAATATTACAAACAGACCACTTGTATTTTCAGTGTAAGTTAATGATGAGTATGCAAAGAGCCTGAGAACAATGACTCAGCGAAGCTTATTAAACCATGAGCTTAGCCAACATATTAGATTGGGAATGAGCACCAAATTCTGGGCCCAAATTTGCCCAGGAGTTGCTCCGGTTTTTTGGGAGCAACTTGATTTTTCTGGAGTATATTAAAAATCCACATTCTGCACATTTAATTTGTGCCAGTGTAAGTGAGTTAGTTAGGATTTTTTTAAAGTTTCGTTTTTCTTTTCAAAAGGGGGCGTTATCAGCCACGTACGCCTGTTTTGGCCATTTAAGGCAGGTTGGACAGCTAATAGTTGCTCCAAACTAACTTAGGCCAGCATATGTGGCCACTTGTGGCCGCACAGAAAACCCTTGCGGAGAGTGAAGAAATCAGTGCAGGTAGCCAGAGATTTGGGGGGTGGGGGGGAGGGAAGCGGAGAGGACCTTGAAAAGCACTAAACACCTTCACAACAACATTCAAGAAGTATAAAAACCATCAATAATAAATTAAAAAATAAATAAATAAAACTTAAGCCCTACCTTCATAACTCGGCCCAGGAAGTCAGCAGGCCTGCCGGTGCGAGAAGCCACTCTGTTGGGGATAGATGCGGGTGGGTGGGACGCTGGGCGGGAGAGAGAGCGCAGGGAACTGGCCACACACAACACACAGCAGGCTGGGCTCGCAGAACACAGAGGCTGCAGAAGTCAACTCCGAGGGACTGGTGGACTTCTCCTCCGAGGGACTGGTAATTCTCATCTTCCCCCTACCCTGATCAAAACACTCTCTCCCCCCCGGATCAAAACTCTTCCTCCCCCCCTCCCCACCCATCAAAACTCTCCTCCTCCTCCCCCTCCCCCCAACCCCCACCCCATCAAAACTCTCCTCACTAAACAAAGCACAACCATCAATAAGTAAAAAATAAAACTCATGTCCTACTTCAGCCCGGGAAGTCAGCGGGCCGGACGGCCGGTATGGGAGGCCACTCGGTCGGGGATAGGTGCAGGACTCTCTCTATGGCGTGCAGATGTGATGGATAAGGGAGTGTCAATGTATGTTATTTATAGGGACTTACAGAAGGCATTCCACAAGGTTCCACATAATGAGAGTGCATGGAATGGGAGGCAACCTATTGGCTTGGATAGGGAGTTGGTTAGGAGGTGGGAGACAGAGCGTAGGGATAATGTGTATGTACTCACATTGGCAGGTTGTGACTAGTGGTGTCCCCAGGGATCTGTACCGCAGCCTCAGCTTTTCACTATATTTCTAAATGACTTGGATGAAGGAATAGAGAGCTGTATATCTAAGGTTGCTGACAACACCAAGTTAGGTGGCACAGTGAATCGTGTAGATGGGAGCAGAAAATTGCAAAAAGACATTGATAGATTAAGTGAGTGGGAAAAATTGTGGCAGATGGAGTTCAATGTGGGAAACTGTGAGGTCATCCACTTTGGACCTAAAATCAGAGTATTTTCTAAATGGCGAGAAGTTAGGAACTGTGGATGAACGGAGAGATTTTGAGGTACAGAAGTCACAACAGCTAGTGGACAGGTATAATAAATAATTAAAATGGCGGATGGAATGTTGACCGTTATCTCAAGAGGGCTGGAATACAAAGGGGTAGAAGTTATGTTACAGCTGGTCAGAGCTCTGGTCAGACCCTATCTGGAGCACTGCATTCAGTTCAGGGCACCACACCTCAGGGAGGATAAATTGGCATTGGAGGACATGTAGCACAGATTCACCAGAATGTTATCGGGGCGAAAGGGGTTAAATTATGAGGACAGGTTGTATAGACTAGGGTTGTATTCCCTTGAATAAAGGAGAGTAAGGGATGATCTAATTGAAGTGTGTAAAATCATTAAAGGATTTGATCGGATAGATAGAGAGAAATGATTTCCTCTGATGAGAAAGTTTAGAACAAGGGGACATAAGCTGAAAATGAGAACTATGCCATTCAGGGATGATGTCAGGAAGCAGTTATTCACACAAAGGCGAGTGGAAATCTGGAACTCTCTCTCCTCAAAAAGCTGTTGAGATTAAGTCAATTGAAAATTTCAAAACTGAGATTGATAGATTTTTGTTAGGCAAGGGTTATGGAACTACAATACAGATCAGCCATGATCTAATTGAATGGCCGAACAGATGTGTGCAGCTGAATGGCCTACTCCTGTTTCTGTATTCCTTCCTATGGGCTCAATTTTCCCCAGTGATTTGTGCTGTTTTTTTGGAGCAGGCTGCTTTTTTTGGCCTAAGTTTAAAAACCACAGTTTCCCCAATCAATTTGCAGCAGTGTAACTCAGTTACGATTTTTTTAGGTAAGTTTTTTTTCAGCCAAAGGTAACCTGCCACCCGCACCAATTCTGGCCATTTATGCAAGTTTGGCCAGCTGAGAGTTATACTCCAGTTCTGCTTAGGCCAGCGCATGTGGCCTCTGCGGAAAAACCTTCTGGAGAGTTAAAGAAATCGGTGCAGGTAAGGAAATCGGCGCAGGTAAGTGCAGCAGATGCCCGGACAGCAGCAACAGGAAAGGTGAGAGAGAGGGGGAGAGAGAGGTGGGGGGGGGGGGAGAGAGAGGTGGGGGCGGGGGGGGGAAGGGGTGGGGAGAAAGCCTTTCGGGTGTAGTTAGGTTCGGGGACTGGGAGGGAGGAGGCCCTTCGGCCGGGGCTAGGGGCAGGAGAGTGCACCGGCAAGCCCTTCGGCCTGGGCTAAGGGCAGGAGAGTGCACCGGCAAGCCCTTCGGCCTGGGCTAAGGGCAGGAGAGTGCACCGGCAAGCCCTTCGGCCTGGGCTAAGGGCAGGAGAGTGCACCGACAAGCCCTTCGGCCTGGGCTAAGGGCAGGGGTAGCGGGACCGACTTTAATAATTGGAGGTAAGTTGCTGCAATATATTTTAAACGTGTTTAAGTTAATGCAATGTGTTTTAATATGTTTTTAAATTGATGCAATATGTTTTAATGTGTTGGGAGCTGGCAATATGTTTCACTTTGCAGCCTCAGCTCGCATTGTGTCCCTGGTTACCATGGCAACCTGATCTTTTTGGCGCAGATCAAGGCTCCACCCCCAGAACTAAGGGACAGGTTAGGCCACGCCAAAATGAAGCAATCCAACGGGGAAACTTAGAACATTTTTTTTTGCCGTACTTGGGCCCCCAAAAAACGGGTGTAACTCTTCAAGTACGCCAAAAAAAAAGCTTTGGGGAAAATTGAGCCCATAGTTACTAAATTAAAATAGAGAGAATAAACAAGTTAAAGCTTCAGAGCTGGAGAAGTGTCTGTACCCAAAGCATTAACTTGTCTGTTTTTATCACAGATGCTGCCGACATGTTGTGTGTTTGCAAAATTTTCTGTTTTCTGATTATAATGGGTCACATTGGCAAAGCAATATAGTGATGGCCACTCCCGATGGGTGACAATTGGCAGAATGCGTGGTGCATTGGAGCATTGTGCAGTGGTGACGTAGCATGTGCATTCACACCTCGGGGCCATCAGGGGAAGGATGTGACTGACGTCAGTGTGCAGAATCACCCAAGATCATTTGCGTGGCAGGCTAACGGCAGTATTGTTGAAACCTGTACGCTGACTGAGGCAGGTATGTGACGGGATCATCATAAGCAGTCCCTCGAAATCGAGGAAGACTTGCTTCCACTCAAAAAGTGAGTTCTCAGGTGACTGAACAGTCCAATGCGGGACCTACAGTCTCTGTCGCAGGTAGGACAGACAGTTGTTGGAGGAAAGGGTGGGTGGGGAGTCTGGTTTGCCGCACGCTCCTTCCGCTGCCTGCGCTTGTACGGGGTAAAGAAGTGGGGGAAGAACTCTACTGTTCAATCAATCTGCTTTTTGCCTTAGACTCCAGCATGAGTTCATCCACTCACCAACATCCGACTCACAAGGTATATTTTTGCTTCCAGCACTTGTGAATTAACTATTCAACTTACACACCTGTAAATAAATTCCAGAGTTGTTTGCACAGCTCACTTCAAAATTAAAATGTTACTGCAGCATTTACCATTGTTTCATTGAATTCTTTCTTGTCATCGGTCCCATCCACCTTGTAGGTGCCTGACTGATTTAAGTAGAAGTAATAAGTAGGATCAGCAATGCCGAGATTCTCAACCATTTCTGCAGAAGCCCCTTCGAGCAGCTGTTTGAAGAAAAAGTGAATACATTTTTGAGCTTATATTTCAGATTCCAACACTGTTTGAATTTACCTCCCAAACACACTTGGAACTATATTTGGACAGAATCCATACTGGCATAATATTGGAATAATATACATAGAAGCCTTTTTAAATCATCAATATTAATTTTAAGGCACCACAGATGTTTACAGCACATAGGGAACCATTTGGCCATATTGTGCCTATGCATGGCTCTTTGCTGGAGCACTCCAAAACTAATCCCATTGTCCTGTCCTCTCCCTATAGCCTTGTATCTTCCTTTGCTGCAAATATTTAACCAGTTTCCCTTAAAAGAAGCTATGAAAACTGCCTCGTGCATTCTATGTTCTAACAGCTCTCGGCATAAAGACCTTTCTCCAAATCTCTCTCCTCACTCCCTCAGTGACAATTTTAAATTGGTGATCCCTGATCACTGACTCCCTATGGCCCCGATTTTAACTGCAGGCCAGTTTTTGGCCAGCGAGTTTTGGTATCTCTTCAAAACGCACCCACTACAGCAAAAATAGATTGGGGAATTTTAACCGCCAGTCCTCATATAAATGCCGCTGCCCAACTTCCCACTAGTTCTGGGTGGGAGGCGGCAGGAATTTGCGTGGCCTGGGGCTGTTCCTTGAGACATGGTAAGTGGTGGGATTGGCTGCGGGCTGTCCTGCAGGGCTCCTGCACGACTGGTGAGGTTCGAGTGGGGGAGGAGTCCATGGTGGCGTGTTTTTTTTAAAACTGATTCCCCGTCTGGAAGCCAGCCTTGTCTGTCGGTCTGTCGGGCAGGGAACGTCCAGAAAAGGCTGCAGCCCAGGAGCTGGTAGGTTTAGTGGTTGTTGAGGGTAGAGATCGCTGAGGGCGGTTACAGCATCGCTGGGAGGGTCGGGGGTGATCATGGAGGTCGGGGAGAGATCGGAGGGGGGTCGGAGATCGCGGGGATAGATGGATAGATGGAACGGTTAGGGGAGGGTTGGAGATGACGGGGATGTGGGGTGGGGATTGGTGATGGGGGGGTTGGTGATCGCGGAGGGGGGTGGGGGGGCGGTGATGGGGGGGGTTGGTGATCGTGGGGGATGGGGGGGGTCGATGATGGGGGGGTCGGTGATCTCGGGGGGATGGCGGGGGTCGGTGATCTCGGGGGGATGGCGGGGGTCGGTGATCTCGGGGGGGGCGGGGGTCGGTGATGGGGGGTTGGTGCTCTCGGGGGGATGGCGGGGGTTGGTGATCTCGGGGGGGGGCGGGGGGCGGTGATGGGGGGTTGGTGCTCTCGGGGGGATGGCGGGGGTCGGTGATCTCGGGGGGATGGCGGGGGTCGGTGATCTGGGGGGGTGGGGGTCGGTGATCTCGGGGGGATGGCGGGGGTCGGTGATCTGGGGGGGTGGGGGTCGGTGATCTCGGGGGGATGGCAGGGGTCGGTGATCTCGGGGGGGGGGCGGTGATCTTGGGGGGATGGCGGGGGTCGGTGATCTCCGGGGGGGGGGCGGGGGTTGGTGATGGGGATGCTGTTGAGGAGAGATCATGGAGGTGGGTGGGGTGTTTACAAATTTGCATGTTGAGATTGGAGGAAACACTCCTGCTCCTCCTGCAGTGCTGTAAAGGCACTTACCTGACAGATCCAGCCCTTTCCTCATTCTTTTACCTGCCGGGTTACCCGAGGCCCAGAAAACCCGGCCAACATAGGTTTAAATAAATGCACGCAGCCTCCTTAAAAGGTATCGCTAACCAACCCATCACCTGTGAGTGGATTGGTCGCTCACTTCTCATTCCACGTCCGTTAAAACCAGCAGTGGGCTGGATTGAGTTAGTTCCTGTTTCACTTAACATATTAACATCCCACCCAACCCAAACCCACCCATTTTTTGGGGGTTACTTTCCTTATTCATCCTATCAAAACCTTTCATTATTCTAAATACCTCTGTTAAATCTGCTCAGCCTTCTCTGCTCCGGTGGAAATACAGCTTTTTATGTCTACACTCATGCTTTCAAGGAATTCAGGTACTTGAACGCGAAGATCGCTCTCTATCCCGCCACACTCTTCAGTATTTTTCCATTGAATTTATACTTTAATTTTTTGTTTTTCCTTCCAAAATGTATTACTTCACTGTTCTCTGCATTGAATTACATCTGCCACCTTCTGCCCATTTCATGAGCCTATCTATCTCCTCCTGAAGCCTCTTATATATAATTTTGGTGCAGAAGTTATGGCACAGAGGGAAAAATGCCATTTTTTCTCAGCAATCATTTCTTTCAAGTTTTCAGTTGATGGCTGCAAAATGTTCAAACCCCACTCTTGATATAAAATCATCTGAAGTCTTTGGCAAGGTAACTGATTTGTAACACTGCTGGGCACCCATTGATCTCTATGTAACCATTGCTTTGCATTTACTTTTACAAGCAGAGCTGTATTCATTCATTTTCACATTTTAGATTTGCTAAGGTCAGATGGTAAAGCAGCGTTGCATTACCTGGTAGTAAATGTGGAAGTTCCTCTCATTCTCATACTGGCTAACAACTCGGGATTTCTCCAACAGAAAATTTGAGATTTTACCTCCATCTGGCTCTCCACCACGACTGAACTGAATTTCAACATATTTTCCCTAAGGAAGAAATAATACACGTTGGCACAGGATCAGAACAGTGACACACACATGCACATGCACACCGATGCGCACCGACGCACACCAACACACACGTAAAAAATAGAAACTTAAAAAGACCAAGTTTCTTTATAACCAGCAGAGTGTGTCAGAACTATGCTCCCTGGGAGGATCAGGAGTGTGTCTGGTATTTCCAGAGCAGGCTTGTTTGCATGGTATGGGCGTGAGTCAGGTGCACATGGCAATCTGCCACTTGGTGCACCAAACCCCAAGGAGCAGACACCAAGGGCACACAAAGACCTGCAGCATTGCACATTATGGCTACGTAAGTATTATGACTAATTAAAATATCTCACTGCGTATCTCTGTTCTGTAAACAACAAGGGGTATCAGTATATACACATGGTGAGTTCTTGGTAAGATACAGGATACCAGTGGCCAAGCAGACACTTTCTCCGAATACCAAATAGGTGACGAATACTTTGTAGCAAATGCATTAGGTGCTGAAAGGAGACCGAGGGGTCGAATTTCCATCGGGGTTCTTCCAATCGCTTGCCATATCTTCAGCAGAATATCACAGAAACCCCGGAGAAATAATATAATGAAGTTATGGAAGAAGAATCCCCCTGGAAATTCATCCCCATACTGTTTATAAACCATTAGGCTCACTGCGAAGCATAACAAGCTGATTCAGCTCAACGATACATGAAAAGTAAGGCATTTAAAACACACACAGGAGAAACCTCCGCTAAGGAGTGACTTACAAATCGACTGGAATTATTGTTGCGTACAGTCTTGGCATTTCCAAAAGCCTCGAGCAGTGGGTTTGACTGCAGGATGATATCTTTTACATGCTAGAATAAGGTAGACAGAAAAAAGTTATGTCTTTGACTCCATTACAAACTTGCAGCATATATGTAACATTAGTATTCCTTTCTATGCACATGGTAAATGCTCAGTTCCCAGATGAAAAGGAGAGGAAAAAAGGTGCAGGCTCACGACACTGGGTTTCCACTTCCTTTACGCTGCCAAAAGATTTTTGGGGCTTCCCCCGAGCGGTGAGGGCGTGGAGTAGCCTATATCTAGACCAAGCACCGGCACAGGGCAGGAATGGAAATGAGGTAGGAGGGAACGCACCTGGCCCTCCTCCTCGTTGTCTTCAAGGCTTGCCTGAAGGGTGCCAGTGGCAGGGGTACCAGAGAAAGATGCTGTAAGCATGAGGGAACAAGCCAGTGTGAAGTGACTGTCGAGTTGGTCCTCAAATCCTTGACAGTCAGGCTTTAGCTGCATGTGCATCTCCTCCTCAGTTGGAGGAGGAGAGAAAGAAAGATGTACATTCCCTACTCAATGAGTAGTCACTCAGTAGAGCTGAGATTCGTCCTCGCTCTCCACCTGGGGGCCAGTCAGACCTGAAGTGCCTTCCACCTGATGTGACCTGAACGTATCGGCATTTTTGCATTCAGGTCACTTACAAAGGCCTGGAAGCTGGGGAAGTAAGTCAGCAGCAGCAAGAAGACCTCTAGTCCTGACCTCCTTCTTCCTGCAACTGCAGAAAAGGTCCATCATTTCTGTATAGCTTCAACAGGTGGCAGCCTGGCTCTGCTCAGATCCTCCAATCTGAGTGGGACTGGACACCAAGCTATGAGTCCACTTCTTCTGGGCATTTCTCCAAATGAAGGCCTGCCTGCTGTTCTGACAAGACAATGAGGTCGGAGCCCCTGTTACTTCACTGCTGTCTCTCTTGAATCGGATAATGATCATCATCATAGGCGGTCCCTCGAACGAGGATGACTTGCTTCCACTAGAGTTCACAGATGTTTCAATGAAGGACCCGATGTTCCAGTCCTGAACTCCAGTTGAGGGGGTGGAAGTTGCATGTGCGTGGATTTTTTTTAACGTGTGGTGACCGTTGCACATCAGCCACCACATGGGCTTGACAGAGCTAGGCCTTTATCCAGTGGCAAGGATTAACCAGGATGACTGGAGACCTGCTCTGCTGCATGGACCGAGTGCGCACACATATCGCAGTGTGGGCTGACCCGTGCTGCCCCTGGGCCCTCAGCTCTTCTGGGCCCCGTACCCTCATTCGCCGCACCTCTGCCACGATGTTCCAGGGCCCGCGCTTCAGCTCTATTTAAAGCCCCAACTTGTGGTAGTGTTGTCACACAGGTCGGGGCGGCCCATGATGAATCGGATGATACCTTTTATGACTGACATGGGTGCAACTCTTACCCCCACGCCCACCTCCCTGCCCCGCCCTTCCCTTGGGGACACACAGGAAATTCTTCAGCAATATAAAGAGGGTATACACCCAGCATAGTGATTCTCTGTACACTTTTCCCCTCCCTTGTTCCTGGGAACTGAGCATTTTGCAAGCTGACGATTCTCAGGCACAATGAAGCGCTAAAGTTATGTTCAGATCCTCCATCGTTACCTGGACCTTTTCTCCACCTCCTGACACTTTGGAGATGTAACCCATAATATATTTTGCTGCTACTGTTTTTCCGGCTCCACTTTCACCACTAGAAAACAAAAAGCCAGAATAAATAACTGCAACGATATGAATTCTCACTGGCATCTAAGCTGTACCTATCTCTTCTACTTCATTCATGCTCAGAGCTGCATTCTCCCAACTGTAAGTCAAGTCATTTCAACAGGATTCACGACGCTCCTTTAGGTTTTTCATTCAAAAATGGAAGTGAAAAGGTTAAAATACTGTAGAGGTATTTTGTACGTGGCCAGCACAGGAGATTTCATCTTTCTAAACTTCTTCTCCAAAAGATGCAAATAAGTTCAATATGTAAGTCCCAATAAAGCTGTTTTTCTGTAAATCTGCTGAATTTGTTGCATTTCAGCAAAGTCCTGCAGATGGCACTAAGCTGGGTGGCAGTGTGAGCTGTGAGGAGGACGCTAAGAGGCTGCAAGGTGACTTGGATAGTTTAGGTAGTGGGCAAATGCATGGTAGATGCAGTATAATGTAGATAAATGTGAGGTTATCCACTTTGGTGGCAAAAACAGGAAGGCAAAATATTATCTGAATGGTGACAGATTAGGAAAAGGGGAGGCGCAACGAGACCTGGGTGTCATGGTACATCAGTCATTGACAGTTGGCATGCAGGTACAACAGGTGGTAAAGAAGACAAATGGCATGTTGGCCTTCATAGCGAGAAGATTTGAGTATAGGAGCAGGGAAGTCTTACTGCAGTTGTACAGGAATATTGTGCGCAGTTTTGGTCTCCTAATCTGAGGAAGGACATTCTTGCCATTGAGGGAGTGCAGCAAAGGTTCACCAGACTGATTCCTGGGATGGCAGGACTCGCATATGAAGAAAGACTGGATCGACTAGGCTTATAGTCAATGGAATTTAGAAGAATGAGTGGGGATCTCATAGAAACATATAAAATTCTGATGGGATTGGACAGGTTAGATACAGGAGGAATGTTCCCGATGTTGGGGAAGTCCAGAACCAGGGGTCACAGTCTAAGGATAAGGGGTAAGCCATTTAGGACTGAGATGAGGAGAAACTTCTTCACTCAGAGAATTGTGAACCTGTGGAATTCTCTACCACAGAACGTTGTTGAGGCCAGTTCATTAGATATATTCAAAAGGGAGTTAGATGTGGTCCTTACGGCTAAAGGGATCAAGGGGTATGGAGAGAAAGCAGGAAGTTACATGATCAGCCATGATCATATTGAATGGTGGTGCAGGCTCAAAGGGCCGAATGGCCTACTCCTGCACCTATTTTCTATGTTTCTATGTTTCTATGTTCTACAAAGGACCTGCCACTGTCTATAATGGCAAGAAATTCTGTTTTCTAAAATTCAGAAACCCAGCAGAAAGGTGAATTGGTAAGTCTACAATGTGTACAAAACAAATGGAAGCAGAACCACCCACCTTTTGCCTAATGATTTGGTTCTTGTTAGCCGCTGATGATGTATTGGACAGGTTGACCACAGAGTACTATTCTACCCACCCCAGCCCTCACTGTACCACCTCACGGATCCAAGTCTCCAAAATTCTAAAGGAAATACACTAGCAGTGTTTGCATGGAACATGGTGTGTTCTACCCAACGGTGCATAAATTACACACAAGGACTTTCCATAACCAGGTTCCAGCTTTTCATCTATCAACAACATTTGCAGTGACACAATGACTCGATATTCACCTGTAGGGTGTGCGGGAGCGGGGCGGAAGAACGAGATTCCCTCAAGCTGCAGCCACCCAGATCAAGATATTGAGATGCTGGCTGTCGGGTGGGAAGGCCCATGGCACCCGACCACAGCCAGGGAACAAAGAGGAGGGAAGGAGAGAGCGTGGGTCGGGGAGGTGGATCGATCGGGGGGCTGGTGACATCGGGGGGGACCGGAGACATTGGCGATCAGGGGCATCGGAAGGGCCAGGGACATGGGGGCGGAGGCATCGGGAGGGGGGTTGGAGAACAAAAGGATTGGAGGGGGAGATCGGAGGCGTTGGGGGGATGTGGGGGGAGATGGGGGTGTGTGTGTGAAGATTGGAAGGGTCGTTTCGGTGGGAGATTGTGACTTGGGAGGGGGTTGATTCTTCAAGGGGTGTGGATGGGGGGGGGGGGAGGGGAGGGTGGAATGGAGGGTGGAAAGCAGGTAAGTTGGATCCAGCAGGTATGTAGGAAGGCACCTGTTGGATCCAGCAGTCCTCGCTGGTTTCCTGAGGCCCGGGAAACCCAGCTGGCCGGAGTGAAATTTAAATTTGAGGCATGCAGCTTCACTACCATATTGAAACAACTAACCCACCTCCTAGGAGCGCGATGGTCACCCGCCCCCTCCCCCCCGCCCCCACCCCCACCCCATCCCACCTCCGATAAAACCAGAAGTCTGTGGGTTGGAGGCGGGTTGGGGTCTGGTTTGAGATTTTTAAATATTTTTACATTCTACCCGACCCCATTTTTGGGGGTTAAAATTCTCCACAGTGTTACAAAAGACATCATTTTGAGTTAAATCAGTAGCATTATATTTTTAACCATATAGAATCTGCCATTGTGTCCACTAAAAGTGATATCACTGCGATCGTCCATTTATTGGTACTAAATGTGCTTTTATAGAAGTCACAGTGTTACAGTATTCACAGCTATCTATTAGTTCTAGGTGAAGGAATAGTGAAACCTTTACGGAAAGCATTTGCACATCTCTTGCCCTTTAGCTTTGATGAGACATGTATTGCTTTTGTTCCATAGTTCCAGAGAGTTACAGCTTCTAAATGTTACAGTCGGGACTAATATTTGTGTGTGGGTCTGCGATAGTACATAGTAGATATTTATCAGTTTGTCAGCAATATTTTGGGGTTTATTGGTAGGGTATTTGAGGAAAATGGGTTCCCTTTTCGTAATCTGTGCATTGTTTCTGCTTCATACCTGATTATAACACACTGGTTCTCTGCATCGATCAACATATTCCTGTACATACTGTCGGTCAGAGCATAGACATGAGGTGGATTTTCATACTGAGCCTGCAGATAGAAAGGAAATAGTATAAGCCAAAGGGAAAACTGTCCAACATTGTACTTAAGGAAACAGTTACAATTATAAAATGAACACATAGGAAGTTCTACTCAACATAATGTTGTTGTCCTTTAAATAATGAGCATACTTTTCTAAAAATATCAGAAATATAGCAAAAAGGCATACTTTGTTTCTGAGTGCCTTTGAAAAGTGATTCACATCAAATTAAATGCATACAGGAATTTTTGAGAACATTTTGAAAGGCAGGTTTAGTAAAGTACATTGTAAAGGTTGGAATTTTGAAATTGTCATTCCCATGGTCATGAAGGTAATGGAAAAATGTGCGATAAAATGGAACCTCTTCCGTTCAAACCTAAAGAGAGGTAGAGCACAGAATGATTGTCGTGTGCTTATTCTCCTCACATTACTCTGACAATGTACTGTGACCCCTGCATTTCCAACACACAACAGTTCACCGGGAATTTTAAAACAGACCTCTAACCTTGCTCAAGGCTTTTGAATTTTGTACTTGTGTCCTCTAGTCATATATTTATTGCTCAATATAAATAGCTTATTTACCTCGACCTCATCAAACTTTGGACCGCTTATCATATCTCCTTTCACTCTTCTTTTCTCCAATGAAAATAAGTTTAGTCACTTCAGCATTTCTTTGTACTTAGTTCCAGAAGGCCTGAAATCATCCTGGTCATTCTTCTATGACCCCTTTCTAAAGCATCTATGTAGTTCCTGAGAATGAGTGACTAAAACTGAATCCCATACTCCAGAACTGGCCTCCTTATTGATCTGTCTGTATGTCTGTATAACCTGTTCTGACTTCTAGTCCAATGCCCTTCAGATCTACCCCAATACCTGATTTACCTTATTAATAACTGCCTCATACTGCTGTCAGTGTATGCTCAGTGATTACTTCCAAATCTTTTCCTTGTCGAGGCTCTTCCATGTTATACATGTTTATTGTTATGGGGTACGATATGTATTACCCCTATATTTGTCCACTTTAAAATCAGTGTGCCACATCTCAACCCTTCCATGTAATTGGTCAAGTTTGAAGAGTTAAGCTTCATTCTAATTGTTACCTGTCCACAGAACATTATGTCATCAGCAAATCTATTAACTTCGGCCACCTGAGGAAAAGAGTGTTCGAAGATCAGGTCCCTAAATCTGCCACCAAGCTCATGGTCTACTGGAGTGTAGTGATACCCGCCCTCCTGTATGGCTCAGAGACATGGACCATATGCAGTAGACACCTCAAATCACTGGAGAAATACCACCAACGATGTCTCCGCAGGATCCTGCAAATCCCCTGGGAGGACAGACTCACCAACGTTAGCGTCCTCGATCAGGCCAACATGCCCAGCATTGAAGCACTGACCACACTCGACCAGCTCTGCTGGGCGGGCCACACTGTTTGCATGCCTGACACAAGACTCCCAAAACAAGCGCTCTACTCGGAACTCCTACATATCAAGGTGAGCAGAGGACACCCTCAAAGCCTCCTTGATAAAATGCATCAACCCCACCGACACCTGGGAGTCCCTGGCCAAAGACCGCCCTAAGTGGAGAAAATGCATCCGGGAGGGCGCTGAGCACCTCGAGAGCATGCAGAAAACAAGCGCAGGCAGCGGAAGGGGCATGCGGCAAACCAGCCCCACCCACCCTTTCCTTCAACGACTGTCTGTCCCACATGTGACAGAGACTGTAATTCTCGTATTGAACTGTTCAGTCACCTAAGAATCCATTTTTAGAGTGGAAGCAAGTCTTCCTCGATTCCGAGGGACTGCTTATGATGATGATGATGATAACACTATTACAGATATAGGGGGCTGGACAAGGTGGATGCAAAGAGGATATTTCCACTCATGGGGGAAACTAAAACTAGGGGACATAGAATGAGAGGCCGCCCATTTAAAATAGAGATGAGGAGAAATTTCTTCTTTCAGAGGGTTGTAAATCTGTGGAATTCTCTGCCCCAAAGAGCTGTGGAGGCTGGGTCATTGAATATATTTAAGGTGGAGATAGATAGATTTTTGAGCGATAAGGGAGTAAAGGGTTATGGGAGCGGGCAGGGAAGTGGAACTCAGTCCATGATCAGATCAGCCATGATCTTATTCAATGGCGGAGCAGGCTCGAGAGGCCAACTGACCTTCTCCTGTTCCTATTTCTTATGTTGTTATGTTCTTATATACTCTGTTCCATATCATTCAAAATTCGCAAATAGCAGGGAGCTCAGAACAGATCGCTGGTTACTTTTTCCTCAGGCTGAGCATTTTGCATTGATCGCCATCCCTGCCTTCAGTTGCTAAGCCAGTGTTCAAATCATTTATTAGGTTTTAAGCACCACCCAACTGCTCCCTATTGTCATGTATTCAACGATCATTGTAACCCATGTATAAGCTGACCTAAGTTGTACACCTTGAGAACATTGTGGGAGACACTCCTAACCTGGACTTTCAGGTATAAAAGGGAAAGCTCCACCCACTTTCATCACTTGAGGTCTTGGTAATAAAGGTAACTGGTCACAGAGTGACCTTCTCTCAAGTATGGGCCCCGTGTGCATTTATACTGTACAGTAAGGACATATCATTGGCGACGAGAAACTGGGATTTAAACCACGCTAGCATGGCCACGAGCAGCACAGAAGAGAGGTACTGTGTTGAGACGACTTTATTGAGAGACTACAGCAAAGTTTTGTCACTAAGGAATGGTTGGGACAGGATTCGGCCGACAAATGCAGGGCTCATCTCCTGACGGTTTGTGGATCCAGAACGTACTCCCTGGACGTTAGAAGGACCTTACACGCACCGGCAGCGAGAAGGGCAAAGCGTTCCTGACTTCGTGGCAGATCTCCGGCGACTGGCGAGCCTATGTAAGTTCCCAGATGCATGCAGAGCGGAGATGCTGCGAGACTTTTTTATTGAGGGCATCTGATTGAGACCAAAGAGTTGAACTTGGAAGCGGCGGCTCTGATAGCCCAGACATTTATCTCAGGGGAGGAGGAGACCAGAATGATGTATGACAAAAATCTTGACTCAAATGTGGCAAACGACCAGGGAGTCAACATTGTTAATGCGGCACACAGTTCTCTAGGCAGATAAGGGTAATCGGACATGCCTCAGCATGTAGTCGAACCCAAAGGGGGAATTCAACAGAGACCATGGCTAGCTGAACGGCAATTCATGCCATCGCAATGGACAATGCGGCCAGTAATGGGGCCATCAACACCTGTTAATGGTGCGCTTAACGGCAGTCACAGAGATAGTCAGAGACGATCGACTGGTAATGGACCTTTTGTTTCCAACAGTGGGGCCTCCAGCTCATGCTGGAGGTGTGGAGGCAAATACCCAGCCAAAGCTTGCAGGTATCTGCAATATACCTGCAGAAACTGCAACATCAGCGGTCACTTGGCGCGTATGTGCAGGAAGCCTGCAGCCAGGTTGATGTCCGAGGAGGACCGGTCCGATGTAAGTCCTACGAGGCCAAATGAATACTGGGGGAAATCGCTGGAAGCTGAAGTTCAGCGAGTTCATGTGGAGCACATATACAGTTCATATACCAGGACACCACCGATAATGATGAAAGTGCTCTTCAATGGCATCCCAGTATTAATGGAGCTAGACACGGGGGCCAGCCAGTCCCTGATGAGTTTGAACAGTTCGAAAGGTCAGGAAGCCAAAATTATTGCATAGCTACGGACAGATACAAAGGAGATCATTCCGGTGCTAGGCAGCGCCACGGTAGTCGTGACCCACAAAGATTCGGAGAACAGGTTGCCACTCTGGATTATCCCGGGGGCTGGTCCCGTACTACTGGGGAGGAGTTGGCTTGCTGTCATAAACTGGAAATGGGGCGATGTCAATGCAATTTTTTCTGTGGAGCGAGTATCATGCTCACAGGTCCTGGACAAATTTGACTCATTATTTCAACCCGGCATTGGCACTTTCATGGGGGCCAAAGTAGTGATCCACATAAACCCGGACGCCAGGTCAGTACACCACAAGGCCAGAGTGGTGCCGTACATGATGCGGGAAAAGATAGAATGCGAATTGGACCGCCTGCCGAGGGAAGGCATCATCTTGCCAGTCGAATTCAGTGACTGGGCGAGCCCGATCGTGCCGGTGCTCAAGGCGGATGGGTTGGTCAGGAAATGTGGGGTTACAAGGCCACCATCAATCGGGTGTCACTCCAAGACCAGTACCCACTACCGAGAGCGGAGGACCTCTTTGCAACGCTATCCGGTGGCAAACTTTTTTCAAAATTGGACCTGACCTCAGCTTACATGACCCAGGAGCTGACGAGTGAGTCGAAGAAGCTGACCACCATCACGACACACAAGGTTGTTTGAGTATAACAGATATCCGTTCGGGATTTGTTCGGCCGCCGCGATCTTTCAGCGTGTAAAGTCCTGTCCCCTCAGTACAGATTCACACGAGGCATGTAGTGAAGTCAAGGTCACTCTGGACCTGCACCTTTATTTCACAGCTCTGGAATGCTGCACTTGCCTGAGACCTCTGCTTATATACCTCCCTCTTGCAAGTGCACCCCTGGTGGTAAGGTATGCTGGTGGTTACAGGTCATATCTTATTACAGTCATGTATAGCATGTTAGGATACAGTTATATATAATAATGTAAGATACATGACATCACCCTCCCCCAAGGTCTTATTGTCTTTATAGGTTCAGTCTCTCAGGTGGTCTACGCTCTCGCGTGGAGCGTCTGAGTTGTGGTTCAGTTGTTTGCCTTGGTGTCTGTTTTTCTTTGGGTGTGGTTGCTGGTATCTCGCCTGGGCTGTCTGTTTCGATTGGTGTGATTGTTGTTGACTCACCTGGGCTGTCTGTTGGGATTGCCATTTCCTCAGGTTGTTCCCTCTGTCTGTCCACCAGGTGTGGTGCGAGTTCCACATTGTAGTCTGCCTCTGGTTCCGCAGTGTTGTTGGCAAATCTGCTTTTGACTTGGTCTACATGCCTCCGGCAGGTTTTGCCATTGATCATTTGTACTATCAATAGCCTGTTTCCTTCCTTGCCCTGCCCCTGTAAGCCATTTGGGACCCCTGCCATAGTTTAGTATAAACACTTTGTCCCCTATCTCATTCCATCTCCCCCTCGAATTTCTCTCATGGTACTCAGTCAGCTTACGGCGCTTTGCCTCAATGATTTCGTGCATGTCTGGGAGGGTTAATGAGAGCTTTGTTTTTAAAGTCCTTTTCATCAACAGTTGCGCGGGGGGATCCCAGTCAATGAGTGCGGATGAGATCTGTATGCCAGCAGCAGTCATGACAGGCGACCCTGCAGCGTGGGACCTTGGATTTTAAGCATGCCTTGTTTAATGATTTGCACTGCTCTCTCCGCCTGGCCGTTGGAGGCCGGCTTGAACGGTGCCGTCTTGACGTGATTTATACCATGGTCAATTATAAAGTCTTGGAATTCTGCGCTGGTGAAGCACGGACCATTGTCACTGACCAATATGTCAGGGATTCTGTGCGTTGCAAACATGGTTGCGAGGCTCTCCACAGTGGTGGAGGTTGTGCTCGAGTTTAAAATGGTGCATTCGATCCACTTTGAAAATGCATCTACAACTACGAGGAACATTTTGCCCATGAATGGGCCCGAATAGTCTATGTGCATCCGCGACCACGGTTTGGTAGGCCAGGGCCAGGGTCTCAGTGGAGCCTCCCTGGGGGCATTGCTGAGTTGGGCACAAATGGTGCACCTTCGGACGCAGAGCTCCAATCCGCATCAATACCAGGCCACCAGACGTGGGATCTGGCTATGGCCTTCATGAGAACGATCCCCGGGTGCTCGCGGTGGAGCTCCCGGACAAATGCCTCTCTGCCTCGCAGAGGCATGACTACTCGGCTGCCCCACATCAGGCAGTCTGCTTGTAGTGATAGCTCATGCATGCGCCTGTGAAAGGGTTTTAATTCCTCGGGGCAGGCATCGCGAGCCTCTGCCCAGTCACCGGTTAGGACACATCTTTTTACTAAGGATAACGTGGGGTCGCTAGCCGTCCAGGCTCTGATTTGGCGAGCCGTCATGGGCGAACCTGTGGACTCAAAGGCATTGATTGCCATGACTATCTCACAGTCCTGTTCGTCAGACCCTTCCGTGGTCGCCAGGGGCAGCCTGCTGAGCGCGTCGGCACAGTTGTCTGTGCCTGGTCTGTGCCTTATGGTATAGTCGTAGGACGCCAGCATGAGTGCCCACCGTTGAATTCGCGCGAAGGCGTTGCCGTTTATTGCCTTGCTCACAGATAGGAGAGACATGTGGTCGGTTTCTAAAGCGAACTTGGCCCCGAAAAGGTATTGGTGCATCTTTTTGACACCGTACAGGCACGCGAGCGCCTCCTTCTCTATCATTCCGTATCCGCACTCCGCCCGTGAAAGTGACCTGGAGGCATAAGCTATGGGTTGTAATTTGCCCGCACTATTGACATGTTGCAAAATGCACCCGACCCCATACGCTGACGCATCGCATGTGAGAACTAGCTTTTTACCTGGATCAAAGAAAGTCAAAACACTGTTGGAACACAGAAGGTTGCATGCTTTATTGAAGGCATCGTTCCTGGGCGTCCCCCCAAAACAAATCGCACCCCTTCCTGAGTAGCACGTGGAGAGGCTCCAGCAGCGTGCTTAAGTTCTGCATAAAGTTCCCAAAGTAACTGAGTAGCCCGAGAAAGGAGCGCAGTTCTGAGACATTCCGGGGCCTGGGTGCCAGACGAATTGCTTCTGTTTTGGACTCTGTTGGGCGGATTCCATCAGCGGCAATCCTACTGCCCAAAAATTGAACCTCGGGTGCGAGAAACAGGCACTTGCATTTCTTGACTCGTAGGCTTACCCGATCCAACCGCTTTAGTACTTCCTCCAAATTACGGAGATGGGAGTCGGTGTCCCTGCCCGTGATAAGTATGTTGTCTTGAAATACAACCGTCCCCGGGATGGACTTGAGCAGACTCTCCTTGTTGCACTGGAATATGGCAGCTGCCGACCTGATGCTGAATGGGCATCGATTGTACATGAAAAGGCCTCGATGTGTGTTGATGGTGGTGAGTAACTTGGATTCCTCGGTCAATTCTTGCGTCATATACGCAGATGTGAGGTCTAATTTTGAGAAAAGTTTACCTCCAGCCAATGTGGCAAATAAGTCCTCTGTTCTGGGCAGTGGGTACTGGTCCTGTAGGGAGACTCTGTTGATGGTAGATTTGTAGTCCCCACAGATTCGTACGGATCCATCAGGCTTCATGACTGGGACGATGGGACTTGGCCAGTCGCTATATTCCACAGATGATATAATGCCTTCCCGCAGAAGCCTGTCTAGTTCGTGTTCAATCTTTTCCCTCATCACATAGGGTACAGCTCTGGCCTTGTGATGGACCGGTCTAGCATCCTGTGTGATGTAGATTTTGACTTTGGCCCCTTTGAAAGTGCCCACACCTGGCTGAAAGAGATGTTCAAATCACTTTATAACTGTTGAGCAGGAGGTCCGTTCCTCTAATGACATGGCATGGACATCATCCCATTTCCAGTTTAGTTTTGCCAGCCAGCTTCTCCCCAGCAGTGCTGGGGGGTCTCCGGGGACAACCCACAGGGGAAGTTGGTTCACTGTCCCTTTGTGTGTGACAGAGAGCATGGCACTGCCGAGGACTGGTACGATTTCTTTGGTATAGGTCCTTAGTTTGGTGTCGACCCTTGTGAGTTTTGGTCTGTCTCTTTTATGCGGCCACAGTTGTTCAAATTGTTGAGTGCCCATGAGAGATTGACTCTCTCCCGTATCCAGCTCCATGTTGACAGATATCCCGTTGAGTAGGACCCTCATCATTATAGGAGGCATCCTGTTGTAGGAGCAGCGGCCATTGATCGTGTTGACCCGCTGTACATCGGTGTCCCGGGTACTGTCCCCACCATCTTCTAGTCCGCTTTCCGACCCATCCGATTCGTATACCAGCCGAGCTGCCGTTTTTTTGCACATGCGGACCAAATGCCTTGTATATTCATAATTTCTGCAAACAGCCTGCTGAAATCGACATTCCCTTGCTGAGTGCCCACCCCCACACCTCCAGCACAGACCTGTTCCATTGTTCAAAGTGTTCCCAAAGAATGAGCTGCGTCTGGCTGATTTCTCTTGAGCTTCTCTCAGTTTGTAGTTGATTGCTTGCATTGTGGGTTGATGAGGTGTGAATGGCCGTTCCTGTGGCCCTTGATGGCTTCTGCCTGCTGTCGAGAGCCTGTTCTCCTGGTTTAGTCTGTGTGTGGGGGTAGCAGCTTGTTTAGTGCTGTGAACTTCTTGTTCCGATATTTCGTTAGTTGTCGTACCTGCATTGTAAATCAATCTCGTTTCTTCTTCCCCTACCAAGAATGTCTGTGCAACCAGTGCTGCTGCCTCTAAGGTCAGGTTCTTGGTCTCTATGAGCTTTCGGAATTTGCCTGCGTGGCCTATTCCTTCAATGAAAAAGTCTCTCAGCATTTCTCTCCTCATTTCATCGGAGTACTCACATAAACTAGCCAACCTCCGAAGTTCCGCCACAAAGTCGGGTATGCTCTGGCCCACACAGCGTCTGTAGTTGTAGAACCTGTGTCTGGCCATGTGTAGGCTGCTCACTGGCTTCAGGTGGTCTCTTACCAGTGTGCTCAATTCTTCAAACGACTTGCTTGCTGGTTTCTCGGGTGCCAACAGATCCTTCATTAAAGCGTGTGTTTTTGAGCCACAGCTGGTCAAGAGATGGGCTCTTCTCTTGTCTGCCGTATCGTCGCCTAACCAGTCTTAGGCTCCAGCAAAGCTTTGTAATCATTCTATAAAGTCCTCCCAATTGTCTCCCGCATTGTACTTTTCATCTGATCCGTTGTTCGCCATTCTGTGGATTCTGTAATCCCATAACTCCTCGCCACTGTAAAGTCCTGTCCCCTCAGTACAGGTTCACACGAGGCATGTAGTGAAGTCAAGGTCACTCTGGACCTGCATCTTTTTTTCACAGCTCTGGAATGCTGCACTTGCCTGAAACCTGTGCTTATATACCTCTCTCTTGGTGGTAAGGTATGCTGGTGGTTACAGGTCATATCTTATTACAGTCATGTATAGCATGTTAGGATACAGTTATATATAATAATGTAAGATACATGACACAGCGGAATATGGAAAGCCTCCTCAAGTCGATTCCAAGGATGTTGGTTTTTCAAGACGACATCCTCATCACAGGTCGTGATACTGAAGAACACCTCCACAATCTGGAGGAGGTGCGACGCAGACTGGACCAGGTAGGTCTGCAACTGCAAACGGCGAAGTGCATCTTCTTAGCTCCAGAGGTAGAATTCCTGGGGAGGAGGGTAGCAGCAAACGGGATCAGAACTAATGCGTCCAAAACGGAAGCGATCCAGAGAGCACCCAGACCTCGTAACACGACAGAGCTGCGTTCGTTCCTGGGGCTCCTGAACTATTTTGGTAATTTTCTTCCCAAATTGAGCACGCTGTTGGAGCCGCTACACGTGCTCCTATGCAAAGGTCGCGATTGGGTCTGGGGGGACAGCCAGGAAAGGGCTTTTGATAGAGCACGTAATTTGTTATGCTCCAACAAACTGTTAACGTTATATGACCTGTGTAAGAAATTTGTGTTAACGTGCGATGTGTCGTCCTATGGGGTCGGGTGTGTGTTGCAGCATGTGAATGCCAATGGTCAGTTACAGCCGATAGCTTATGCCTCTAGATGTCTATCCCAGGCAGAAAGGGGCTACGGGATGGTAGAAAAGGAAGTGCTAGCATGTGTGTATGCAGTAACAAAAATGCACCAGTACCTGTTTGGCAGGAAATTTGAGCTGGAGACAGATCACAAACCCCTAACGTCCCTTTTGGCCGACAACAAGGCTATAAATGCGAATGCATCGGCCCGCATACAGAGGTGGGCACTTACGTTAGCCGCCTATGACTACACAATTCGGCACAGACCGGGCACTGAAAACTGTGCCGATGCACTCAGCAGGCTCTCACTAGCCACCACTGAGGGGACCACTGAGCATGATGCTGAGATGGTCATGGCTGTTGAAGCTTTCGAAAGCAAAGGCTCACCTGTGACACCTGTGACAGCCCGTCACAGATTAAAGTCTGGACAAATAAAGACCCGCTACTGTCTTTAGTTAAGAAATGTGTCCTGAATGGGGACTGGGCAGCCACGTACGGGGCATGCCCTGAGGAATTTAAACCGTTTCATAGGCGCAAGGATGAACTCTCGATTCAGGCCGATTGCCTACTGTGGGGAAACTGAGTATGCCCCAGATGGGCAGAGAGGTGTTTATCAGAGAACTTCACAATGAGCACCCAGGCATTGTCATGATGAAGGCAATTGCCAGGTCACACGTTTGGTGGCCAGGGATAGATGCAGACCTGGAACTTTGTGTTCGCAGGTGCAACACGTGTGCTCAGCTGGGCAACGCACCCAGGGAAGCCCCCCTTAGCCCCTGGTCCTGGCCCGCCAAGCCATGGTCACGCATCCATGTGGACTACGTCCTTTCAAGGGAAATATGGAAAGCCTCCTCAAATCGATTCCAAAGATGGTGGTTTTTCAAGACGACATCCTCATCACGGGTCGTGATACTGAAGAACACCTGCACAACCTGGAGGAGGTACGACGCAGACTGGATCGGGTAGTGCTGCACCTGCGAAAGGCGAAGTGCATCTTCTTAGCTCCAGAGGTAGAATTCCTGGGGAGGAGGGTAGCAGTTGTAGTACAGTGTGACATTCTCAATTCAAGCACATCCTCTGCCATGGTAGAAAGTCTACGGGCAATGTTCGCCGCCCATTGTCTACCGGATGTCAGCGACAATGGCCCATGCTTCACAAGCACTGAATTCCAGGACTTCATGGCAGGCAATGGAATCAACCATGTCAGAACGGCACCGTTCAAGCCGGCCTCTAACGGCCAGGCGGAACGAGCAGTGCAGATAATCAAACAGAGGATGCTCAGAATCCAAGGGGGTTCCCTACAAAGCCGCTTATCACACCTCCTGTTGGTCGATAGATCCCGACCATATTCGCCCACAGGGGTTCCACCCGCAGAGCTGCTAATGAAAAGGACGCTCAAAACCAGGTTATATCTTATACACCCTACTATGAAAGAAATCGTTGAGAGCAGGCGTTACCATGACAGGAATGCGAGGGCGCGATGTATTGATGTCAATGACCCTGTTTTTGTCCTTAATTATGCTGCAGGGCCGAAATGGTTTGCAGGCACTGTGATTGCCAAAGAGGGGAATAGGGTTTTGGTACTTAAACTTACCAATGGACAAATCTGCCGCAAACACATGGATCAAACTAAAAGGAAGTTCAGCAACCCCAGAGGAAGAACACGACGTAGAGTTTACGCCACCACAGGTGACAGAACACAGGAACCAAGTGGAGGAGAGCCCAGTCAGTGGGCAGTCCGGACAGGCCTGAGGCACCGCAAACAGCAGACACTCAGGCCAGCGCCCAACAACCGGAGCCCCAATTCAGGCGCTCCACAAGGGAACGTAAACCACCAGAGAGACTTAACCTGTGATCCCAATAAGACTTTGGGGGAGGTGATGTCATGTATTCAACTGTCATTGTAACCCATGTATAAACTGACCTAAGTTGTACACCTTGAGAACATTGACCACAAGGGGTGAACTTGTGGGAGACACTCCTAACCTGGACTTTCAGGTATAAAAGGGGAAGCTCCACCCACCTTCATCACTTGAGGTCTTGGTAATAAAGGTAACTGGTCACAGAGTGACCTTTTCTCAAGTATGCATTTATACTGTATAGTAAGGATATATCACTTCTGATACCTGTGCTCTTTAAGTGCTCTTTGATAGACTGAACTGTAGTGTCTCAGTTGGAGGTGGGATGTTGAGGGTGGAAAGTTGCCGTGGAGCTGCTTAGCAGGGGAGCTCCCTAGGGAGCTGCTACCCCGACGATCATTTTGTCCTCCCACTGTCTAAACTTCCCCAAGCCCAGCACTAGCCCTAATAGACCCGAATAGGGGGTCTTAAACACTTAAATCCCCACTCCAACCCCAACCCCACGAATCCCAAAAGTTCGGGCCTACCTCAGGCCTCCCGCCACACCACACATCGGCGACTCGACACGACCTGGGCCTCCCAGCTGGATCTCCTGTGGCGAATCGATGCCACCTGAGCCTCCTGGCTGGACCTCCTGTGGCGACTCTGCGCGACCTGGGCCTCCCGACTGGACTTCCTGCGGCGATCCGACACGACCTGGGCCTCCCGGCTGGACCTCCTGCGGCGACCTGGGCCTCCCGACTGGACTTCCTGCGGCGATCCGACACGACCTGGGCCTCCCGGCTGGACCTCCTGCAGTGACCTGGGCCTCCCGACTGGACTTCCTGCGGCGACTGGACGACTCTGCGCGACCTGGGCCTCCCGGCTGGACCTCCTGTGGCAACCCGGTGCGACCTGGGCCTCCCGACTGGACCTCCTGCGGCGACTCGACATGACCTGGGCCTCCCGGCTGGACCTCCTGCGGCGACTGGGCGGCTGGACTTGGCTATCGGGCCTCCATGCCCCCCCCCCCCCCCGAGGTCTGGACCTCTCCTTCCCCTCTGATGGCCTGGCCTCCTCTCCTCCTCCAGCACGCGGTGAGTTCCATGGCTGTGACCCTCCTGCCCTCCCACTTTGAGCTCCAGTGGACCACTGGTCCCCCCAATGCCTGCCCCCAACCAAGCCTTGGACCACCTAACATCAAGGGCACTACCCAGCGCCGAGCCTGTGGCCAACATCTCACCATAGGAAACTAGGCCCATACAGCAGTGCCTGGTCTCCAGTCATCTTGGACTCCCTTGCCACTGGACCAAGACCTTGCTCAGCTAAGCCCGTGTGGTAGCCTGTGTGCAACGACCAACCACATTAAAAGAACTCACGCACAGGCATCTTCCACTCCTCTAACATGAGGTTTGGGACGTAGAACGTCAGGACCCTCATGGACAACCCCAACAGCGACAGACCGGAATGCCACACCGCCATAGTTGCCCAGGAACTTAGACGCTTTGATATCGACATCGCCGCCTAAGCGATACCTGGTGGGTAGGGTAAGGCCAGCTCAAGGAACAAGGTGGAGGTTACACCTTTTTCTGGAAAGGGAAACCAGAGGCAGAACGCCACCTCCACGGAGTCGGCTTCGCCATCAAAAACGAGCTGGTCGACCGCCTCAAAGACTCCCCCCTGTGGGACTAACTAACGCCTCATGACGCTTCGACTCACCCTATCCCGGAACCAGTGCGCCACAGTCATCAGCTCTTACGCCCCAACACTCGATGCAACAGATGAGGCCAAAGAGGGTTTTTACTCCAACCCCAAAAAATCCCTGACCTGCGTCCCCACGGGCGACAAACTGATCCACCTCGGTGACTTCAACGCCAGGGTCGGCAAGGAAACAGACCTCTGGGGAGGCGTGATTGGCAGAGAGGGGGTAGGGAAAACCAACTCCAGCGGTACCCGACTCCTGACAAAATGTCTAGAGCATGAACTTGTCATCACCAACACCTTGTTCCGCCAGAGGGACAAATACAAGGCATCGTGGCAACACCCTCGCTCCAAACACTGGCACCTGCTCGACTATGTCATCGTCCAAGCCAGGGATCGCAAGGATGTGCGCATCACCCATGCCATGAAGGAGCTGACGACTGCTGGATGGACCATCGCCCTATCCGATCCATCATTGACATCAACATAGCCTCGAAGCGAAGGGGGCAGCAGAAGCAGTGTCGCAAAAATGTCAATGCCAGGGCACTTAAGGACCCAGCTAAGAGAGTCCTTTACAGTCAGCGCCTCACAGCTAACCTGGCGTGCCTTGATGACCCCGAGACGCAGAATGCCCACAGCGCTTGGTCTGCCCTCCAGGCCTCCATAACCAGTACCCGCAAAGAGACACTTGGTCACTCAACCAGGAAACACCAGGACTGGTTTGATGGGAATGATCAGGAGATTCAAGAGCTAATAGATAGCAAGCGCACGGCTTTTCTGAGCCTTGAACAACAACACTGTAAAGTCCTGTTCCCTCAGTACAGATTCACACGAGGCATGTAGTGAAGTCAAGGTCACTCTGGACCTGCACCTTTATTTCACAGCTCTGGAATGCTGCACTTGCCTGAGACCTGTCCTTATATACCTGTCTCTTGCAAGTGCACCCCTGGTGGTAAGGTATGCTGGTGGTTACAGGTCATATCTTATTACAGTCATGTATTGCATGTTGGGATACAGTTATATATAATAATGTAAGATACATGACATCACCCTACCCCAAGGTCTTATTGTCTTTATAGGTTCAGTCTCTCAGGTGGTCTACGCACTCGCGTGGAGCGTCTGAGTTGTGGTTCATTTGTTTGCCTTGGTGTCTGTTTTTCTTTGGGTGTGGTTGCTGGTATCTCGCCTGGGCTGTCTGTTTCGATTGGCGTGATTGTTGTTGACTCGCCTGGGCTGTCTGTTGGGATTGCCCTTTCCTCAGGTTGTTCCCTCTGTCTGTCCACCAGGTGTGGTGCGAGTTCCACATTGTAGTCTGCCTCTGGTTCCGCAGTGCTGTTGGTAAATCTGCTTTTGACTTGGTCTACATGCCTCCGTCAGTTTTTGCCACTGTCCATTTGTACTACCAGTAGCCTGTTTCCTTCCTTACCCGTTACTGTCCCTGCAAGCCATTTGGGACCCCTGTCATAGTTTAGTATAAACACTTTGTCCCCTATCTCACTCCATCTCCCCGTCAAATTTCTGTCATTTTCTGATTTTAAGCATGCCTTGTTTAATGATTTGCACTGCTCTCTCCGCCTGGCCGTTGGAGGCCGGCTTGAACGGTGCCGTCTTGATGTGATTTATAACGCGGTCAATTATAAAGTCTTGGAATTCTGCACTGGTGAAGCACGGACCATTGTCACTGACCAATATGTCAGGGATTCCATGCGTTGCAAACATGGTTGCGAGGCTCTCCACAGTGGTGGAGGTTGTGCCCGAGTTTAAAATGGTGCATTCGATCCACTTTGAAAATGCATCTACAACTACGAGGAACATTTTGCCCATGAATAGGCCCGCATAGTCTACGAGCACCTGGCCAGGGCCAGGGTCTCAGTGGAGCCTCCCTGGGGGCATTGCTGAGTTGGGCACAAATGGTGCACCTTCGGACGCAGAGCTCCAAGTCCGCGTCAATACCAGGCCACCAGACGTTGGATCTGGCTATGGCCTTTATGAGAACGATCCCCGGGTGCTCGCGGTGGAGCTCCCGGACAAATGCCTCTCTGCCTCGCAGAGGCATGACTACTCGGCTGCCCCACATCAGGCAGTCTGCTTGTAGTGATAGCTCATGCATGCGCCTGTGAAAGGGTTTTAATTCCTCGGGGCAGGCATTGCGAGCCTCTGCCCAGTCACAGGTTAGGACACATCTTTTTACTAAGGATAACGTGGGATCGCTGGCCGTCCAGGCTCTGATTTGGCGAGCCGTCATGCGAGAACCTGTGGACTCAAAGGCATTGATTGCCATGACTAGCTCACAGTCCTGTTCGTCAGACCTTTCCTTGGTCGCCAGGGGCAGCCTGCTGAGCGCGTGGGCACAGTTGTCTGTGCCTGGTCTGTGCCTTATGGTATAGTCATAGGACGCCAGCATGAGTGCCCACCGTTGAATTCGCGCTGAGGCGTTGCCGTTTATTGCCTTGCTATCAGATAGGAGGGACATGAGGGGCTTGATGTCGGTTTCTAACACGAATTTGGCCCCGAAAAGGTATTGGTGCATCTTTTTGACACCGTACACGCATGCGAGCGCCTCCTTGTCTACCATTCCGTACCCGCGCTCCGCCCGCGAAAGTGACCTGGAGGCATAAGCTATGGGTTGTAATTTGCCCACACTATTGACATGTTGCAAAACGCACGCGACCTCATACGCTGACGCATCACATGTGAGAACTAGCTTTTTACCTGGGTCAAAGAAAGTCAAAACACTGTTGGAACACAGAAGGTTGCGTGCCTTATTGAAGGCGCGTTCCTGGGCGCCCCCCCAAAACCAATCACACCTCTTCCTGAGTAGCATGAGGAGAGGCTCCAGCAGCGTGCTTTATTTCTGCATAAAGTTCCCAAAGTAATTGAGTGGCCCGAGACAGGCACGCAGTTCTGAGACATTCCGGGGCCTGGGTGCCAGGCGAATAGCTTCTGTTTTGGACTCTGTTGGGCGGATTCCATCAGCGGCAATCCTACTGCCCAAAAATTCAACCTCGGGTGCGAGAAACAGGCACTTGGATTTCTTGACTCGTAGGCCTACCCGATCCAACCGCTTTAGTACTTCCTCCAAATTACGGAGATGGGAGTCGGTGTCCCTGCCCGTGATAAGTATGTCGTCTTGAAATACAACCGTCCCCGGGATGGACTTGAGCAGACTCTCCATGTTGCGCTGGAATATGGCAGCTGCCGACCTGATGCTGAATGGGCATCGATTGTACATGAAAAGGCCTCGATGTGTGTTGATGGTAGTGAGTAGCTTGGATTCCTCGGTCAATTCTTGCGTCATATACGCAGATGTGAGGTCTAATTTTGAGAAAGGTTTACCTCCAGCCAATGTGGCAAATAAGTCCTCCGCTCTGGGCAGCGGGTACTGGTCCTGTAGGGAGACTCTGTTTATGGTAGATTTGTAGTCCCCACAGATTCGTACGGATCCATCAGGCTTCATGACTGGGACGATGGGACTTGCCCAGTCGCTAAATTCCACAGGTGATATAATGCCTTCCCGCAGAAGCCTGTCTAGTTCGTGTTCAATCTTTTCCCTCATCACGTAGGGTACAGCTCTGGCCTTGTGATGGACCGGTCTAGCATCCTGTGTGATGTAGATTTTGACTTTGGCCCCTTTGAAAGTGCCCACACCTGGCTGAAAGAGATGTTCAAATCGCTTTATAACTGTTGAGCAGGAGGTCCGTTTCTCTAATGACATGGCATGGACATTGTCCCATTTCCAGTTTAGTTTTGCCAGCCAGCTTCTCCCCAGCAGTGCTGGGGGGTCTCCGGGGACAATCCACAGGGGAAGTCGATTCACTGTCCCTTTGTGTGTGCCAGAGAGCATGGCGCTGCCGAGGACTGGTACGATTTCTTTGGTATAGGTCCTTAGTTTGGTGTCGACCCTTGTGAGTTTTGGTCCGTCTCTTTTATGTGGCCACAGTTGTTCAAATTGTTGAGTGCCCATGAGAGATTGACTCTCTCCCGTATCCAGCTCCATGTTGACAGATATCCTGTTGAGTAGGACCCTCATCATTATAGGAGGCGCCCTGTTGGAGGAGCAGCGGCCATTGATCGTGTTGACCCGATGTACATCGGTGTCCGGGTACTGTCCCCACCATCTTCCGGTCCACTTTCCGACCCATCCGATTCGTATACCAGCCGAGCTGCCATTTTTTTGCACATGCGGGCCAAATGCCCTGTATTTTCATAATTTCTGCAAACAGCCTGCTGAAATCGACATCCCCTTGATGAGTGCCCACCCCCACACCTCCAGCACAGACCTGTTCCATTGTTCAAAGTGTTCCCAAAGAATGAGCTGCGTCTGGCTGATCTCTCTTGAGCTTCTCTCAGTTTATAGTTGATTGCTCGCATTGTGGTTTGGTGAGGTGTGAACGGCCGTTCCTGTGGCCCTTGATGGCTTCTGTTGCCACTGCTTGCTGTCGAAAGCCTGTTCTGCCGGTTTTGTCTTTGTGTGGGGGTAGCAGCTTTTCTAATGCTGTGAACTCCTTGTTCCATTATTTTGTTAGTTGTCGTACCTGCATTGTAAATCAAACTCATTTCTTCTTCCCCTACCAGTGCTGCTGCCTCTAAGGGCAGGTTCTTGGTCTCAATGAGCTTGCGGAATATGCCTGCGTGGCCTATTCCTTCAATGAAAAAGTCTCTCAGCATTTCTCTCCTCAGTTCATTGGAGAACTCACATAAACTAGCCAACCTCCAAAGTTCCGCCACGAAGTCGGGTATGCTCTGGCCCACACAGCGTCTGTAGTTGTAGAACCTGTGTCTGGCCATGTGTAGGCTGCTCGCTAGCTTCAGGTGGTCTCTTACCAGTGTGCTCAATTCTTCAAACGACTTGCTTGCTGGTTTCTCAGGTGCCAACAGATCCTTCATTAAAGCGTATGTTTTCGAACCACGGCTGGTCAAGAGATGGGCTATTCTCTTGTCTGCCGTATCATCACCTAACCAGTCTTTGGTTACAAAGCTTTGCTGGAGCCTTTCTATAAAGTCCTCCCAATTGTCTCCCGCATTGTACTTTTCATCTGATCCGTTGTTCGCCATTCTGTGGATTCTGTAATCCCGTAACCCGTCGCCACTGTAAAGTCCTGTCCCCTCAGTACAGATTCACACAAGGCATGTAGTGAAGTCAAGGTCACTCTGGACCTGCACCTTTTATTTCACAGCTCTGGAATGCTGCACTTGCCTGAGACCTGACCTTATATACCTGTCTCTTGCAAGTGCACCCCCGGTGGTAAGGTATGCTGGTGGTTACAGGTCATATCTTATTAAGTCATGTATAGCATGTTGGGATACAGTTATATATAATAATGTAAGATACATGACAAACACAACTCAGGAGCAGCAAAGCAGCATTACAGATGGCTAAAGGCTGAGGTCCAACAAAAAACCCGGGACCTAAAGAACAGATAGTGGATGGAGAAAGCACAGGAGATACAGCAGCTGGCCGACAGCCATGATGTGCGAGGATTCTTCCTCGCAGTCAAGGTCACCTATGATCCAAACACCCAAGGCCCTCCCCGCTGCTGAGTGTTCTCGACTCCACCCCGCAGCATGCTACCCGCCACCACCTCAGTGAAACCCCAACACTGCACAAGGTAGAAAAAGCCATAAGACAGCTAAAAAACAACAAGGTTCTGGGAGCGGATGGAATCCCTGATGAGGCAATGAAGTATGGTGGAGAGGCACTGCTGACGTGAATACATGACCTCATCTCTCTCATCTGGAAGGAGGAGAGCATGCCGGGAAATCTTAGAGATGCAGTGATCGTGACCATCTTTAAAAAAGGGGACAAGTCCGACTGCGGCAACTACAGAGGAATCTCCCTGCTATCAGCCACTGGGAATGTCGACGCGAGAGTCCTCCTCGACCGTTTTCTCCCTGTGGCCGAAGAGCTCGTTCTGGAGTCGCAGTGTCGATTTCATCCCCTCCGGGGCACAATGGACATGATTTTTGCAGCGCAACAGCTACACGAAAAATGCAGGGAGCAGCACCAGCCCTTATACATGGCCTTCTTCGACCTTACAAAGGCCTTTGACACTGTCAACCATGAGGGTCTATGGAGCGTCCTCCTCCGTTTCGGATGCCCCCAAAAATACGTCACCATCCTCCGCCTGCTCCATGACGACATGCAGGCCGTGATCTTTACCAACGGATCTATCACAGACCCAATCCACGTCCGGACCGTGGTCAAGCATGACTGCGTCATCGCCCCAACTCTCTTCTCAATCTTCCTCGCTGCAATGCTCCACCTCACAGTTAACAAGCTCCCCGCTGGAGTGGAACTAAACTCCAGAACCAGTGGGAACCTGTTCAACCTTCGCCGTCTCCAAGCCAGATCCAAGACCGTCCAAACCTCTGTCGTCGAGCTACAGTATGTGGACGACGCCTGTGTCTGTGCACACAGTGGCTGAACTCCAGGACATAGTCGACGTATTTACTGAGGCATACAAAAGCATGGGCCTTACGCTAAACATCAGAAAGACAAAGGTCCTCCACCAGTCTGCCCTCGCCGCACAGCACTGCCCCCCCCAGACATTAAGATCCATAGCGGGCCCTGGACAACGTGGACCACTTCCCTTATCTCGGGAGCCTCCTACCAACAAGAGCAGGTATAGACGACGAGATCCAACACCGCCTCCAGTGCGCCAGTGCAGCCTTCGGCCGCCTGAGGAAAAGAGTGTTTGAAGACCAGGCCCTCAAAAACTGTCACCAAGCTCATGGTCTACAGGGCCGTAGTGATACCTGTATGGCTCAGAGACATGGACCATGTACAGTAGACACCTCAAGTCACTGGAGAAATACCACCAACGATGTCTTCGCAAGATCCTACAAATCCCCTGGGAGGACAGATGCACCAACATTAGTGTCCTCGTCCAGGCCAACATCCCCAGCATTGAAGCTCTGACCACGCTTGATCAGCTCCGCTGGACAGGCCACATAGTTCGCATGCCAGACACGAGACTTCCAAAACAAGTGCTCTACTAGGAACTCATCCACGGCAAACGAGCCAAAGGTGGGCAGTGGAAACGTTATAAGGCCACCCTCAAAGCCTCCCTGATAAAGTACGACATCCCCACTGACACCTGGGAGTCCCTGGCCAAAGACCGCCCTCAGTGGAGGAAGTGTACCCAGGAGAGCGCTGAGCACCTCAAGTCTCCTCGCCGAGAGCATGCAGAAATCAAGCGCAGGCAGCGGAAGGAGCGTGCGGCAAACCAGACTCCCCGCCCACCCTTCTCTTCAACCACTGTCTGTCTCACCTGTGACAGATACTGTGATTCTCGTATTGGACTGTACAGCCATCTAAGAACTCATGCTAAGAGTGGAAGCAAGTCTTCCTCGATTCCGAGGGACTGCCTATGATGATGATGATGATTAATAGCATGCCGATGAATGCCCTGAAGCATTTCCCACTATAGATGTTAGGCAAACTGGCCTTCAGGTTTGTACCTTCTCTTTCTCTGAATAGTGAAACTATACCAAGCATTCTTTAGTGTGCCAGGAACTTTCTGCATATTTAAAATTCAATTTTCTGCTTAAGACATTCTTTACTAATTTCTATATGTGTTATCGCTCATTATGATAGAATTTTTAAATACTTGCTCTTGGGCTGTGGGCAATGCTAGCAAGGCCACATCACACTGCCCTGAAACGGTTGCGGTGGGCCTTCACCTTAAATTGCTACAGCCCTTGCGGTGATGGTGTTCCCATGATGGTCGTCGATTGGGAATTCCAGGATTTTCAGCCAGTGATGATGAATAGTAATATATGTTCAAGTCAGGATGGTGTGTGAATGGGAGGGGAACTTATGTTCCCATGATCCTGCAGCATTTGTTTCTTTTGGTGGTGGAGGTACTGTTAAAGTAAGCGTGGAAAGTTGCTTTGGTGCATCTTGTAAATAGTACATTCTGCAGCAACATCATCATCATCATAGGCTAGTCCCTCGGAGTCGAGGATGACTTGCTTCCACTCTAAAAGTGAGTGCTCAGGTGACTGAGGAGTCCAATGTGGGACCTACAGTCTCTGTCACACGGTGGGGCAGACAGTGGTTGAAGGAAAAGGTGGTCAGGGAACCTGGGTTGACATACGCTCCTTCCGCTGTCTGCACTTGGTTTCTGCTTGCTCTCGGCGATCGGACTCGAGGTGCTCAGCGCCCTCCTGGATACTCTTCCTCCACTTTGGGCGGTCTTGGGCCAGGGATTCCCAGGTGTTGGTGGGGATGTTGCACTTTGTCAAGGAGGCTTTGAGGGTGTCCTTGAAGCGTTTCCTCTGCCCACCTGGGTCTCGTTTGTCGTATCGAAGTTCCATGTAGAGCGCTTGCTTTGGGAATCTCGTGTCGGGCATGCGGACAATGCGGTCCGCCCAGCGTCGCTGATTGAGCGTGGTCAATGCTTTGACGCTGGGGATGTTGGCCTGAGCAAAAACAACGACATTGGTGCGTCCATCCTACCAATGGATTTGCAGGATCTTGCGGAGGCAGCGCTGGTGGTACTTCTCCAGCGCTTTGAGGTGTCTGCTGTATATGGTCTACGTTTCTGAGCCATATTAGAGGGTGGGGATCACTACTGCCCTGTAGACCATGAGCTTGGTGCCAGATTTGAGGTCCTGGTCTTCAAACATTCTCTTCCTCAGGCGACCGAAGGCTTTGCTGGAGCACTGAAGGCAGTGTTGGAACTCATCGTCAATATCTGCTCTTGCTGACAGTAGGCTCCCGAGGTATGGAAAATGGTCCACGTTGTCCAAAGCCTCATCATGGATTTTGATAATTGGGGTGCAGTGCTGTGTGGTGCGATCAGATTGATACAGGACCTTTGTCTTACGGATGTTTAGCGTAAGGCCCATGCTCTCGTATGCCTCGGTGAAGGTGTTGATGATGGCTTGGATTTCGGCCTCCGAGTGTGTTCAATGACGGAGGATGGGACGACCTTGGATCTGCCCATTTTCCAACAGTCTATCGACTCTGGATCAGTTCCTATGGACTGGAGGGTAGCTAATGTAACACCACTTTTTAAAAAAGGAAGGTGAAAACGGGTAATTATAGCCTGACATTAGTAGTGGGGAAAATGTTGGAATCGATTATTAAAGATGAAATAACAGTGCATTTGGAAAGCAATGACAGGATCGGTCCAAGTCAACATGGATTTATGAATGGGAAATCGTGATGACAAATCTTCTGGAATTTTTTGAGGATGTAACTAGTAGAGTGGACAAGGGAGAACCAGTGGGTGTGGTGTATTTGGACTTTCAAAAGGCTTTTGACAAGGTCCCACACGAGAGATTAGTGTGCAAAATTAAACCATATGGTATTGGGGGTAATGTACTGACATGGATAGAGAACTGGATGGCAAACAGGAAGCAGCGAGTCGGGATAAATGGGTCCTTTTCAGAATGGCAGGCAGTGACTAGTGGGGTGCTGCAGGGCTCAGTGCTGGGATCCCAGCTATTTACAATATACTTTATGATTTGGATGAAGGAATTGAGTGTAATATCTCCAAGTTTGCAGATGACATTAAACTGGGTGGCGGTGTGATCTGTGAGGAGGACGCTAAGAGGCTGCAAAGAGACTTGGACAGGTTAGGTGAGTGGGCAAATGCATAGCAGATGCAGTATAATGTGGATAAATGTGAGGTTATCCACTTTAGGGGCAAAAACACGAAGGCAGAATATTATCTGAATGGTGGCAGATTAGGAAAATGGGAGGTGCAACGAGACCTGGGTGTCATGGTACATCAGTCATTGAAAGTTGGCATACAGGCACAGCAGGCGGTAAAGAAGGCAAATGGTATGTTGACCTTCATAGCTAAGGGTTTTGAGTATAGGAGCAGGGAGGTCTTACTGCAGTTGTACAGGGCCTTGGTGAGGCCTCACCTGGAATATTGTGTTCAGTTTTGGTCTCCTAATCTGAGGAAGGATGTTCTTGCTATTGAGGGAATGCAGCGAAGGTTCATCAGACTGATTCCTGGGATGGCTGGACTGACATATGAGGAGAGACTGGATCGACTGGGCCTTTATTCACTGGAGTTTAGAAGGATGAGAGGGGATCTCACAGAAACATAAAAAATTCTGACGGGGCTGAACAGGTTAGATACAGGAAGAATGTTCCCGATGTTGGGGAAGTCCAGAACCAGGGGACATATTCTAAGGATAAGGGGTAAGCCATTTAGGCCTGAGATGAGGAAAAACATCTTCACTCAGAGAGTTGTTAACCTGTGGAATTCCCTACCACAGAGAGTTGTTGATGCCAATTCATTGGTTATATTCAAGAGGGAGTTAGATGTGGCCCTTACGGCTAAAGGGATCAAGGGGTATGGAGAGAAAGCAGGAAAGGGGTACTGAGGTGAATGATCAGCCATGATCTTATTGAATGGTGGTGCAAGCTCGAAGGACCGAATGGCCTACTCCTGCACCACTCCTCCCATCTGTTCTATAATTTAGCTCCACTCCGGTGGGATGTAGCATTGCAGCAAGGAAGATCGAAAAGAGCGTTGGTGTGATGACGCAGCCTTGCTTGACCCCGGTTCGGACGTGGATTGGGTCTGCGGTGGATCCATTGGTCAGGATCAACAGTGCAGTGGTGGTGGAAGGGGTGGATATTGATTCCAGTAGCAAGGGTGTTGATCAAGCAAACTGCTCTCTACTAGACATTGTTGGGCTTCATGAGCATTGTTGTAGCTGCACCCACACAAATGAGTGGCGAGTATTCCATCACACTCCTGAGTTAAGCCTTATAAATGATGGAGAGACTAGTTATACTCAGCCTCTATCATTCTCTTGTAGCCACTTTGTAGATATGGCTGATCTAGCTAACCTTTTGGTCAATGGTGTGGGACTTAGCACTAGTGGTGCTATGGAAGGTCAGAGGGAGTTGGAAATGGTCAATGCCTGGTAATTGTGTAGTGGGAACATTAGCTGCCACATGTCAGCCAAAGCCTGGATGTGGTCCATTGGCATAGGCTGAACTATTATCGGAGGAGTTGCAAATGGAGCTGAACAGTATGGAATCATCTGCAAACAGCTCCACTCCTGAGAGAAAATCATTGATGAAACAGGTGAAATATACTGAATGGACAAGAAGAATATTCTATATCTGCCAGATGCTGATCATCTGTAATAGTTCTAATGAATTCCTCCTTTAATGCTTCCGACCTGTTTTTGACCTTAGTTCTAATGATTACTGTAATTGTATAGCTATTTTGGGTCCCTCTAGTTGTGTGAGGTTTGTCCCTCTACTTCTTTCTTACTTTTCTTCGTATGTTAGCTATCCTCAGTTGCCGTTCGTAGTAATCCAAGACCTTTCTGGTTTTTGTTTCCTTGCATGTTCCTTCTAACTGCTGTTGGAAAACCACGGTGACCTAGATTTTGGTGTGCGTCTTTCTTTAAACAGAATAAACTTTCTTTCTTCATCCTAGTCTTAACGAAGTTACATTTCTTACGGCTGCTCCAGAGGTGGAAATAAGGCGGGCAGAAAGAAGATGTATAAACAGTTACAGGAAAAGACAAATGTAGAGCTGATGAACAAAGCACACATCCCACAAACCTCACTCCACTCCGAGCCAGACCAGATCACTGACATTATGACAGCATCTAATTGATCTTCAACTTATTACATCTAAATAGTTTGACCCTAAACTTATCACAGCAGATAATGTGAAACTGGCAGCTCTCTGAAGTGTAACAATCTGACTTCCCCTTCTCCCCTCTCACGTATATTAAAACATTTGTTCACATTTTTACAAGAGTACATATGAGTAGTTGTTTTTTTGGAACATCGTCTGGTCCTAAAATATAGATTTATAGTTTCACTTAAAATTAAAATGAATGTTAATTAAATGATGTATATAGGCAAGCCACAGTTATTAAGGTAGTATCAGTGAGGATGGTAACATAGTGGTTATGTTACTGGGCTAGTAATCAAGATGCCTGGGCTAATGATCCAGAGATTGAGTTCAAATCCCACCCCAGCAACTGGGGCATTTCAATTCAATTAAATTAATCAGGAAACAAAAAGTAATGGTGATGGTAAAACTACCAGATTGTTGTAAAAATCCATCTGGTTCACTAATGTCCCTAAGGGCAGGGAATCTACTGGTCTGGCCTACATGTGATTCCAGACCCACAACAATGTGATTGACTCTTACCTGCCTGCTGGAATGGTCCAGCAAGCCACTCAGTTGTATAAGATGGCTCACCACCACCACCTTCTCAAGGGGAATTAGGGATGGCCTTGCCAGCGACACCCACATACCAGGAACGAATAAAAAAAAGTGGGTATTTGCACACCTTTGCTATTCATAACCTAGAAGCTGGGTTCAATCCCTAGTCTGTGCTTAATTTGATGCTCTCAGTCTTTAGTCATTCACACCTATTGAATAATTTCTGTTTTGATGATTGATTTTTCAGCAGTTGATTTTTCTCTTGCCACTTCTGATAGTTAATTATCCAGTGACCCCTTTCTGCAAAGTATATGTGTGGCTAGGATAGGATCTGACTATGCTGCCTCCAGTGGTCGAATAGCCTGCAGACCCTCACTGTTCAGATTGCACTTGACGATACTGGTGGTGATGGAACTGTGCCTGCAAAAGAGCTCCTACCTTCAGGCATAGAGAGGAGGGAAAGGAATAACATTGAAAAGATGTCCAACAGCCTTTTCTTATAAAATGAATAGCTCAAACACAATATATTTCTTCTTTTACAATAGAAATCTTCCAGTTCTACCAGAAACTGCAATTAACTTGAAGGTAAGTGCAGCATTTGCAAACAAGCAAAATGCGTTTAATTTTAGCATCAGCGTAACGATGCTTTTTGAGGAAAGAGCAATGAGTAACAAGCTCTGCCACTCACTGACTAAATAAGTAAATGCATCTGCAAGTTGCCAGCCGTCCCAACTTGTGCTCGTTACCACAGTAGTTAACACATTACAACAGAATCACAGCCACAGAAAAGAAAAATACAGAAACACAGTGGATGTTTATACAGGGCTGACCAAAGCAAGTGCAGGCTGAATTTGAAAGCTGCAAGTCAACACAGAGAGTTTTCTCTGGAGAACAAAAAAAGGTGCAAAAATCTAAAGTTTACTTACAGCTCCTTGATAAATTTCAACTTCTCTGTCTGTGAAGTAAGGCATCTGTTTGAAGGGGTTTACGGAGATGAGCACTGAACCGATGTATGTCTGACACACAAGTTAAGGCGTTTTACTGGCAGAGTTGGTTGAGAATGTAGGCCGACACTTCCTGGGAGCTCCGCCGGTCTTCCATTGTAACATCATCAGGATGGGACCCGCTGACCACAGCCCTCCTGCTCCCCGCCTCCCACCCCACCCCCGCCAGCCCCTCTGCATCTCCCTACCCCCACTCCAGCCACCCCCGCACCACCACCCCCCAGCTGCACCCCCCCACCCATTCACCCCCATCTCCACTAACCACCCACCATCCCCAACTTCACTCATACCCCAACCCCACTCACCCTTCTCCCCCAACCACCCGCTACCTTCCCCCACCTACACCTACTTACCCCCCCCCCCGCAATCCCACTCAACGCCCCCCAATCCCACTCACCCCCATCCCCCAATCACCACCCCCACCTCCCCAATCCCACTCACCCCCATCCCCCAATCACCACCCCCACCTCCCCAATCCCACTCACCCCCATCCCCCAATCACCACCCCCACCTTCCCACATCCTCACCCCCACCCTCAGCACTCACCCCCAGCACCTCACCACTCAACCCCCCCCACCATCCCAACCCCATCTCCCCCACCCCTCAAACCCCCCGCCACTCACCCTCACCCATCACCTCCCCCCCCACCTCCTCCCACCTCTCCACCTCCTAGACCTTTCTCCACCCCCAACCCCACTCACTCCTCACCCCCACCCCCAGCTCCCCCCAACCCCCAGCTCTCCACTACCCCCCCCACCACTCATCCCCCCCACCCACACTCACCCCGTCAACCCCCCCACCCCCCATCCCCACTTCTCACCTCACCACCCCACTCCCACTCCCACCCCCAACCTGTCACCCCACCACCCTCCACCCCACACCCCCACTCCCACCCCCACTCCTCAACCCCCACGTCTCTGGAATGAGGCATGAACCCATGACCTTCTGTCTTAGAAACAAGTGCTAACACTGAGCCAAGGCTGACACCTAACATTCATGGGATCTTTGACATCCTCCAGAATTACTGGAATAGCAGGCATGGCTTTGGCTGAACATCTCGTCTCATCCAGAGACTGACATCTCTGATAATGCAGCGCTCTCTCAGTACTGCTTTGGAATGTCAGCTTAATTTATGTGATCAAGTGCTGGAGTGGAGCTTTAGCCCAAATACTCTTATTCAGAGGCGAGTGCTGCCAAACTCAATGAAGAGCTACTTACATTTTCGTGACTAGATTGCTGTGAATTTAGACACCACTTTCTGTCATCTAAGAGATAAATAAATAACATTACATTTACAATAACATGACTTCTGTATATGTTTATTAGTCATGACAGTACAGACCAAACCAAAGGAAGAGGAAGCGGGATCACAGAGTGTGTAATGTGTTCTGTAAAGGCAAAGCTGCAATGCTTTCCTGTGGATGTTGCAACATTTGATGTTGACAAATGAGACGCAGATATGTGACTTTGTGGATGTCTCAGAGTTGAGCAGCGCTGTACACAGGAAAGGGTATAAATTGCCTTTTATAGCATTTCTCCAGGGCTTCCACCAAAATTAGGGTGACAGATCGGGAGAACCCCAGCAGAAATTCCAGGCGTACCTATCAGAACCAGTTTGTAGGTATTTAATAGATTCATTAATAGAAAGCAAAATGCCCATAACTGCAATAAAATCAGCTTAATTACAATTCAGAGCATAAATGCAATTATAAAACAACACTTTAAGCAATAGGATACACCCAATACTTACATATGTGGAAGGATTTTGTTAACATTAATGTCGCCTCTAACTAAAAATACTCTGTCTGAGTCTTCACTGTTGGCCCAGTTGGTGATTGCACCAATACTGTGTATTAAGCCATTTAGTCCAGGAAGGTGCTAGGTTTGATCTCAGGTCTATGCTCAGTTCACTGATCTAATCTGGAGCAGAAATGGGGCTAGGATTCTGGTTCCTGATCATCATTCAGTAACTTCTGCTGAAAAGTGCATGTCAAGATCAGGATGAGCTACAATGCCTTCCGTGGTCAGATACCTTGTAGACATGAAGAACAATCACTTGGTTGAGGGTTGAGGTATTGGAGGGCTGCCCTGCCAATTTAACTTTACTTCAGCAAGGCACACACGGGGGAAATTAGACTTCGTTTCACCCATTTTCCAGGTGAAACGAGGGAAAGTTCTAAATTCGTGGGACTATGTCCTGAACTCGAGGGTACTTGTAATACGTCCAATGCCATATTGGCTCAGGCAATATCCAGGGGTCCCTGGTGGTTGCCTTAAACAGGCATTAATCCCTTTGCATATAATAATAAGGGGCCTCAGGACTCGGTCTGAACTGTGCTGGACATGTTTTTCGGGTAATTCTGCAACCTAACCAAGTGTACTTCTCCTGGATCAACAGCAATGCTGTAAGGTGCTGTTGTCATGTGCTCATCCCCCTCCCCCCCCAGTCCCCAGGATCTACCTGAGGGCTACTACTAACATTGCAGCCAGCCGAAGTTGGTTTGCAGAAAACTGGTGAGCTGCCTCTGGCGTCCGCAGTTTGCTGGAATTATTCAGTCGAGGCCAGAGGCCTAATTCGGAATGAGTCTTGGGTGTCCAGCTCTGGCGCACGCTCCAAGTGTGCTGACAGTTTTGCATCCGCAAATGGGCCTAAAGGAATTATTCCCCCATTGCCTTTAGCAGAGATGGGGGAAAAATGAGGTGGGGATGGAAGAAAATGGATTGCATTTAAAAAAAAAATATCTGTAGGAAGTGACATTAATGTTAAATTTGCAGGAGAAAGTCAGACATTGTGCATGTGTGTGTGTCTGAGAAAACCCAACTTCCTTCTGCATGTGTTGACCTTGTTTAATGTGGCTGGTGGAGAGACCAAGGTTCCTTTCTCATGCAGGAAGATATAGACTTAGAATTTCCTCTTTACACGTCAGAAAATGAGTCAAAGCTGACTGACAGCTTCAAAAAAGCTGAGATCTCAACAACTGTCCTGACTATGATCAATAGTTACATACGCTTTTTAATTAAGGAGGAAAAGGGAGAAATAGAAATGTTGATGTTCCAAAATTGTTGGTGCATTTCCATTGTGGGGGTGTGAGGGCATGGTCCTCTGGAAAAATTAGATGTTTCATATTAAAAATGTTGCTCTCTGGTTCATTTTAAGTGCCTTAATACTTCAAAATTGTTAGACTTTTAGTCTTAAGAAAGGAAAATAAAATGATCTCAACAATTACTAGCACACTAATTCCCTGCATCAATTTCCAGGGATATTGGAGAGTTAAATTCGTGAGCAACCACTTTTGGTGCCCATCTCTGGCGCAGCATTATTCCCTCACACTCTAATGGTAAGGTTCAAGGAGCCCTGGGTATTGGGCTCCCTGGCTGTCGAAAAAGATAGGGGGAGAAGTTTGGGCGTTTGCGCCTCTCATTAGCCCCCACCCCCGGGGTAGCACGTGACATTTTGCCCGGGCGTGGCGCCACTAATGACTCTCACGGGGCGCTACTCAATTTCGCCCCCATAGAGAGTAAGATGAATCAGATACCAGGTCATGAATACATCTGAGAATCAGGCTAAATCTAGAAAGTTCAGAGGAGAAGTGAAAAAGAACATAAGAGGGGCAAAGAGAGGGTGCGAGAATAGAATAGCAGCTAATATAAAAGGTCACCCAAAAGTCTCTATAGGCATATAAATAGTAAATGGGTAGTGAGAGGAGGGATGGGGCCGATCCTGGACCAAAAAGGAGACTTACACATGGAGGCAAATGGCATGGCTAAGGTACTAAATGAGTACTTTACATCTGTCTTCACCAAGGAAGAAGATGATGCCATAGACATAGTGAAGGAGGAGGTAGAGGAGATACTGGATGGGATAAAAATTAATAAGGAGGAGGTACTAGAAAGGCTGTCTATAATTAAAGTAGATAAATCACCAGGACCAGATGGGATGCATCCTAGGGCACTGGGGGAAATGAAGGAAGAAATCGCGGAGGTACTGGCCATAATCTTCCAATCCTCCTTAGAAACAGTGGTGGTGCCAGAGGACTGGAGAATTGCTAATGTTACACTTTTGTTCAAAAAAGGGTATAAAAACGGGTGTAAAGATAAACCCAGCAACTATAGGCCGGTCAGTTTAACCTCGGTCATGGGGAAGCTTTTAGAACCAATAATCAGGGACAAAATTAACAGTCACTTGGACAAGTGCGGATTAATTAAGGAAAGCCAGCATGGATTTGTTAAAGGAAAATCGTGTTTAACCAACTTGATCAAGTTCTTTGATGAAGTAACAGAGAGGGATGATGAGGGTAATGCGGTTGATGTGGTGTACATGGTTTTCCAAAAGTGCCACATATTAGGATTGCCAGCAAAGTTGAAGCCCATGGAATAAAAGGGACAGTGGCAGCATGGATATGACATTGGCTAAGTGACAGGAAACAGAGAGTAGTGGTGAACGGTTGTTTTTGGACTGGAGGAAGGTATACAGTGATGTTCCCCAGGGGTCGGTTATAGGTCCACTGCTTCTCTTGTTATATATAATGACTTGGATGTGGGTGTATAAGGCACAATTTCAAAATTTACAGATGACACAAAACTTGGAAGTATAGTGAACAGTGAGGAGGATAGGACAAAGAGAGGCTGGTGGAATGGGTGGACATGGCAGATGAAATTTAAGGCAGAAAAATGTGAAGTGATACATTTTGGTAGAAAGAATGAGGGGCGTAAATATAAACTAAAGGGTACAATCCTAAAGGGGGTGCATAAACAGAGAGATCTGGGGGTATATGTGCACAAATCGTTGAAGGTGGCAGGGCAGGTTGAGAAAGCGGTTAAAAAAGCATACAGGATCCTGGACTTCATGAATACAGGTATAGAGTACAAAAGTGTGGAAATTATGATGAACCTGTATGAAACACTGGTTCGGCCTCAACTGGAGCGTTGTGTCCAATTCTGGGCACTGCACTTTAGGAAGGTTGTGAAGGCCTTTGAGGGGGTGCAGAAAAGATTTATGGGAAAGATTCCAGTTATCAGGGACTTCAGTTACGTGGATAGACTGGAGAAGGGAATTGGATAAGTACCTGAGAAAAAAATGTGCAGGAGTATGGGGAAAGGGCGGGAGAGTGGGACTAGCTGAGGTGCGCTTGCAGAGAACCAGCATGGGCTCAACGGGCTGAATGGCCTCCTTCTGTGCTGTAATCATTCTATGATTCTATGATTCCCTCTAACCTGTTCATTCAACCCGACACTCTTTGTTCCTTCCAAACAGGAATCAATCTGGCAGTTTCAGCTGGCACTATATTTCCCCTCCAACTCCCTCAGTTCAAGCCGCCATTCTTTCCTGACCTCAGTTCATCGTCACACTTTCCCTCCAGTTCAACCTGCCACTCTTCTGCCTTGCTGGCAGTTCATGCTGCCACTGTCTTTCCCCACTTCCTCTCAGTTAATGCTGGTACTCTGTTTATTCCTCCCCCGCCCCCCATGATCCCAAAATGCTGCTTATAGCTTCTCAACATTACCTCCATCTGTCTCCTCACGTTCATTCTCCGATCTATCTGCTTCATTGCTTCCCTCTCTACCTCATTTCTGCTCCATTGAGGGGCTGCAACCCAGACTGGCCAAAGAGAAGAATCTTATTCAAGGCTGCTCCTGAAATGATGATGTCGCAATGACAATCGATCTCTGTAGGAAACAGATCTCTGTGGGAAACACTCATTTATGGCCATTGTTACAGCAAATACGTCTACATCATGCATTAAAGAGGCAGTTAGTTGCTGTGAGTGGGGGGAGATTAATGGTTTCTATGGAAGGATAAGCCAAATGGCTTTCCTAAGCAGTATTTATCTTTGTGATCTTTGAGTCCATAATATGGGATAAAATTACTCAGCACTTAGAAAGGCATAGGCTAATCAATGAGAGTCAGCATGGGTTTGCAAAGTACAGATCATGATGGACTAATTTAATTGAAGCTTTTGAGAACATCACAGAATGCATAAATAAAGAGAATAGAGTGGAAGTTATAAATGTGACTTTTCAGAAACCATTTGATAAGATACCACATTAGAAGTTGTTATGATGACAGAAGCACATAGTACTGTATTAAAGGGAAGGTAGACTGCATGAATAGAGAAATGGCTAAGCATAGAGCAGGGATGAAGGAGGCTTGAGATTGGCAGGGTACTGGTTGTGATATGATCCGGGGATCTGTGCTGAGATCTGTATGGTATAAGGAGCCCAAAATTCGCCACCATTTAGCTCCATTTTTTGGAGCTAAGTGTTTTTTGCAGCTAACTTAATTTTGCAAGTTTCGCCAATGTTATAGAAACATAGAAAATAGGGGCAGGAATAGGCCATTCGGTCCTTCGAGCCTGCACCACCATTCAATATGATCATGGCTGATCATGCAACTTCAGTACCCCATTCCTGCTTTCTCTCCATGCCCCTTGATCCTTTTAGCCGTAAGGACCATATCTAATGAACTGGCCTCAACAACTTTCTGTGGTAGAGAATTCCACAGGTTCATAATTCTCTGAGTGAAGAAGTTTCTCCTCATCTCGGTCCTAAATGGCTTACCCCTTATCCTTAGACTGTGATCCTTGGTTCTGGACTTCTCCAACATCGGGAACATTCTTCCTGCATCTAACCTGTCCAGTCCCGTCAGAATTTTATATTTTCTATGAGATCCCCTCTCATTCTTCTAAATTCCAGTGAATATAAGCCTAGTCGATCCAGTCTTTCTTCATATGTCAGTCCTGCCATCCCGGGAATCAGTCTGGTGAACCTTTGCTGCACTCCCTCAATAGCAAAAATGTCCTTCCTTAACAGATAATGGTGGATTTTTTTAGTTAATGTTTTAAAGACATCACTCTTGGGTCAAACCCACCCATAATGCCATTTTTGGCCATTTTTGCGAGTTTCGCCAATAAAGACTTTTTTTTAAATGGCGCTTTGTAAAACCTTACCTTACCAAGTCAGAGTCAGATAGAAATTGGCGTTAGTGACACCATCTTGTTTATCGGAATTGAGTTATAGGTTTTGGAGGGAGGGAACAAGACTTATATTGTATCCAAACTAATTAAAAATGTTTGTTTGTGCGGAGGGAAAAGAGAAACGTTATTTATTGCAGTAAATTGCGAGTTGAAGTTCCATCACCAAACCGCTGCTCACCAGGCTCGAGGCACACATAGGTCAGAGTGCCGGCTGGCAGGATCGTTCCCTCGGCTGGACATAGGAGCTCGGTGCTTGGTTTCCAAAAAAGCCTGGGGAAGTGGTGGAAGCCAAGCCAGGGAGAGGAGCGGCAATGGGGGGCCATTTGGCCAGGGATAGCAGCGGTTGCAGCGGGGGGCCTTTCAGCCAGGGATAGGGGTGGTAGCAGGGGGCCATTTGGCCAGGGATAGGGGCAGCAGCGGGGTGCCATTTGGCCAGGGATAGGGGCGGCAACGGAGGTGCCATTTGCAAGCCATCGGCTGGGCTGGGGAGTTTCAGCATCAAAACACACCCAGGGCAGGGACAGCACGGGGTTAGATACAGAGTAAAGCTCCCTCTACACTGTCCCATCAAACACTCCTCGGGCAGGGACAGCACGGGGTTAGATACAGAGTAAAGCTCCTTCTACACTGTCCTATCAAACACTCCCAGGGCAGGGACAGCACGGGGTCAGATACAGATTAAAGCTCCCTCTACACTGTCCCATCAAACACTCCCAGGGCAGGGACAGCACGGGGTTAGATACAGAGGAAAGTTCCTTAAACACTGTCCCATCAAACACTCCCAGGGCAGGGACAGCACGGGGTTAGATACAGAGGAAAGTTCCTTAAACACTGTCCCATCAAACACTCCCAGGGCAGGTACAGCACGGGGTTAGATACAGAGTAAAGCTCCCTCTACACTGTCCCATCAAACACACCCAGGGCAGGTACAGCACGGGGTTAGATACAGAGTAAAGCTCCCTCTACACTGTCCCATCAAACACACCCAGGGCAGGTACAGCACGGGTTAGATACGGAGTAAAGCTCCCTCTACACTGTCCCATCAAACACTCCCAGGGCAGGGACAGCACGGATACAAAAGCAAAATACTGTGGATGCTGGAATCTGGAATAAAAACAGAAAATGCTGGAAATCTCAGCGGGTCGGCTTGGGAAAAATCAGCACGGGTTAGCGACAGAGTAAAGCTCTACGATTACACGTTACCCTGGAACCCTAAATGCTTGGGCATATGCAGAACGGGGCTTCAGTTTTTTGGCACGATCAATTAGCTCCACCCACAGAAGCTAAGGTCTTTCTGCATTGCACCAAATTCAAACCGAAAAATGGCGAAACTTCAGATTTTTTTGGGCACTATTTTGGCTTAAAAATGGTACGTTAATCTTAAATAGCGCCAAAAAAAGGCAAAGTGGAATTTTGGGCCCATTATTTTCCAATGATATAAATTATTTGAACACGATGAATTATATCAAATGAGGGGAAGAAGCAAACTGCGAGGAAGAATGCAAGAGATTGCAGGGAAACAGACAGCTTAGTGGGTAGATATAGTTCATTGCAGAGAAATCTGAAGTATTACGATGTTATGTATCTGTAAAGCATGCACTTCCATGTTCCGCCATCAGGGAGTGCATCCCCTGAAGTCCCAAGGGATCCCAGCATCCCTTGGGAGCACTGTATATAAGCCGGCCCCTAAGGCCTGCTCCTCACTCTGGAGTGTCTTAATAAAGACTGAGGTCACTGTTACTTTAACCTCCCTGTGTGCAGACTCATCTGTGTTAGGAACACAATAACTGGCGACAAGTATACGAATCCAACGCAAAGATGCAGCAAACTGTGGGCATCCTGGAGAAGTTCTTGGAGGGTGAGGCCTGGGAAGCCTATGTCGAACGGCTAGACCAGTACTTTGTAGCCCATGAGCTGGACGGAGAAGGAAGCGCTGCAAAAAGGAGAGCGGTCCTCCTCACGGTCTGTGGGGCACCAACCTACAGCCTCATGAAGAATCTTCTGGCTCCGGTGAAACCCACAGATAAGTCGTATGAGGAGCTGTGTACACTGGTTCGGGAGCATCTTAACCCGAGGGAGAGCGTGCTGATGGCGAGGTATCGGTTCTACACGTGCCAGCGATCTGAAGGTCAGGAAGTGGCGAGCTACGTCGCCGAGCTCAGGCGACTTGCAGCACAATGTGAGTTTGATGGCGACCTGGAGCAAATGCTCAGAGACTTTTTGTACTGGGCATTGGCCACGAGACCATCCTACGAAAACTTTTGACTGTAGAGACACCGACCCTCAGTAAGGCCATTGCGATAGCACAGGCGTTTATGTCCACCAGTGATAATACCAAACAAATCTCTCAGCACACAAGTGCGAGCAATGTTCATAAATTAACTGGAACTGTGTTTGCAAGCAGAAATGTACAGAGCAGAACCCACGAGTCTGCAACTGTCAACAGGCCTCAGGTGACCCAGATGACTCAGAGTCCACAACATGAATGCAAGGCAATTCATAACTTGTTGGCGTTGTGGAGGCTTCCATTCAGTCTATTCATGCCGCTTTAAAGGGTATGTTTGCAAGAGCTGTGGAACAATGGGGCACCTCCAACGCAAAACCTGCTAACCACCATGTGGCAGAGGAAGATCGCTCCATGGTGGATCAAAGCAATTTTGAGCCTCAGAGAGAGGAGGCAGATGCTGAAGTACACGGGGTGCACACATTTTCGATGAAATGTCCACCTATAATGCTAAATGTAAAATTGAATGGCTTACCCGTAGCCATGGAACTGGACACTGGTGCTAGCCAATCCATCATGAACAAAAAGATGTTTGAGAGACTGTGGTGCAACAAGGCACTCAGACCAGCCCTGAGCCCCATCCATACGAAACTGAGAACGTAAACTAAAAAGCTTATCACTGTCCTGGGAAGCGCCATGGTCAAGGTCACCGACGAGGACCCGGTGCACGAACTGCCACTCTGGATCGTCCCGGACGATGGCCCAACACTGCTTGGAAGGAGCTGGCTGGGCAAAATCCGCTGGAACTGGGATGACATCCGAGCACTATCAAATGTCGATGAGGCCTCATGTACCCAGGTTCTTAACAAATTTCTTTCCCTTTTTGAGCCAGGCATTGGAAACTTTTGCAGGGCAAAAGTGCGGATCCACTTGGTCCCAGAGGCACGACCCATTCACCACAAGGTGCGAGCGGTACCTCACATGATGAGGGAGAGAGTGGAAATCGAGCTGGACAGGCTGCAACAATAGGGCATCATCTCCCCAGTGGAATTCAGCGAGTGGGCCAGCCCAATTGTTCCTGTACTCAAAAGTGAAGGCATGGTCAGGATTTGCGGCGATTATAAAGTAACTATTAATTGTTTCTCGCTACAGGACCAATACCCGCTACCTAAGGCAGACGACCGATTTGCGATGCTGGCAGGAGGCAAGACATTCACCAAGCTCGACCTGACTTCGGCCTACATCATGCAGGAGCTGGAGGAGTCTTCGAAGGGCCTCACCTGCATCAACACGCACAAAGGACTGTTCATCTACAACAGATGCCTGTTTGGAACTCAGTTGGCTGCAGCGATCTTCCAGAGAAACATGGAGAGCCTGCTCAAGTCGGTACCACGCACGGTGGTTTTTCAGGACGACATATTGGTCACGGGTCGGGACACCGTCGAGCACCTACAAAACCTGGAGGAGGTCTTCCAGCGACTGGATCGCGTAGGGCTGCGGCTGAAGAGGTCGAAATGCATCTTCATGGCAACAGAAGTGGAGTTTTTGGGGAGAAAGATCGCGGCGGACGGCATTTGGCCCACAGACGCCAAGACAGAGGCTATCAGGAAGGGCCCAGGCCATAGAACATCACGGCACTGCGGTCGTTCCTGGGACTCCAACTATTTTGGTAACTTCCTACCGGGGTTAAGCACCCTCTTAGAGCCCCTACATATGTTATTGCGTAAAGGTGAGAACTGGGTATGGGAAAAAAAACATGTAATTGCTTTTGAGAAAGCCAGAAACATTTTATGCTCCAATAAGCTGCTGTATTGTATAACCCGTGTAAAAGACTTGTGCTAGCATGTGATGCGTCGTCGTACGGAGTCGGGTGTGTATTTCAACAAGCTAACGATGCAGGGAAGTTGCAACCTGTCGCCTATGCCTCCAGGAGCTTGTCTAAGGCCGAGAGTGCTGACAGCATGATTGAGAAAGAGGCATTAGCGTGTGTGTTCGGGGTAAAGAAAATGCATCAGTACCTGTTTGGCCTCAAATTTGAGCTGGAAACTGATCACAAGCTCCTCATATCCCTGTTCGCTGAAAACAAGGGGACAAATACTAATGCCTCAGCCCGCATACAAAGGTGGGCACTCGCATTATCACCGTATAACTATACCATCCGCCAGGCACCGAGAATTGTGTGGATGCTCTCAGTCGGCTACCATTGCCCACCACGGGGGTAGAAATGGCGCAGCCTGCAAACTTGTTGATGGTGGCACAGCCTGCAGACTTGTTGATGATCATGGAAGTGTTTGAAAATGATAAATCACCTGTCACGGCCTGCCAGATTAGGACTTAGACCAGCCAAGATCCTCTGCTGTCCCTAGTAAAAGGTTGTGTACTGCATGGGAGCTGGGCCAGCATCCCCGTTGAAATGCACGAACTAATCAAGACATTACAGCGGCGAAAGGATGAGCTGTCCATTCAGGCAGACTGCCTGTTGTGGGGTAACTGCGTACTGCTACCCAAAAAGGGCAGGGACACGTTCATCTCGGATCTCCACAGCACACACCCGGGTATAGTAATGATGAAAGCGATAGCCAGATCCCACGTGTGGTGGCCCGGTATCGACTCTGACTTCGAGTCCTGTATACGGCAATGCAGCGTGTGTGCTCAGTTGAGCAACGTGCCCAGAGAGGCACCACTAAGTTTGTGGTCCTGGCCCTCCAGACCATGGTCAAGGATCCATGTCGACTATGCGGGCCCATTTCTCGGTAAAATGTTCCTGGTGGTGATGGATGCTTTTTCAAAATGGATTGAATGTGAAATAATGTCGGGAAGCATCGCCACCGCCACCATTGAAAGCCTGAGGGCCATGTTTGCCACCCACGGCCTGCCTGACATACTGGTCAGTGACAACGGGCCATGTTTCACCAGTGCCGAATTTAAAGAATTCATGACCCGCAATGGGATCAAACATGTCACCTTGGCCCCGTTTAAACCAGCCTCCAATGGGCAGGCAGACCGGGCAGTATAAACAATCAAACAGAGCCTTAAACGAGTCACAGAAGGCTCACTCCAAACCCGCCTGTCCCGAGTACTGCTCAGCTACCGCACGAGACCCCACTTGCTCACAGGGGTGCCCCCGGCTGAGCTACTCATGAAAAGGACACTTAAAATCAGACTCCCGCTGGTTCACCCCAACCTGCATGGTCAGGTAGAGAGCAGGCAGCAGCAACAAAATGTAAACGATGGTCGCGCCACTGTGTCATGGGAAATTGATCTGAATGACCCTGTGTACGTGCTAAACTATGGACATGGTCCCAAGTGGATCGTGGGCACAGTGATAGCTAAAGAAGGGAGTAGGGCGTTTGTAGTCAAACTAGACAATGGACAAATTTGCAGAAAGCACCTGGACCAAACGAGGCTGCGGTTCACAGACTGCTCTGAACAAGCCACAGCAGACACCACCTTTTTTGAGCCCACAACACACAACCAAAGGATCAAAGATACCACCCCGGAACAGGAAATCAAACCCATCACGCCCAACAACACAGCAAGGCCGGCTCACCCAGCAGCCCTGCAGGGCCAACAACACGCCAGCCCAGCGAGGGCACAGCCAACACACCAGAAAAGACATTTGTTTTCACTTTGACTTTGCGGGGGGAGTGATGTTGTGTATCTGTAAAGCATGCACTCCCATGTTCTGCCAACAGGGAGCGCATCCCCTGAAGTCCCAAGGGATCCCAGCATCCCTTGGGAGCACTGTATATAAGCTCTGGAGTGTCTTATTAAAGACTGAGGTCACTGTTACTTTAACCTCCCTGTGTGCAGTCTCATCTCTGTTAGGAACACAATAACATTTTGGGAAAAAGAACTGTGAAAGGAAGCATATCTTAAACATAGATTTCAGCACAGGAGGAGGTCATTTGTCCCTTCCTGTCTGTGCTGAATTTAGGCCCTTCTCAGGGACTGATTTTACGCAGTCTCTGTTTAAAATCTGTGTTAAAAACTGAATAATCCATTTTTATCTGTGCCACCTGACTATTTTATTGGCCCGGAATTTACCCCTGTGAAACTGACCGCAACTGCAGGTTGGCCATGCGCATCTAAACGCAGAAATCCTGACGTTGCATTCAGTCATTCACTGCTCCAATACTGTCTGCGCCCCCCCACCCCCCTACCCCCCCACACACACACCCAGCCAATCATGTGAAACTGATGGAAACTTGGGCTTTGCTGTTAAATACCCCACTTGGTAATTGATGTAACTATTTCTACTGTACTTTTTTTTGACCGACAGGCGACAAACCCCGCCCCCTGTCAATCACCGCCCTACTCCCAGGCCCGTATCATTCCATGCATGGTGCTGAGAAGCAGGATCTGAGGTTCCAATTCTCTGCCCCCATGGCAGGCGTGGGCCCGAGTGCGGCCGGACTGGGGCCCCATAGTGAGAGAGAGCCTGGGGGTGGGGATAGGGAAGCTCGGCGGGGGAGAGAGGCTGTGGGCGGGGGGGGAGGGAGAGGCTTGGGGGGGAGAGAGGCTGGGGGGGAGAGAGAGAGAGAGAGAGATTGGGGTGAGAGAGAGAGAGAGAGAGAGAGAGATTGGGGTGAGAGAGAGAGAGAGAGAGAGAGAGCGAGAGAGAGAGAGAGAGAGGCTGGGGAGAGAGAGAGAGAGAGAGAGAGAGAGGCTGCGGGGGGAGCGGTGGGGGGGGAGAGGCTGCGAGGGGAGAGAGAGAGAGAGAGAGAGGCTGGGGGAAGAGAGAGAGAGAGAGAGAGAAGCTGCAGAGGGGAGCGGTGGGGGTGGGGGGGGGAGAGAGGCTGCGAGAGAAGAGAGAGAGAGAGAGGCTGGGGGGAAGAGAGAGAGAGAGAGAGGCTGCGGCGGGGTGGGGGGAGCGGCTGGGGGGATGGGTGGAGAGGCTGGTGGGGGGAAGTGAGACATGGGGGGAGGAGGGAGGAGAGACATGGGTGGGGGGAAGACGGATTACGTTCTTCCAACCCCCTACATGGGACATCGTTGGAGTGGATGATATCCTGAAGTCAATACACTGTCACTATTCACTTCATACCCAATAAATCTGTTAACAATCTGTACACAATGCCCCATCTATGGTAGGGTGGGGGGGTTGGGAAAGAATGCACTTGTGCTGGGATAAGGCATTTCGGCTGGGGGAGGGATGCACTTGGACTGGGGTAAGGCACTTTGGCTGGCCCTTGCTGTCTTCTGGGGAGCCCTGTCCTCTGTCGCTTCAGGAGGTCAAAGTGGATTGAGTTACAATTTGCAAAGTCAGTGAGACCTTGGGATGGGCGGTTCCAGTTACACATTCCTGTGAAACTTCAGGTGTAGCTTAGGGAGCAGTGTGGAGATCCCGACCTACATGAGAACACCAGCGGCAGGTCGGGGCCATAGAAGAAGCGGAGGTGCAGCCTGGGAGCAGCGTGGAGGCGCACTACTTCAGGGATCAGTGCGAGCTGGTGCAGGAGGACGATGGCAGCGAAGAGTGACGTCATCAAGGTCCAAGTTGGTGATTGGAGCGTGGGAAGGTACGGCAGGAGCAGCGAGAGACTGTGGAAGGATGTAATGGGGCCCAGGAGAGGCGAAAGTTCGGGGCCAGGGGCCCAGGGGCAGCACGTGTCAGCCCAGCACTAGGCCCATGTACCAGAGCATGTCTCCAGTCGTCTTGGATAACCCTTGCCACTGGACCAAGACCTAGCTCTGCCAAGCCCGTGTGGTGGCTGGTGTGCAACGGTCACCACACGTTAAAATAATCCACGCTCAGGCATCTTCTACCCTTCAACATGTAGTTCGGGATCTGGAATTTCATTGAAACACCTGTGAACCCATCCTTTTTTGGCGTGGAAGCAAGTCATCCTCGCTTCGAGGGACTGTCTATGATGATGAGCTTATCCTCCAAGGGGACCAATCAGAAACAAAGGGTGGAGCATGGTGGCCATTGTTGCAGTACAAATAAGCACGTCCTTTGGTAATATTGCTGTTAAATACCCCATTGAAAGTTAGATCCTTTTGGATTCGGTGTAACTGGCGTTTTAACAGCATATTGATTGTTAAACAAACGTTATGGCTCTGAAAAACGAATTTTAATTTTGTGAAGTATCAAATTTATCCATTTTAATGAAAATTAACATTTTAAAGAAAATTAAAAACGTTTTCTTTTTTTTAAAGTCTGTTTATCTTTCGAATTTCAGGTTTACCATTCCCGCCATGTGAGAGCCCCACTCTTTGTTTTGTTCTCTAACATTTAAATAAAGTTAGAATCAAAGTTAGATTGGCTGCTTCGACAGCTTGTTGATGTCACAGCAGCTCGGATTCGAGAGTCCCCATTAACTTTCACTGATTTCAAGTGTATGCCGGCAAAGCTGAACTCCTCGCCATGGAGATCACAAGCTCCTTTTGAGAAGTTTCCTTTGACGCTAGTGGCAAATTTCTTTGCTTTGCTGCTGGCTGCAAATTATGGGTCAATATTTGTTTGTTAATTTAAAAAATAAAGTACTGTTCCCAATAATCTTATTTCAATTTTCATCATCTTTACAGTGTTATTCCTGTTCACTTTTCTGGAAATCTCCTGCTAACTTTGCTTCTCTTGCCTTCAAGCTCTCTATGTTTATTTTGGTCAAAAACCTTACTTTTTGATTTCTATTACTTTATCCATTTATTTATGAATTTAAATATGCTTCACTAATAATAAATTCAGCCACTTCCACAGTTTCTTTCATTCAGTGTCACTTATTGATTTCAGCAATTTCTTTGAATTTTACTATTTCTCAGCAACGTACTGTTCCTCTTTTTTGCAATCTAACAATGCTACAGGGACATTTTACTGAAAGATATTGTTCCTAAATTAAAACGTAGGACCTCAAAAGTAGTAATCTCAGGATTGCTACCAGTGCCACGTGCTAGTCAGAGTAGGAATCGCAGGATAGCTCAGATGAATACGTGGCTTGAGCAGTGGTGCAACAGGGAGGGATTCAAATTCCTGGGGCATTGGAACCGGTTCTGGGGGAGGTGGGACCAGTACAAACTGGATGGTCTGCACCTGAGCAGGACCGGAACCAATGTCCTAGGGGGAGTGTTTACTAGTGCTGTTGGGGAGGAGTTAAACTAATATGGCAGGGGGATGGGAACCAATGCAGGGAAACAGAGGGAAACAAAAAGGAGACAAAAGCAAAAGACAGAAAGGAGATGAGTAAAGGTGGAGGGCAGAGAAACCCAAGGCAAAAAACAAAAGGGGCTGCAGGAGGGGTCAAAACTAAAAATCATGGTTTAAAAACTAGTATTAAAACACTCCACCTAAACGCACGCAGCATTCGAAATAAAGTCAATGAGTTGACGGCACAAATCATTACAAATGGGTATGATTTGGTGGCCATTACAGAAACGTGGTTGCAGGGTGGCCAAGACTGGGAATTAAACATACAGGGGTATCTGACGATTCGGAAAGATAGACATGAAGGGAAAGGAGGTGGGGTAGCTCTGTTAATAAAGGATGATATCAGGGCAGTTGTGAGAGACGATATTAGCTCTAATGAACAAAATGTTGAATCATTGTGGGTGGAGATTAGAGATAGTAAGGGGAAAATGTCACTGGTGGGTGTAGTTTATAGGCCCCCAAATAATAATTTCATGGTGGGGAGGGCAATAATCAAGGGAATAATGGAGGCATGTGAAAAAGGAATGGTAGTAATCATGGGGGATTTTAACCTACATATCGATTGGTCAAATCAAATCGCACGGGGTAGCCTGGAGGAGGAATTCATAGAATGCATACGGGATTGTTTCTTAGAACAGTATGTTACAGAACCTACAAGGGAAAAAGCTATCTAAGATCTGGTCCTGTGTAATGAGACAAGAATAATAAACGATCTCCTAGTAAAAGATCCTCTCGGAATGAGTGATCACAGTATGGTTGAATTTGTCATACAGATTGAGGGTGAGAAAGTAGTGTCTCAAACGTACTATGCTTAAACAAAGGGGACTACAGTGGGATGAGGGCAGAGTTGGCTAAAGTAGACTGGAAACACAGACTAAACGGTGGCACAATTGAGGAACAGTGGAGGATTTTTAAGGAGCTCTTTCATAGTGCTCAACAAAAATATATTCCAGTGAAAAAGAAGGACGGTAAGAGAACCAGCCGTGGATAACCAAGGAAATAAAGGAAAGTATCAAATTAAAAACCAATACGTATATGGTGGCCAAGGTTAGTGGGAAAATAGAAGAGTGGGAAAATTTTAAACGACAGCAAAGAATGACTAAGAAAGCAATAAAGAAAGGAAAGATAGATTACGAAAGTAAACTTGCGCAAAACATAAAAACGGATAGTAAAAGCTTTTACAGATATATAAAACGGAAAAGAGTGACTAAAGTAAATGTTGGTCCCTTAGAAGATGAGAAGGGGGATTTAATAATGGGAAATGTGGAAATGGCTGAGACCTTAAACAATTATTTTGCTTCGGTCTTCACAGTGGAAGACACAAAAACCATGCCAAAAATTGCTGGTCACAGGAATGTGGGAAGGGAGGACCTTGAGACAATCACTATCACTAGGGGGGTAGTGCTGGACAGGCTAATGGGACTCAAGGTAGACAAGTCCCCTGGTCCTGATGAAATGCATCCCAGGGTATTAAAAGAGATGGCGGAAGTTATAGCAGATGCATTAGTTATAATCTACCAAAATTCTCTGGACTCTGGGGAAGTACAAGCGGATTGGAAAGCAGCTAATGTAACGCCTCTGTTTAAACAAGGGGGCAGACAAAAGGCAGGTAACTATAGGCCGGTTAGTTTAACATCTGTAGTGGGAAAAATGCTTGAAGCTAGCATTAAGGAAGAAATAGCGGGACATCGAGATAGGAATAGTGCAATCAAGCAGACGCAGCATGGATTCATGAAGGGGAAATCATGTTTAATTAATTTACTGGAATTCTTTGAGGATATAATGAGCATGGTGGATAGAGGTGTACCGATGGATGTGGTGTATTTAGATTTTCAAAAGGCATTCGATAAGGTGCCACACAAAAGGTTACTGCAGAAGATAAAGGTACGCGGAGTCAGAGGAAATGTATTAGCATGGATAGAGAATTGGCTGGCGAACAGAAAGCAGAGAGTCGGGATAAATGGGTCCTTTTCTGGTTGGAAATTGGTGATTAGTGGTGTGCCGCAGGGATCGGTGCTGGGACTACAACTGTTTACAATATACATAGATGACCTGGAAGAGGGGACAGAGTTTAGTGTAACAAAATTTGCAGCTGGCACAAAGATTAGTGGGAAAGCGGGTTGTGTAGAGGACACAGAAAGGCTGCAAAGAGATTTAGATAGGTTAAGTGAATGGGTTAAGGTTTGGCAGATGGAATACAATGTCGGAAAGTGTGAGGTCATCCACCTTGGGAAAAAAAACAGTAAAAGGGAATATTATTTGAATGGGGAGAAATTACAACATGCTGCGGTGCAGAGGGACCTGGGGGTCCTTGTGCATGAATCCCAAAAAGTGAGTTTGCAGGTGCAGCAGGTAATCAGGAAGGCGAATGGAATGTTGGCCTTCATTGCGAGAGGGATGGAGTACAAAAGCAGGGAGATCCTTCTGCAACTGTATAGGGTATTGGTGAGGCCTCACCTGGAGTACTGCATGCAGTTTTGGTCACCTTACTTAAGGAAGGATATACTAGCTTTGGAGGGGGTACAGAGACGATTCACAAGGCTGATTCCGGAGATGAGGGGGTTATCTTATGATGATAGATTGAGTAGACTGGGTCTTTACTCATTGGAGTTCAGAAGGATGAGGGGTGATCTTATAGAAACATTTAAAATCATGAAAGGGATAGACAAGATAGAGGCAGAGAGGTTGTTTCCACTGGTCAGGGAGACTAGAACTAGGGGGCACAGCCTCAAAATACGGGGGAGCCAATTTAAAACCAAGTTTAGAAGGAATTTCTTCTCCCAGAGGGTTGTGAATCTGTGGAATTCTCTGCCCAAGGAAGCAGTTGAGGCTAGCTCATTGAATGTATTCAAGTCACAGATAGATAGATTTTTAACCAATAAGGGAATTAAGGGTTACGGGGAGCGGGCGGGTAAGTGGAGCTGAGTCCACGGCCAGATCAGCCATGATCTTGTTGAATGGCGGAGCAGGCTCGAGGGGCTAGATGGCCTACTCCTGTTCCTAATTCTTATGTTCTTATGTTCTTATGTTTATGCTCTTATGTTTTTCTAGTATCTCATTGGAAATACCATCGAATTGGACTGCAGATACAAATCCAATAATGTCACATGGGTCTTAACAAGAACATATTGACCATAATAAATAATGTTTTGGCAAAGCACTTCTTATTTGTTTATAAATACACAATGCATCGACAAAATTGCATTAAAACACATGGCATGGAATTTCCGCTCAGGACGCAATTAGCAAACTGAGTCCAAAACGTGCCCAACACTGCGTTCTGTCGACGTGAAATTGTGCTCAAGATTCCACATTAACTCACTAGCGTAAGCTTGAATGTAAAATCTCCCATGAATCAACGGAATCAAGCAGCGTAAGGCATAGCAGAGCAATAGGTGGAGTGGGATTGCCAGAAAGTGAGACATTCTTCAACTTTTTAAACTAAATGATGCAGCAGCAGGGAGGAACTGTGGCTGCAATGAACTACTGGTCAGGTGGTTAATGTTGCGTTAATGTGACCATGGGTGCCTGTGCGCCTGAGAATCTGGTCGCAATGTGATTCTCCCCACCCAAATCAGCGCAATCATCGGGAACTTGCTAGTCCCACCTGGGGGCGTGGCCAAATTTGTGGGTGGGGACTGGTTTGTGCGAAGAATCTGTTGAACGAGCTTAAAAGATGGCGGATACTTGGGCGCAATGTGGTTATGGCTGCAACTCACGCTTACAATTTTGCGGCCTTTTTGCACTATTTGGTTTGATTGCGCCCAGGTTAAGCCGATATCTGGGTGAAAATCATATGGAAACTCCAAGTCATAATGTACCATTTGAATGTGACTTGACTGCTACCTTTTAAGGGCTGAAAGACACAATCATTAACAATTTGCTCAAAATCCGAAGTAAAAAGAGGAAACTTACTTAAAACTAATGCAGCTGAGGAAATGAAAAAATATTAGTCATGCAATACAAGCGAGGGAAGAGGGAAAGTGTGATGTGGCATACAGTTTTCTGCACAACGTGAATCACGGGAATTAATTGTCTATTCACTTATTTTCTCCTCCGCTCTTGGGCTAGTTTTGTAAAAATCAGTAGTCCTCTGATAACTCACCCTCGTGGTCACTTCTTTATGTGTGAGCCTTTACACCGAATGTCAACAAACTATTCAACCTTAAGAGGTATTACCACCAAGCCCATGACTGACCATTTTCAGACATACTTTCAAACAGGGATCACTGTTTTTCCTTCCTCGGCCAGGAACACTGAGCCCAACTGTAGATGATCAGATGAGTTTAGCTAACTTAACTCAGAACGTGACTGATCTAAGAGCAAAGTCCCAGGCTATGCAGTGCATTTATCAACTAAGGAATAAGAGGAGATTTACTGAATCAAGTTATCAATAGAATCTTGAAAAGTTGCAGAACAAACTTTAAAAGGAAGCTAAAGACTTTTGAAGGATGAAAATCTACTCAGTAAAATATAATTTACTGCCACTGCTGACAAGATATCATCTCAAGCCTTGACAATAGGGCCTGAATATCAGCCACTTTTTAATTTAAAGTTTTCTCAAGGTGGGTCAATGATACAGAGATGTCACCCGTATATCAAGGCGTTTAATCCCACTGGTATAAAATGTCATTGGTAAATTTTATATTGAAAATATAAAAATACAGTTGAGAGAGAACAGTTAGATGCCCCGTAATGTAAAAAAAAAATCAATCAATGCAAGAAATAATTGAAAAGTAGCATCAGTTGGAATGAAATGATGCCTTTGAGATCTTGTTTGAACTAAGAGCTCTGGTTATTGGAATGATAGAATCGCCATTTATTTTTCTCCTAAGTGATAATTGTATGTAATGAGCCATGCTCTGATTACATATAGCTGTTCTTGCATAATTTGCAGTTTGGCCATTTTTTGCTCAAGGTTACTTCTTGTTTCATGCTTAGGATTTCCTGTAATTTGCAGAACTACATTTTCTTGACTCATGGTGGAACATCTGGATACTTATAAAAAACAGGAACATTTAGGCTTGGAGGGGGTTTCTAACACAAACGACCATTCAGTTTTCATGTAGCATATTGTTCTTTGGCTATTGTTGTATTACAGTTCTATTCTGAGTATTTTAGCTTTTTTTATAGATTCTTTTATTTCACCGCAAGGGTACCAAAAGAAATGGACACAGTGTTATTGTGAAATAAGTGATCAGACTTCAAAACATATATAAATATCAGTCTTTGGCCTATAAGTCATAATATGAGCAGATAAACTATAAATCAATGGCAACATTTCTTAATGGGCTGAAATTTGCGCCCCATACGGGTGCGTACAGAGATGCATGTGCCCGTACGGGCCGCGCTGGTTCCAGCTTTAGACATGTGCTAAAATCTGGATCCAATGCATCCCCGGGAAAACGGCATCCGATGCTTGAGCTTTGGGCTATTTGCCCAACGACTGATGGTGAAGTTCTTATGCCTAGTAAAAGGCATAAGGCCTGGTTTTACCAGCATTAGAGTTTTAAAAAATAGAAAAATAAAATGTCATCAATAATTGATACATTTAAAAACCTGTGAAATGAGCGAAGTTTATTTTAAGCCCTTTTAAAACATGTAAATTAATTTTTCAAAAAATGTAATTTTTGTTTTAAATACTAAAGTTAAATGCCATTTTAATTTAATTTAAATATGTGATTTAAATTTGTTTTATTTGATGTCAAGATGTATTTGTTGGGCTATTCCCATTCATACATGGGGTATCCCTACATACGGAATCCCCATAAGCATGAATGAGGATCCCCTTCTGGCATTCGTTGGGCTGGCCCACGTGATCCCAGGGGTGCTTGCGAACCACATGCGCCCGAGATAGGCGGGCCTCCTCCCGTGCGTACCCAGGACCACGAGTCTCCGTACCTCCCGGACCACCAGGTACGCGGGCATTTTATTTGCAGATCGGAGGCATTTCCCCGCGGGATGCCTCCGACTGCAAATTCAGGGACATTATTTGACCATTATTTGACCAATGGGCTATTCACCAAGCTTTGATGGCCCCTTGGTGAATATCCCGTTGTGTTCAGAAGAGGAGGGGTTGTATGAGAGAAACACAGGGAGGAAATAAGAAGGTCAGGAATGAGAAATGCACTAAAGATCATCCCTCGTGGATGTTACTCCTTGGAATAACTCTAATGTTTGCGTCTCATCCACCTTGGCAGACTATCCCAAAAGATTCATTTAAATTTAAGTAAATAAGTACTTCATGATAACTCTGTAAAGTTAGCTTATTTTGAATAGTCAATCAGGATATTTGCTTTTAGATCATTTTATCTTGATGTCCCTTTCAAACCTTCTTTCTAGACTGTATAATTTAGACTCAAGCTCTAATTTTACAAGTCTGGCACCAGCAGCTGGGAAAGCAGGACTTGTGACATTGCCCAAGACGAGCCCTTCCGTTTTATTTGCAGAGACTTCTTGTGCATGGAAAACGCATCGGGCCTGGAGGCTAGTTGTCTGCATTGGATTGATTTTCCACTGGGTGCACAGTGGTGATGTGACTGGAAGTGCTAAGTGCATTTCTCTTTGTGGACACAGGCATTTTCTGAGTGTCACTCATTTGAATCATTATACGAAGTACCGACGAAAGGTCATCGAGCTGAAACGTTGGCCGGAATTTCACTTACCTGGGCGGGCTGGGTGCGGGCGGTCAGCGTGATGGGTCGCGACCCCGTTCCTCATTTCATGCCACTTCTCAGAGCGACTGTCCCTTAATGAGGCCTATTAAGGCAGGCTTGTGCTCTATTAAATGTTGCGGATCAAATGGTCTGATGATTTGGGGATTTGAGTATAGGAGCAGGGAGGTCTTACTGCAGTTGTACAGGGCCTTGGTGAGACCACACCTTGAGTATTGAGTGCAGTTTTGGTCTCCTAACCTAGGGAAGGACGTGCTTGCTATTGAGGGAGTGCAGCGAAAATTCACCAGACAAATTCCCGGGATGGCAGGGCTGACATATGAGAAAAGACTAGATCGACTAGGCTTATACTTACTGGAATTTAGAAGAATGAGAGGGGATCTCATAGAAACTTATAAAATTCTGATGGGACTGGACAAGTTAGATGCAGGTAGAATGTTCCCGATGTTGGGGAAGTCCAGAACCAGGGGTCACAGTCTAAAGATAAGGGGTAAGCCATATAAGACTGAAATGAGGAGAAACAGTTTCACCCAGAGAGTTGTGAACCTGTGGAATTCTCTGCCACAGAAAGTTGTTGAGGCCAGTTCATTGGATATATTCAAAAGGGAGTTAGATGTGACCCTTACAGCTAAATGGATCAGGGGGTATAGAGAGAAGGCAGGGGTGGGGTACTGAGGTTGCATGATCAGCTATGATCATATTGAATGGCGGTGCAGGCTCGAAGGGCCGACTGGCCTGCTCCTGCACCTATTTTCTATGTTTCTATGTCTCATTTCTAGCCAGGATATTTAAAGGAGACTTGGCCATATTGCATTTGTAGGATCATCTAGGTTTGTGCAGGCACTATGTTGGAGCATTTGAGTGTTGCTCAGTCTTGGAAAGATGACTGCACAGAGGCAGAGGGCTGCACCCAGGTTCTCAGCTGACTCCCTCCATATGCTTGTGGAGGGACTGAGAGCACGCAGGGAGGTCCTCTTCCTTTCTGATTGGACGAAGAGACCTCCCCAGTAGACAAAATGAGCTTGGTTCCAAATTGCCGAGGAGATTAACAGCAGGGATGTTGTCAGGAGGACCTGGGTGCAGTGTCAGCAATGCTTCAATGATCTCATTAGATCAGGAAAGGTGAGTACAAAGTCACACTCAACTTCATCTTCCTATGCCTCTCATCATATCCCCATCACTCGGCCTTCCCAAGCCTACTCCTGCCCATCATTGCTCACACCAACATACCTTGCATGTCCACCCATCGCTCTCTCTCTATCTACATTATCACATCCCCATCTGACTAATGACCCCTCACACTCACCCTCACCCTAATGCAATCATACCAACTAACAAAACACAAGAAGGCCATTTGGCATTGGCACCCCACTCCATCATAGTCACCCTCTAAAGATGTAACCCATCCATTCCTTATACTCATTCCATCACTCTCACTCAAACTTCTCTTCTATCCCTCCTTGCAGGTGAATAGATCCCACAATAAGAGGGAGAGGGAGCGAACCAAAGGTAGCCCTCCATCATTGGTGACATTAACTGCAGCAGAGGAGGTCACGCTGGAAGTATCTGGAGTCACAGAGCAGCTGGAGGAGGAAGTACATCTCCAACATGAGCTGAAAAGGCCGTGCACTCAGAGCCTTGCTCCTCATTCAGTGCTGAGCCTCGCTGCTGCGCTATGTTGTGCAGGGCACAGCAGACCATGACGATTTTGGAAACCCTGGTTGGTGCATACTGAAGGGCTCCTCCAGATTTGTCAAGGCATCTGAATTGCATTTTCAGCATCCCTATTGTCTGCTCTATGACACATCTGGTTGGCATGTGGCTTTCATTATATCTCTCTCGGGTACTTGCCCTCTTCAAGGGTTTCATGAGCAATGTCATCAGCCTTTATCTCCAAGTAGCCAGCCGGAAAGTCTGTCTGGAGGTGCAAAGAGCTAAGGGAGGGTGGACTGGTGCAGGACAAAAGAGTCATGGCAGCTGCCAGGGAATCTGGCGCACACATAATGATGATTTTCCTATGGTTGCAGACCAGCTGCACATTGAGGGAGTGGAAGCCCTTGCGGTTCACAAACACTCCTGGGTGATGTGGGGGTGCCCTAATGGCTACACATGTGCAGTTGATGACACCCTGCACCCATGGAAAGCCAGCTAGAGTGGCAAAGCCGAGCACCCATTCAGTAACATTGGTGTCATCAGTGGCAAAGTTGATATAATTGACTGACTTGTCAAACAGGGCATCTGTGACCTGTGTGATGCATCTGTAGGCAGCTGACTATGAGATGCCGCAAATGTCTCCGGCAGATTCCTTGAAGGAGCCTGAGGCGAAGAAGTTGAGAGTGCTGGTGACTTTGACAGCCAGTGGTAAGGCGTGTCCACCTGCTCCTCTGGGCTGCAGGTCTTGCTCCAACAAACTGCAAATGTCTGCGTGACCTGGCGCGATAGCCTGAGCCTCCTTTGGCACTGTTACTCAGTCATGTTGAGAAAGCTCATCCTTTGCCTGTATACCCTGTGTTGGGGATATTGCCTCAGGTGCAGTGCAGCCCTGCATTGATGCCCTCTGTCCTGTCGAGCATCAGGTCTTTGAGGGGAGGGTTGGTGGTGTTGTTGTGGGTGCCGCTTGTGTGCCTGGTGCTGCTGGTGTTGGAGCTCATTGTGGTCCGATTCTGAGATCAAGGTGAGACAGTACAAATGGCATCCGTGCTGATGTAACAGAAGGCAGGTCAAGTAGAGATGAGAGAGGCAATCTGTCATTGGTTTGATCGATAGTAGCAATGTGATGACAGTGGTTCCCGAATTTGCTGAAAACACGTGCAACCACTAGAAAGCTAAATCTGTGTTGACAATGCACTCAGCAACAGCATCAGCCTTGGTAAGGTAACCAGGTGTCAGGTGTGAGTATTTATTGTGCTTTCTGTGCTGTGCAGCAATGAGTTCCATGCAGTGAAATTGGAAAGGTAGGATTAAAAAGGCACTTCAGGGCTTGTCAACTACCTAATAATGATTTAAATTAGGTTGGCCACCTCTGCCATTCGGGATGCAGCCACACTGGCAAACACGCCCGAGTAAAAGGTGCGAGGGGGCGGGATCACAACCCGCTCCGCTTTATTTCAACTTTCACACCCGACCCGCCTCTAATCCCGCATGCATGGCCATGGGAAAATTCCGGCTGTTAACTCGGTTTCTTGCGCCACAGATGCTGCTTGACTTGCTGAGTATTTCCAGCACTTTCTGTTTTTATTTCCCATTTTAAATCTTCCTGTATTAGTTCAATTCCATTCATTGTATTCTTATGGCCACATTTGTGCCTATGTACACTACCTTAAATTCATCAGTGTTACATTTCATTTGCCAATTGTCTGCCCATTGACAATCTACACCTATTTGCAGATTTTTCAGAGCATCCTCTATCTCAACTGTTCTTCCCAGTTTAGTATCAGCAAATTTGACCAGCTTACAGTTGGTTTTGGTATTCAGTTCATTTAGTTAGATAAGAAATAGCAGCTGTACGAGCGCTCATTTGTGAAGGACTCCTCTCAAAACTTGCTTCAAATGTAAAATACATCTTTACCAAGTCTTCCTGTTTGTTATTTTTTAAACAAATTCCATATTCTACTTTGGATTCTTGTAAACTTTAATCATAATATGTCTGACATATTGAATGGGCAATGGGTATAAAGTACCCTCCGATGTTATCGTACAAATGCCTAATATGCTCAAAGCAAATTACGCGCTGTACTATTTTAACAGAGGAGTTAAAATGAGTAGAGTGGGAGCAAAATACTGTATTACCTGAATACCGCGCATTCTGCAAAGTCTGTGAGATAACACATGCTGGGTTAAAAGTTCAAGCAACTTTCTGATGAGCATGGGTTGTAAATTGGGTTAGAGATCAAAGCAGAGGAAAATAGATGCTAGAAGGTGAGAGTCATTCAGTCATATTCGAATGTGTCAATTTGGTCACCTGTGTGTTATAGTAATAAAATGCCTGGCAAGAGTCGATTGCGGCAATAAACCAATTTCAGGAGGTTGAGTGACTAGTTGTTTAGTTTACATTATCATTCTGTTAGTATTTGTATGTACCTTTGATGTACCTTTATTGATAGTATGCATGGAATATAGAGGTCAAATACCTGATTTTGTTTAAGTGATGTGAATGAACACTGTGTTAGCAACATACACTAGAATTGGGGTGTGTGTCTCAAGAGCAGGGAGCATACAATGGCATCAAAGTGCATGTCTCAGTAACTATCATACGGGTTTTTGTGTAGTATGAAGTTTAAATAAAGCCCTGATCCTGCCATTACTACAACTGAGTGTGTGTATAATCTGATGTTTGAAACAAAAAAGAGCAAGAAAGCAGTCCAATATCTGGTGACCCCGACGTGATTTTTCCAAATTTCAGTGGCTGAGTTAGTTAAAATCAAAGTCGGTTCGAAGAAGTGCTTCCCACACATCAGTTCGGGGGATGAGTATTCTCTTAGTTGTCGTGACTTAAAGGGATCTTCAGTTAGCAATGGGAGGATCAGGGAAAATTCCAAATGAGGTCCGATCATTTCTTAATTAATGGATTGAGTCTAAAGAGGAACCTTATGGGATAGAGTAGGAAACAATGACAAGGGGATGGAGAGAGACACGGTAGTCCTTATTGGAGATTGTCCAGTTAAAAAAGATTAAAGTGTGAGGGTTAAAAAGTGATGGAAAGAAAAAAGCGTTAATGTTACAGCGTCTAATGCTGGAGATTCAAAAGTTAGGAGAAGGGGCTGAGGCTAGAGATAGAGAAGTCTCAGAACTCACAGAGCAGCTAACAGCAGCTTGAAAAGAAGTAGAAAACTGGCAATTTCAGGTGCTCAGAGCAGCCAGGGCTGTTCTCAGCATCTTGCTGATAAATAGAACCATAAGATCTAAAGCAAGGAATATTTAAACTGCAGAATGCAAAAATGGGTATAATAGTTAGAGGGGCCCCTACCGCCCAGCATCCTGTGAAGGAGATGGGAGGGCAGCAGGCGATGGTATTAGCTTGCCCAGTGGAGACAGCAATTGATGAAGCCTGGTAGTATTCGGAGGATTCCCCTGGTCCAAGAGTTGAAAGGGAATTAAGGGCCAGAGAATGCCCACCGTTCCTTTCCGCTCTTCCTTTGTCTTCTCCGACTTCGGAGCCTCAAACCCGTGTGGTTCGCACGGCAACATTAGGTACAGAGGCGGAGCAGTTCAATGCCTCTTCAGTTCCTCAGGAGCTTCACACACCGCAACCTTACACACGACCTTCTGGTACTGCGGAGAGTGGGGGAAGCACGTTTGGGCAGACAAGGCGAGAGCAGGATCAAATCTTCCACTCCTTATGGAGCTCATGAAGAAAAGACTACCTTTAATGGTTGTGGGGATTCCTGGTATGAGCGAGGAGGGGTAAAGTTACAGGACATGAGAGCTATCCTTGGTGAAGTGGGACCTGCACCGCTTCAGGATCTTAAGTTTGCCCAATGGTGGTGTAATATTCTGGGATGGTGGCAGTCAGGGAACATATCAGAGAAACCAAGGGTTCACATGATTCTGCGAGCTTTAGGGAATCACCAGGGAAAGGTGGTAGGTTTTGAAACAAATCCCAGGCCCCTGCTAGGTAGAATAATAGCTGCAATCTTTGGTGCTCACTCAGGGCCACAGTTGATAAAGCTGCTTGCATTATTACCAGGGGTAGGGCCCAGGGAAGCAGGGGAACGTATATTCCAGTTGTGTAAAAGCTTGGGAATTAATTGGATTGATATCAGTCGTTATGGGAATGATACATATAGAGAGATTATTTTGACTCTTCTACCCCCTTCAGTAGCCTGGGGCGAGGACAAGAGTTTGATAAATGGTTGGCAAAGGTAGAAAGCTTGTATCAGAGAGCTGCAGGTATCCCAGTTATGGAAGTGAGGCAGGGGTTACAGCGATGCAAGGCAGAAGGGCCCGAGTGGATAAATCCCAGGAGGAGTCACATGAAAGGAGCAGGACCAGGTGGTGCCTGGATCCCGACCCGTCAGTTGATAGAGGACAGGGATACACTAGCTAAAGAATTAGAAAAGTTAAAAGAAAAGTTGAAGAATCAGGAAAAGGAAGCAAGTCACAGACAGGAATGATATTTCGATTCAGTTGGGAAGGTTAGGGGTAGATTCCGCAAGTGAGGGAGAATTGTTATAGGGATGCCACGCCTCAACCACATCGTTCCTTTAGGACCCTTACTTCAGGATAGGGGTGGCCGTCACCTTATCGAGACATGTGTGGAAGGGCAGCGGGAAATATTTTTGATTGATACAGGGTCCCCGTTTACATTTGTGGAGACTTCTGTTCCCCTATCTACGGTTACAACCATTCAGGGTGCCACTGGTGTCCCAGACGTCATTCCCATTATGCATAATGTTGCTATTCAAATAGGGAATAGGTTAGTTGTAGGTGAGTGTGGACGATTACCATCGCAGAATTCCATACGATCTTTACTGGGGACACCGACCCTTACAGTTAGGAGCAATTGTTGATCTGGCAAATATGCAGCAGTGGGGAACAGAGTCAGGAAATTAGCTGGTTACAGTGTTAATGGCTAATGCGGTTGGTCCCGTTAAGCCGGTGCGTCCAAAGGAACCACCCTCTCTCCCCACGGATTGGGGACCCTTTGTTGGCAGTATGGGCACCCCACTCCTTGGCCGGTGGACGAATGAAAGTTGAGATGGTCCTGGAGGGACAGTAGACAGTACCCCATTCCTCCAGATGCGCGGGGAGCAATTACTGACACCATACAGGGACTTTTAGATGAAGGCTTGATTTGAACTCCTAGCTCCCCATGTTCATCGCTCGTACGGCCTGTTCAAAATCCTGATGGGTGTTTCACTGTGGATTATCGGGAACTAAACAAAGTTTCCAACCGGGTGGCACTGGTGGTTGCGGCTTTTCCTGAAATGATGGCGCGTTTGGATCCAGTGTCTAAATGGTTCACGGTTCTGGACAGCGCTAATGGCTTTTGGTCCCCCTTCGCCCCCTTACATCCAGACAGTCAGTATCACACTGCCTTTACCATGGCTGGAGTGCAGTACTGCTGGAAGGTTTTGCCACAGGGATACTGTGATGCGCCTGCGATCTTTCTCGCGGCAGTGAAACGTGGTTTAGACCGGATTCCCTTTAGGTATTGAAGCATTCAGTATGTGGATGACATATTGATCCAGTCTTCGTCTGTGGAGCAACACAAGATTGAAGTCTGGGGTGTACTCCAGACATTGTTAGAGGAAGGTTTACCATGTAATCCCAGTAAAGCTCAACTGTGCAAACCATGGGTTGTTTATCTGGGCATTCAGTTGGGGATCGAGGGGAAGTCCATTGCGCAGGATCAAGTAAGCCAACTGTTAAAATTACCCCTCCCCACTGACCATAAGACGGTGCAATCCTTCTTGGGACTCACGGGGTTTTGTAGAGAGTTTGTGCCCGACTACGCATGAATCACTGAGCCGCTCCGACAGTTGTTGTGCAGCTCCTCTTTTAAATGGACGGAGGAGTAGACTGCTGCTGTAACACATTTGAAACAGTTGCTCGGTAGTGCACTAATTGTCCCAGACATGCACAAGCCCTTTATAATTTATTCTTGGCCTCTGATCTGACTATCGCAGCCGTCGTTGTGTGGGATTTCAGGAGTGCCTGGTCGCCTACTTGAGTAGGCTATCGCAGTCCCCGGAGATTAAATTCGACCCTTGTGAAAAAACCACGTTGGCTAGTCATTGGAGTATTGGCAAAATCAAATACCTGACTGGGGATCAATCCGACATTTTGTGCTCTACAGTTGATGAAATTCATTTGAGTGCTGTTTCCAGCGTACGGATTCTGTCATGGATGTGCACTCTCCTGTCTGCTAATTTTACGTTTGGAGGTTGTGGGCCTGCTTATGTTGGGTGAGCCGCATGAATCTGAAGCCTCTGCAGCACATCCAGTGTTTGTAGCGGGTGGTGCAGGCAAAGCGGAAACGGCCTGGGTATTAGATGGTAGTTTTTTTATTCAGGACAGTAGCTGTCACATGGGGTTTGCAGGTGCTCTTATTACAAAGGGCCAGGTCCAGCAGAGTTAAAAATGGGGGCGCACAGGCTGTGGAACTAATGGCCCTGGTCTTTGACACTAATCAAGATATTAGGGTTGTTGTAGATTCAGATTATGTGTTCAAGGAGGCTCCACTCACTTTAGAGCAGTGGGCTCGCAATGGCTTTATTGCAACCGATGGGTCAGACATTAAGCATAAACAGTTATGGAAAGTTTTACATGACACAGCCATTAGCAAAGGTGGAAAAATCCAAATGGCTATGGTTAAAGCACACATGAATAAATGGAATCGGGGGTCCATTCTGACATTGGGGAATGTGGTGGTTGATAAGAAAGCCAAAACAGCAGCTATCGAGGGTCCATGATGTCCAAAAGAGACTTCAATGGGCTGGAATAAAGCAGTATCAACCTTAATCGTGCAAAACAGGGGAATGTCTGCAACAGCAGAGTATAATCGGTTGGGAGATATGCAACACTGCGATCCAGAGATAGCGCCTCTCTCTAAGGGCCCAGGGATCCTATGGGGTAGGAAAACACAGGTAATGCATGATAGGGTTGTGGTAGAAGTCAAGGAGGGCCAGTGGGTGTGGTTGGTTCCTGAACCGGTTAGGAGACCTCTCATGTCATGGATACATGGCTCACTAGTTGGGGGACACCGAAAAGTAGAGGAGGCAGTTTCACTGTTAATGAAATTCGCCTGGTGAATCCCACACGCTACAAATCAAGGGGAGTGTTATTGCGGCAAGTTTGCAGGGGCTCGTGGGAACAGATTCAGATTGATTTTGTCGGACCTCTCCCTGAAGTTGGTAGTGATGGACGCATTCACTCGGTGGGTGGAGGCATTTCCTATGGCCAACCAGACCAGTGCCACAACTGCTCGGGTATTCGTGCAGGAAATCTTTGCGCGGTGGGGATTGCCACAGGTGATTGACTCGGCCAATGGCCCAGCCTTTGTCAGGGAAGTGTTCAAGGAGTTAAACGAATTCCTGGGGATTCCATAGCAATTTCATATTCCATATCATCCCCAGGCCGCTGGGATGGTGGAACGCATGAATCGCACTCTTAAAGTTGAGTTATCCAAAGTATGCGATCGTGCTGGAGGAGATTGGGTTAATCTTTTGCTATTTGTATTCATGTGGGTGAGGTCCTGGGTGAATCGAATGATTGGGGCATCACCATACGAGACCTTGTTTGGCCGATCCATGCCAATGTGGGAGAACCTGTTTGTACCCATGGAGCCGAGCCTGACATCTACCCTCGTGACAGAGGAGTGGGTCACCTCGCTCCAGAGGCACCTACATTTGGTTAATGGCTCGGCAGGACACATTGGTGCTGAGCAGGCAGCTCGCATAAAAAAGGAATTTGATCAAAAGGCTGACCTTCGTGCTTATCAGGTCGGTGATCAGGTTATGGTGATCAAAGATAGGAAGAGGCAAAAATTCCCCAAGAATAATCGATAAATTGAGTTCCTCTGTGTATTTGATCTGGATGGGTACGCATTTGTTTGGAAACATGCGATGCAACTGAAATTTTTTTGGAAAACAGTGGAGCATGCAGATTAATGTCGCGAATGATGTGGGGTGGCAGATAATGTTGGGTAATGTGTTTTTGCTGTTACATGTTTAGCCTTTCAGGATCGAGAACTATGATACGGTGGGGGGGTTAAGGAGATCTTCAAGTTGTTCCTCTCAGCGGGCTCTGACTGCCTTGGTATCCTTAATGAGTGCCTCTCGGTTCTTGGTCAGCAGTCGGGTGGGGCCTTGGGTGCTTGGGCCGTAGATGGTCTTGACTGCACTGAAGAATCCTCGCACGTCATGGTTGTCGGCCAGCTGCTGGATCTCCTGTGCTTTCTAGACCCAACATCTATTCTCACCATTTATATGGCTTGCAGATGTGGACTATATACAGCAGACATCTCAAAGCGCTGGAGAAGTACTACCAGTGCTGCCTCCGCAAGATCCTGCAAATCCACTGGGAGGATAGACGCACCAACGTCAGTGTTCTCGCTCAGGCCAACATCCTCAGCATCAAAGCACTGACCACACTCGACCAGCTCCATTGGGCGGGCCACACTGTCTGCATGCCCAACCCTAAGCAAGCGCTCTATTTGGAACTCCTACATGGCAAGCGAGCCCCAGGTGGGCAGAGTAAATGTTTCAAGGACACCCTCAAAGCCTCCTTGATAAAGTGCAACATTCCTACCGGCACCTGGGAATAGCTGGCCCAAGACCGCCCAAAGTGGAGGAAGAGCATCCTGGAGGGCACTGAGCACCTTGAGTCTCGTCGCCGAGAGCATGCAGAAAACAAGCGCAGGCAGCGGAAGGAGCATGTGGCAAACCAGACTCCCCACCCACTCTTTCCTTCAACCACCGTCTTACAGAGACTGTAATTCCCGTATTGGACTGTACAGCCACCTGAGAACTCACTTTTAGAGTGGAAGCAAGTCTTTCTCGATTTCGATTATGATGATGATGATGATAATGGTGTGTGAACTGATGGTAAGGGCTGTGGGCGATGTTGGGACATTTGAGTTACAAGTGCACTACCCCTCCGGACGGATGAAATGTCTCGACGAGCAACCTGACGCTTAGTGTCTCCCTGGGACATCCCGTAAATGTGACATGGAGCTGGTCTGAGAGTGTCAGCTTGGTCCAGCTCGAACTCTAAATGGGATGGATCGGACAATGCTCCATGGTAAATTTTGTTGTGTATAATCTGATTCTCGTTCTGCCATGGCACAGGGCCTTTCGGGAGAAGGGGCAGGTGTATGACTTCCAACTCCATTACGGTGTCAATTGCAAGTATTCCACGATCCTGGTTGGGCATCGGTCAATTGACATTGAACACATTCCCACAATGTATCGGATGGATTGGGTGAATAATAATCTTCGGGGTGAGCGATCAAGCTGTGTGGCAGCCAGCTGGCCCTCTGCAGGTACAGCTTAATCACCCTAGATGCTCAGTTAAGAATGACCACTTAAAAATGTTTCCCCAATTGTATCACGGTTGCTCAGTCGTTCCCAGAATGCTCTGATTACATTAAAAATGAGGTGTCTTTTCAGAAAGCGTGGTTCACCTCTTGGCACCAACAAAACAGGAAATTGTTTGATACTATCTTGGAATCCATAGGGGTCGGCACTGGGTTATTAAATTCAATGGATGTTGAAGGTTTTAGGAATAAACTACTGGCGATGACTCAGGCTTAAAGAAAGGGATGGGCACATGAGATTCTGATAACTGAGGACTGGAAGATCCTAACTAATGCCTCAATTAATTTCAACCGGCATACCCACTCAGTCCTGATGGCATTAGGGAATTTAACACTGCAGTGGTTAAGTAAGGCAGCGTGGGCTAGTCTTTGCCAAAATTTACAATTTAATCTGAACGAATTAGTAAGGAATATTATGCGAGCTTTATTCCATCAGAATTGGCAACTGGACTTGGCTCGAACAGCCCTGGGACCATTTGGGCCTGAATGGGTTAAGGCTCACTTGGGGGATTGTCAGTTTGATGGTTGTTTACTTGTGGCCCTTTAGCCACGTAATGGCACTCAACGAGTGCATTTCCCATTGTAAATTTTGGTTATCTCAGTGACAATGTCATAATGAGAGATGTACGCTCTATATAACGAAGCTACTGGGAACTACTCTGAAATTGATCTGAGATTTTGTTGAAAGTTTCACGACAAGTAAGTGTGATAATACCATCAGGGCAATGGTAATTTAATGTCTTGTATGGAACGATCTCATTAATGCAATGCTGAGGTTCGGCGGTTAAACAAATGTACAATTGTCAATACGGGGTTTGGGCGATTGTGTGTACATAATGTGTGTCCTTGTAACGGTTTTGCTGTTACTAATAACCAGCTACAGATATATATGCATCTGGAAGTTGGATCTTACTGTTCTAACCAATCTCTTTTAATTGTAGAGTGTGGTAATTTACATTTCTATCGGCACAAAGTGATCACAGACCAGTGGACTTTAACATGGCATCCTGAGCATCTGTGTCTGCAGCAACCCTACTTTGACCCTAATCGTGCTGCTATTTGGAAGAAGGAGATGCGGAAATAGAGTACAGGTTTTCAACAGTTACGGAGTTTGAATCAAGCGATTGTTGTGGAGATTAACCATCACACTGCTGAAATTGAGAATAAGAACATAATAAGAACATAAAAAATAGGAGCAGGAGTAGGCCATAAGGCCCCTCAAGCCTGCTCCGCCATTCAATAAGATCATGGCTGATCTGATCATAGACTCAGCTCCACTTCCCCGCCTGCTCCCCGTAACCCCTTATCCCCTTATCGTTTAAGAAACTCTCTATTTCTGTCTGAAATTTATTCAATGTCCCAGCTTCCACAGCTCTCTGAGGCAGCGAATTCCACAGATTTACAATCCTGTGAGAGAAGAAATTTCTTCCCATCTCTGTTTTAAATGAGCGACCCCTTATTCTAAGATCATGGCCTCTAGTTCTAGTCTTCCCCATCAGTGGAAACATCCTCTCTGCATCCACTTTGTCAAGCCCCCTCATAATCTTATACGTTTCGATAAGGTCACCTCTCATTCGCATGACTTTGGATCAGATTGGACGTAAGCTGGTGGGAGATATTGTTTGGATAGAGCCCGACAGCAACTGGTGTGATGAACACAATGATACACCCAGTTCTTATGCTGATGCTGTTTCAGTTAATTGTGTTGGTAATTTTGATTTATTATGGATGGCATGTCCGAAAAAAGGACTACAACTGGACAATGCTGTTGAACGAGCTAAAATGACGATACAAATGTTATCCAGATAATGCCTGGCAGAGAGACAAAGAGAAGGATTGGGGGAATGTGGGAGCGAAAGTCCATATGACCCGAATACCTCGCTCTCTGCGTAGTCTGTGAAATAACACATACTGGGTTAAAAGTTCAAGCAGCTTCCTGATGAGCATGGGTTGTAAATTGGGTCCGAGATCAAATCAGAGGATGTCTTGACAGGAAAGAAGATGCTCGACGGTATGAGAGTCATTCAACCATATTCAATGTGTCAATTTGGTCGCCTGTGTTATAGTATTAAAATGTAAGAGTGCATTGTGGCAATAACCCAATTTCAGGAAGTTGAGCGGCTGGTTGTTCAGTTTACATTGTCATTCTGTAAGTATTTTTATGTACCTTTGATGTACCATGATTTACTGATAGTATGTATGAAATATAAAAATAAAAGACCAAATTTTGTTTAACTTTTAGCAGTACACACGAGAATTGCGGTGTATGTCTCAAGGGCAGGGAGCATACATTGGAATCAAAGTGTATGGGGCCGATTTTCAGCAAGGTCTCCGCCCGCCCGCCTGCCGCCCAAAGTGCCACTGGTGGCCGCCGAGGTACCGGACGGTACTTTGGGCAGGATATTCATGAAGAAGGTCCCTCTAAGGTCGGTAGGTGGCAAATTAAATGGAAGCCATATGCCGCCTACCGACCTTCTGGGTGGCAGTGGGCGGGAGGTTGCATTCTCGGCGTCAGAGGCGCTTGCCGCCCAAGTGCCACTGAGAATGGAGTCGTGCCCATGGAGGGTCGAAGACCTGAAAAACAAAACAACAGCAAAATATAAAAAAAGTATCCGAAGACCTTCAGGGGACCCCATCCAGGTAAGTCGCTGTTGAGAAAAAGTATTAAAGTGTTCACTAACTTTTTTTCAGGCTCTTCATACTCAACGTCGGGGACAGACCAGCCTCTAGCCAGCGGTCCACCCCCGTTGTCCCGCCGACTCCCGCCCACAGGAATCTGGGAGCTCGGCCGGCGGGAGCTCAGTTGCACCATTCGGCCGTCCGCTGATGTCAGCGGGCGGTTCTCAGTGGCTCTCTCCTCCCGCCCGTTTCAGGCCACCACGAAAGTGGCACTGGGCGGATCTTCAGGAGGAATGTCGGCGGGAGTGGGCGGCAGCGGATGGCAACGGACGGTGAGGTGCTGAAAATCGGCCTATGTCTCAGTAACTTTCAAACTGGTTTTTGTGTCATATGAAGTTTAAATAAAGACCTGCTCCTGCCATTACTACAACTGAGTGTGTGTGTAATCTGATGTTTAAAGCAACAAAACAAAAATGAGCAAAAAAGCAGTCCAACAAGTAGCTTCTGTACTGCATTTAAAATCTTACCATTCAAGGTGCCTTTCCTCTCCCTATTCTTACTTCAAAAATATACTTTACAATTTTTTACATTGCATCTGCCACCAATGTGCTCTACCTGGCAGCCTTTTTACAACCCTCAACACAGTTGTTCACGACTGTCAATAGTTTGTAAAAGTGCTTTAAATGTTCGACTGAACTGAAAGGATACAAAAATGTAATCATCCAAGTAGCGTTTCTTAAGATTTTCCACGATCGCTTCCTCTGTGATTTTAGAAAGAAGAACCATGTCATCCACTCCACTCTGTTTGACATTGTGACTCTGCCAGTGGTATCTCTCCTTACTCCCCTGTGTAAAAGAGTGAATATGAACATTAAACGGTATGAAAATAATATACATGGGATTTATTTTACATGTATATATATATGAAGCACATACACATATATATTATATAATACTTTCAATAATTGTACAGCATAAAACAGGAACGAGATTGCAAACTTTTACGTTTTCATAATTTATTTTTTCTCCTGCAGTTGTACTTTTAGAAAACCAGGATACTCCATTTCACCTTCAGCCACTTGGAATTGGGGGTGGAGTTATGTTGTATATTTCTTAGAAAACATGTTAATGATGCCTTATAGCCAAATGTACCTATGTTGCGATTTTGAGCCATACAGATGGAGAAGGTTCCACGATTGATTCTTGGTCTTCCACTGACAGGAATGGCATGAGTATTTGGATTGATCAGAACGGTCTCCACAATTGAATATCTTACTGTCCAGATTCTGCCCATTCCATTCTGAAGCGGTCACAAAGTGGGCCCACAAGAGCAGCATGGAATGAGTCTCCCTCTCATTAAATCCATTATCACCTAGCCCACCCACAGTAATGTAATGGAGATTAGGAACTCATTTGTAATTGAACTGAAGCTGTGCATCACTGTGTAAACTTTCCCCAGCAGCTAGCTTGTACTTATAGAGCACCTTATCATGTCAACGTAACATCTCAAAACAGTCTTCATTGAATCATGGAAATTGCAGCACAGAAGAAGGCCACTTGGCCCATCATAGTTATGCCAGACTATTCTAATTCCAATTTCCTGCTGTCTGGCTTTCCTAAATGTTAAGTACTGCGCGGGCTAGCCATGCTTCCGTTCATGGGGATGTCTCCGTCAGCTACGCTTTGGTTGATGCAATGTGCTATCATTCATCGTGGTCCTTCAAATCAGCCTGCTGCCTGTGCTGTGTGTGCCTACTTATGCCATCCTGCCCCCTCCTTTGCTGCTAACCATTTGTCTGTTCTGTTATATTTTGCAGAACTTGAGGCCAAGCCTGGCGAGGCTGAAGTTGATGCAGTAGAAGATTCAGATGCGGACGAGGAGAAATCTTCCAATCCCATCTTCCAGACCAAGAGCATGAGGGTGAGGGGGAGGGGGAGGTGATGGATGAAGCCCACGCTGTTGTACTCACTCTGGAGGAGGTGCCAGGCCCTTTCCTGAGTGGTACGAGTGTTGGGACATTCTATGGTTTCTCACAGTCCGAGGCTGCGGGTCCCAGTGGGATGCAGCGAGGCATACCCAGGGTGAGGAGGGGAAGGAGAGCTGACAGCACTCTCCTGAGGTGCAGGATCTAACAGATGTGGTTCACATGATGGCAATGAGTGCAGAGAGCATTGACCTTACATGGTCACTCCTGGACACCATCAATGGGGTGTGTGATGAGGTATCGGCACTGTTGGGAGCAGTAACAACACTCTCACGAGAAATGGAAACACTGTCTGGGAACATGAGGGAGGGAATGTTGCAGGCAGCTGATACAACGTCGGTGCACATGAGGGAGGGAATGTCGCAAGTAACTGATGTGCTGTCAGTGAACATGAGGGAGGGAATGTTGCAGGTAGTTGAAACACTGTTGGTGAACATGAGGAACGGAATGTTGGAGGTAGTTGAGACATTGTCAGGGCACATGAGGGAGGGAATGTTGGAGTTAGCTGTTGCAATAAGGGAACACACCCAGACCCCGCACCCATTGACAGAATCAACTGCCACTCCCACTCCAATCCCCAGACCAGCCTCTGAAGAGGCCCAAGCCGGGCCTTCCACATTACCGCCTGCCCCCACCGCTGCCCCCTCCCATCAAGAAGTGCGCATTACCTGAGATGTTTGAAAGCATAAGAGCTTGGTACCAACCTGAGAAATGCTCCACCACCGCCTGCAGGGGTGGAGTCAACAAGACCAAACGCAGTGGGTATTGGCGTTAGAATAAGGTGGAGGAGAGATGGGTGCAGCCTTTCTTTGCTGCTGCTGTTGTTATTGTTGTTGTTGCGTGGCGACCCCGACCTGCGAGAGACCATCAGCGGCAGGTCGGGGCCATAAAAGGAGTGGCTAGCGGCGGCCCCGGACAGTGTGGTGGGGCCGCCGCTTCAAGGTACAGCGCGGGCTCATGCAGAAGGGCAATGGCAGCAAAGAGGGACGTCATCAAAGTCCAGGTTGGTGATTGGAACGTGGGCAGGTACAGCAGGAGTGGCGAGGGAGCGGTGAGAAAATGTAGAGGGATGTGATTGGGACCTGGGAGAGGCGTGAGTTCGGGGCCAGAAGAGGCGAGGGCCCAGGGGCAGCACGGGCCAGCCCACACTGCGACATGTGCGTGCACTAGGCCCATGCAGCAGAGCAGGTCTCCAGTTGTCTTGGGTAATCCTTGCCACTGGACCAAGACCTAGCTCTGTCAAGTGGGGTGGCTGGTGTGCAACGGCCACCACACATTAAAAAAATCCACGCACAGGCATCTTCCACCTTTCAAGGTGTAGTTTGGGATCGGGAATATTAGGTCCTTCATTGAAACACCTGTGAACTCATCCCTTTTTGGCGTGGAAGCAAGTCATCCTCGCTTCGAGGGACTGCCTATGATGATGATGTTGTTATTGTTGTTGTTGTTATTATTGTTGTTACTGGTGTAACTGTTTTTAAATTAAAAATTTTTGTAAGTTATGTAAATTTACAAGTTTAAAAGTTTGTAAGTGGTCAAGTTTTTAAGTGATCTTAACTGAAAACTTTAATGTTTGATACAAAAATATTTTTATTAAAGTTAAGTTAAGTACAAACAAGTGTTTGTTAAACTTTTGAATAAAATATGTTTTAAATTATAACTGAATCATTTCCATTATTTGTTCCATTATTAACACAACTTTTTGAAGTAAAGAAGAATCATTTCCATCATTTGTTCCATTAACACAACATTACGGAACAGGTCCAAACAGTAAACATGGTCCATGTGGAATAGTTGCCACTGAGCCTTCAGGCAGCAAAGCGTTCACGGATGAGCTGCTGGCGCAAGGCTCGAGCAATCGTTAAAGGGGCACGATGGCCTGCCCTCCTCCGCCGTCGTACTCCAGGTTCAGGTAGTTGCATGTCTTCCTCGTCCTCCTCCTCCTCCTCCTCATCATCTGCATCTTCCTCCTCATCATCAGCCACTCTCACCTCAGCTGGGTCTTCTACTACCAGTTGCTGCTGCCTCATGATGGCTAAGTTATGCAGCATGCAGCCAGTGAACTGACTGACAATCTCAGGAGAGTATTGCAAGTAGCCTGCGGAATGGTCCAGGCATCGGAAACGCTGTTTCAAGATGCCAATGGTCCCCTCTATTATGCTGCGCGTCGCAATGGGTGACATGTTGTATTCCCGGTCTGCTGCCGTCCGAATTATGCGTAGGGGCAGCATGAGCCAGGTAGTGAGGCCATACCCTTTGTCTCTCAGTAGCCAGCTTTACCCTTCTGGCTGCTGCTGAAACATGGCAGATATACTGCTCTCAGGTAGGTTGAATGCATCATGGGTGCTCCCAGGGTATCTCGCATCAACTGACATGGTGCGATGCATGTTGTCACACATGAGCTGCACATTAACAGAGTGGAAGCTTTTTCTGTTCCTGTACATCTCGGAATCCTCCAAAGGTGTTTGCAAGGCGATATGGGTACAATCAATGCAGCCCTGCACCTTTGGGAAGCCAGCAATCCTGGAGAAGCCCACAGCCCTTTCACGTATTGTCTGGGTGGTCATGGGCAACTTAATGTAGTAATTCCTCCGGGCATATAGTGCAGCAGTCACCTGCCAAAATCAGATATGTGTTTAATGTTGAGAAATGGCACACACATCCCCAGTTGTGGTCTGGAATGATCCAGATACTGTAACCTTCACTTCAACTGACAAAGCAGTCCTCCTAACGCTTTTAGGTTGCAGGTCTTCTTTTACTAACTCACAGATCTCGGTTACGACTTCTTTGCGGAAACGCAGCCTTTTGGCACAGTCTGCATCACTCAGGTGCAGGAATGAACGCCTGTCTCAATATATCTTACGTGGGTAAGGCCTCCTGCCCATCATCCTATGTACTCTGAGGTTCCTCATGCGATGACGTCGAATCAATCATCTCCTCCGCAGCACCATCATGCAGAAGGCTTGCACGAGGTAAGGCATTGTCAGTATTGCCGCCATGATTAGATTGTACCTTTGCAAGAAGCTCAAAACAGGACAAACTTCTTTGTTCTCTCTCTCATCAAGGTCGACGCCCTAGTATGGACCACACCCAGGTCTGCGCATGCGCAATAGTCTTGCTTAGAATGGGAAGCTAGGAATTCAACTGAGGACATTTGAGGCAACAAAGTCTAATGCAAATCTTTAATTTTAGATTTTTTTTTCAAAGTACCACCCCACCACTGTCTCCTCATCGGGCTCAAGGGTCGTCTGGCAGAATCACTCCCTCGCAGGGACACAGGGGCTCGGCAAACACCCCCCAATCCCCCTGGGCTTCTTTTGATGCTGCTGCATAGTCTAAGGGTTCTCATCTCGTCAGTTCGGCTTCCATCCCCCCCGCCCCCTCCCAACCCACCGGGCTTCTTTTGAAGCCGAGCTTGCGTCCAGGCGAGGGACCGAATCTGCCGGCCGACGCTCCGACCCTTGAGCCTGGTTTGGAGACGTTCGGTGGTGGCATGGCACTTTGAAAAAAATCCAAAATTAAAGAATTGCATTAGACTTCCATTTTCTGGGTTTTAAGTTTGAAAAAATTAAGCTTCATGATGCATATTTAATGTGTTCTTGACTTCCGCCAAAACTTCGCCTGAAGACAATGGCACCTTTCTGCAATTATTTTTTAATGTGCGCTGGTTTTTCTTAAGTGCCCAGAAGGTTTATTGGGAGTGGTCACATATTCCGTCCTAGGAAAAATGTAAGTTGGCCAAACTTGCATAAATGTGAAAAACTAGCGCAGACATCAGGTTACGCCCCCATGACGCAAAAAAAAAACTAACTTAAAAAAATCGTAACTAATTGAGTTACGCTGGTGCACAATCTTTGGGGAAACTTGGATATTTTAATTTAGGCCAAAAAAAAGTGGCACGCGCCAAAAAAACAGCGCAGAGAACTGGGGAAAATTGAGCCCAAAGATTTATCCAGCTACATTCCAATTATATTATAGTTTCTGCCTCATAACCACTTGTGCTAAAGCATTCCACATTTTAATCGCCTTCTGTGTGAAATTCTTTTTCTAGCTTCCCTCCTTCCTAATCCAGAATCTATACTCTTTATTACCAATTCACCAATCAGTCAAAGCAATCTTACACTGTTTACCTTTGAACATTTTTCATCATTTTAAAAACTGGATTAAATTCCTCCTTAATCTTTGTTCCAGTGGGAAACTTCTTGAACTTTTCTTTACAACTACAGGTATAACATTCTGAAAAGTGAGGGAAACCTGACAGAAATTGTGGTTCACAAAGGAGCCAGTGACATCGGGAAGAGTAGGATGGAGTTCTTGCAAGGTTAGGCTCTGTGTTAAAGTGCAATACTGAGTGGGTAATAATGTGAAGGTGATTCGAGACATTGGATACGGTAGGAATAACGGATTGGATACTTTAAATAAAATCAAATAATTTCTGTTTTTATTTCAGATTTTCAGCATCTGCAGTCTTTTGCTTTTATTTTGTATATTTTAATACATGAAAGGAAGGTTTCTGACTCCTAGGACACTGGGACATTCGAGCCAGGGGAAAGTTCTAAAGAGGGCACAGATTTAATCTGAATCAGACCAGTACCAATGTCCTTGAAGAAAAGGTAAATAAGTGAGTGGGAAAGGATTTAAATATGCAAGGTGTAAGAAGTGATAATAAAGAGTGATGAAATTAGAAAAGATATAGAAGCTATATTTTATGGTACTGAGCAGATGCTGTCAGACAGCGTTCAAAATACAATGATACAGCAGTTAAGTGTGCATTGTACAAGAATGGATTCCCACGTGCCGGTGGGGATGTTGCACTTTATCAAGGAGGCCTTGAGGGTGTCCTTGAAAGGTTTTCTCTGCCCATCTGGAGCTCGCTTGCCACGTAGGAGTTCTGAGTAGAGCGCTTGCTTAGGGAGTCTCGTGTCGGGCATACGGACGATGTGACCCGCCCAACGGAACTGGTCAAGTGTGGTCAGTGCTTCGATGCTGGGGATGTTGGCCTGATCGAGAACACTGACGTTGGTGCGTCTATCCTCCCAGTGGATTTGCAGGATCTTGTGGATGCCGCGCTGGTGGTACTTCTCCAGCGCTTTGAGGTGTCTACTGTATATGGTCCACGTCTCTGAGCCATATAGGAGGGTGGGGATCATTACTACCCTGTAGACCAAAAGCGCCCTAAGACTGCCCTAAGTGGAGGAAGAGCATCCCATCGCCGAGAGCATGCAGAAATCAAGCGCAGACAGCGGAAGGAGTGTGCGGCAAACCAGACTCCCCACCCACCCCTTCTCTCAACCATTGTCTGTCCCACCTGTGACAGAGACTGTAATTCCCGTACAGTCACCTGAGAACTCACTTTTAGAGTGGAAGCAAGTCTTCCTCGATTTCGAGGGACTGCCTATGATGATGATGTATAAGAATATGACCATATGAGAAAATAATGATAAAATAAACGTAAAAGTCAAGGGCTGGCTAAAATATAGGTCTCTCGGTGTTATATCTGAAAATTTCTTAAGAATAAATTGGTAAACTTGAAGGTTCATGCTGGAGAGGGAGGCTATGATAGCATCAGCATCACGGAGACCTGGTTCAACAGGGACACAAGGTTGGTTACATACAAAGGGATGAGGAACACTTTGTAGACATAGAAAGGACAAACTGGGTGGAAGTATAGGGGCCGAAATTTACCTTCGCCCAAAACGGGTTGCACCTTCAGCTCCTGAAGTGTTTATTCCACCACTTCGGATGAGGTCACTTCTTTTGTTAAATTCAGCTCTTTGGCGTTTTGTTTTGCAGCCGACCGGAAGTCGGTCATAATGGAGGCGGAAGTGCGGCAATAAGTACTCTAGAGGGTTGGAAGTGGAGGCGGGACGGAGTCTCCACCGCTGTCAATCAGCAGCAGAGCGGAGATGATGTCATGACGCGTGTGCGTCACCCTTCACTTAAAGTAGAGAGCGTTCAGCACTTTGTAACTTCGGTCCACTGGGCCACCAGGGAAGATTTAGGCCGGGCCAGCGGTATGGCACCAAAGAGGGGGTGCCAGACTGCCTGTTGGTGGCCCGGTCGAACCTGGGGGCATAACTGAAGGACCGCCATGGCGCCGGCGTTGCCATGGCGCCGACAGAAAATGCTGTTGGGGGCACCGCGTGGTGGGTGATTGATTTTTACAGTGAATGTCGTGGAGGTGCGATGGAGTTGTGGGAGATCAGCGGTGCGCTCTTTGATGATGAACTTAGGATGGTCGGCGGAATGTTGCAATTTATCAAGGAGGCTTTGAGGGTGACCTTGAAATGTTTCCTCTGCCCACCTGGGGCTCGCTTGCCGTGTAGGAGTTCCGAGTAGAGCGCTTGCTTAGGGAGTCTCGTGGCGGGCATGCAGACGGTGTGGCCCGCCCAACGGAGCTGGTCGAGCGTGGTCAGTGCTTCGATGATATAAGCATTGGCTAACATTAAAATAAATATTTGATAATTCCAACAAAAATACATTCCATTGAGAAACAAAAGCTACACAGGAGCTAACTAAAGAACTTAAGGATAGCATTAGATTGAAAGAAGCTTATAATGTTGTGAAGAATGGTAATAAGCCTGGGGATTGGGAGAGTTTCAGAGACCTGCAAAAGATGAAAAAAAAACTGATAAAAAGGAAAAAAAATAGACTATGAGAGAAAACTAGCAAGAAATATAAAAACAATGTAAAATATGTAAAAAGAAAAAGAGTAGCAAAAGTAAACATTGGTCCCTTAGAGGCTGAGGCAGGAGAAATTATTATGGGGAATAAGGAAATGGCAGAAATGTTAAACAAATATTTTTTATTCGTCTTCACAGAATGATTCAGCAGCATGGTCTCCAGTCGTCTTGGTTAACCTTGCCACTGGATCAAGACATAGCTCTGTCAAGCCTGTGTGGTGGCTGGTGTGCAACAGCCACCCCACGTTAAAAGAATCCATGCACAGGCATCCTGCACCCTTTAGTATGTAGTTCAGGACCTAGATTGTCAGGTCCCTCATTGAAACACCTGTGAATTCATCCCTTTTTGGTGTGGAAGTAAGTCATCCTCGGTACAAGGGACTGACTAAGACTATACTAGAAGATGCAAAAAGCATACCTAAAATGATGGGGAGCCAAGGGTCTAATGAGGATGAGGAACTTAATGTAATTAATATAAGTAGAGAAAAGGTACTAGAGAAACTAATGGGATTAAAAACCGACAAATCCCCTGGATCTGAAGGCCTACATCCTAGGGTTCTAAAAGAGGTGGCTGCAGAGATAGTGGATGCATTGGTTTTGATCTTTCAAAATTCCCTAGATTCTCGAACGGTCCCAACGGATTGGAAGGTAGCAAATGTAACACCGCTATTCAAGAAAGGAGGGGGAGATAAAACGGGGAATTATAAGCCAATTAGCCTGACATCAGTAGTCGGGAAAATACTGGAATTTATTGTTAAGGAAGTGGTATCAGGGGAGTTAGAAAATCATAACATGATTAGGCAGAGTCAACATCATTTTATGAAAGGGAAATCGTGTTTGTCAAATTTAATAGAGTTTTTGAGGATGTAACTAGCAAGGCAGATAAAGGGGAACCAGTGGATGCAGTATATTTGGATTTCCAAAAGGCATCTGATAAGGTGCCACATAAAATGTAATTATACAAGGTAAGAGAACATCGGATTGAAGGTAATGTATTAACTTGGATAGAGGATTGGTCAACAGACAGAAAACAGAGAGTAGGGATAAATGGGTCTTTTTCAGGTTGGCAGGCCGTAACTAGTCGAGTGCCGCAAGGATCAGTTCTGGGGCCTCAGCTATTTACAATCTATATTAATGACCTAGATGAAGGGACCACATGTAATGTATCCATGCTTGCTGATGATACAAAGCTAGGTGGGACAGTAAGCTGTGAAGAGAACACAAAGCGTCTGCAAAGGAATATAGATAGACTAAGTGGCAGTTATGTGGCAAATAGAGAATAATGTAGGGAAATGTGAGGTTATTCACTTTGGAAGAATAGAAAAACAGAATATTTTTTAAGTGGTGAGAAACTTTTAAATGTTAGTGTTCAGAGAGATTTGGGTGTCCTTGTGCAAGAAACACAGAAAGCTAGCATGCGGGTACAGCAAGCAATAAGGAAAGCAAATGGCATGTTATCCATTATTGCAAGGAGGTTGAAGTATAAGAGTAAGGATGTCTTGCTACAATTGTACAGGCCTTGGCGAGACCATACCTCGAGTACTGTGCACAGTTTTGGTCTCCTTATCTAAGGAAGGATATACTTGCCTTGGAGGTGGTGCAATGAAGGTTCACTAGATTGATTCCTGGGATGAAAGGGCTGTCTTATGATGAGAGATTGTGTAGAATGGGCCTATCCTCTCAGGAGTTTAGAAGAATGAGAGGTGATCTCATTAAAACATACAAAGTTCTGAATGGGATTGACAGGGTAGATGCTGAGAGGTTGTTTCTCCTGGCTGAAGAGTCTAGAACAAGGGGGCACAGTCTCAGGATCGCGACCCTCGAGGTTGGCTTTGGCCCCTCTTGGGGCGCAGGGCGGAAAGGGGTCACCGTGGGCTGCTAAGGGGTCTCCGTGCATGGCAGCGCTAAAGGGAGGTGCAGAACCGGGCAATTTCGGTTCCATAGAATAGAATCATAGAATTTTTACAGTACAGAAGGAGGCCATTTGGCCCGTCGTGCATGTGCTGGCTCTCTGCAAGAGCACTTCAGCTAGTCCCATTCCCCCACCCTTTCCCTATAGCTCTACAAATTCTTTTCTTACAAGTACTTATCCAATTCCCGTCCGAAAGCCACAAGTGAATCTGTCTCCACCACCCTTTCAGGCGGTGAATTCCAGATCCTAACCACTCACTGTGTAAAAAAGTTTTTCCTCATGTTGCCTTTGGTTCTTCTGTCAATCACCGTAAATCTGTGTCCTCTGGTTCTCGACCCTTCTGCCAATGGGAACAGCTTCTCTCTATCTACTCTGTCTAGACCCCTCATGATTTTGAACACCTCTATCAAATCTCCTCTCAACCTTCTCTGCTCTAAGGAGAACAACCCCAGCTTCTACAGTCTATCCACCTAATTGAAGTCCCTCATCCCTGGAAGCATTCTTGTAAATCTTTTCTGCACCCTCTCCAAGGCCTTCACATCCTTCCTAAGGTGTGGTGCCCAGAATTGGACACAATACTCCAGTTAAGGCTAAACCACTGTTTTCTAAAGGTTCGTCATAACGCTTTTGAACTCTATGCCTCTATTTATGAAGCCCAGGATCCCGTATGCTTTTTTAAACCGTTTGCTCAACCTGCCCTGCAACCTTCAACGATTTGTGCACACATACCTGCAGGTCTCTCTGTTCCTGCACCCCATTTAGAATTGTACCCTTTAGTGTATATTGCCTCTCCTCATTCTTCCTACCAAAATTTATAACTTTGCACTTTTCTCCGTTAAATTTCATCTGACACATGACCGCCCATTCCACCAGCCTGTCTATGTCTTCTAGATGTCTACCACTATCCTCCTCACTGTTCACTATACTTCCAAGTTTTGTGTCATCTGCAAATTTTGAAATTGTGTCCTGTACACCCAAGTCAAACTCATTAATATACAACAAGAAAAACAGTGATCCTAGTACCGATCCCTGGTGAACACCAATGTATACCCCTCCTGCATCCGAAAACAACCGTTCATCACTACTTTCTGTTTCCTGTCACTTAGCTAATTTTGTATACATGCTGCCACTGGCCCTTTTATTCCATGGGCTACAACTTTGCGGGAAAGTCTATTATGTGGCACTTTATCAAACGCCTTTTGGAAGACCATGTACATACACATCAACCACAATGCCCTCATCAATCCTCTCTTACCTCATTAAAAAAACTCAATCAAGTTTATTAAACACAATTTACCTTTAACCAGTCCATGCTGGCTTTCCTCAATTAATCTATATTTGTCCCGGATTAATGGCCCCAAGTTTCCACATGATTTGCTCCTGATTTTTAGGAGCAACTGGTGTAGAATGGAGTATCTTAGAAATCGGAATTCTCGTCATTTAGTTTGCTCCAGTTCTAGTCAGTTAGAACAGTTTCACTTTGGAACAGAATTTTTTTTTCAAAAGGGGGCGTGTCCGGCCACTTACGCCTGTTTTCAAAGTTTCGTCAGTGAAAACTTACTCCAAACTAACTTAGAATGGAGTAAGTGAAGATTTTTGTATGCTCAAAAAAACCTTGTCTACACTTTAGAAAATCAGGCGTAGGTTACAAATCAGGCGTAGGGAATGGGGGAGGGGGGGGGTTTAAAGGGAAGTTTACAAACATTAAACACTTCAGTTTTACAAATAAAAAGCCATCATCAATAATAAATGATACATCAATAAATCAACCAATAAATCAATCAAAAAAAATTAATAAGAAATAATTTTTAAAAAAATCAATAAATAAAACATTTTCTACTTACCGACTGCAGCACCGGGAGCCCTCCAACAGCATGCTGGGATGCCCCCCCCCCAGTATGTCTCTGTCAGTGTCTCTATCTCTCTGTCTGTCTGTGTGTGTCTCTCATTCTCTGTCTGTCAGTGTCTGAGTTTCTGACAGCGAGGGGAGGGGGAGGAGGGGGGTAGAGGGAGAGAGGGGGGGAGCAGAGGGAGGGAATGGGGAGAAGGGGGAGGGATGGGGGAGAAGGGGGAGAGGGAGAAGGGTGGGGGAGAAGGGGGAGGGGGATAAAGGGGAGAAGGGGGAGAAAGGAGATGGGAGGAAAGGAGATGGGGGGAAAGGAGATGGGGGGAAGGGGATGGGGGGAAAAGGAGATGGGGGGAAGGGGATGGGGGGGAAAAGGAGATGGGGGGGAAAGAGATGGGGGGGAAGGAGATGGGGGGGGAAGGAGATGGGGGGAAGGAGATGGGGGGGGAAGGAGATGGGGGAAAGGAGAAGGGGGGGAAGGAGAAGGGGGGGAAAGGAGAAGGGGGGAGAAGGAGATGTGGGGGGGAAAGGAGAAGGGGGAGGGAGGCTGAACGGGCCGGGCCCGATACTTCGGGCAGGGCCCGTCCCCAGCACCAGATTTACAGGTAGGTGGCGTTAGGTCGGGTCGGGGGGGTGGTGGGAGGGAGGTCGGTTCGGTTCGGGTCGGGGGGAGGGAGGGAGAGGGAAGTCAGGTCGGGGGGGAGGGAGGTCAGGTTGGATCCAGTCCGGTGGGGGGGGGGGGGCGGGGTGGAAGCGTGAGTCGGGTCGGGTTGGGTCCGGAGGCGGAGGGGGGGGGAAGCGGGAGTCGATTCGGGTCCGGAGGCGAGTGGGTGGGGGTGGAGCGGGAGTTGGGTCCGGTCTGGGTCGGGCTGGGGGGGGAAGCGGGAGTCGGGTCCGGTCCGGACGCGGGGTGGGGGGGGGGGGGGGAAGCAGGAGTCGGGTCGGGGTCGGGTCCGGTCCAGGGGCGGGGGGGGGGGGGGTTGGGGGGAGCGGGAGTCGGGTCAGGTCGGGTCCGGTCTGGAGGCGGGGGGCGGGAAGCGGGAGTTGAGTCGGGTCGGGAGGAAGCAGGAGCTGGCCATGGGAGGAGCCTTATTCACGCAGCCCCAGTGAGGCCATTCGGCCAGGGCTAGGAGCTGCGTGCTTCGGGCCCCTCTCACACAGTTTCGGGCACCTGGAGCTACTGCACTTACGCGCCCACTGTAGCGTGCATGTGCAGAGGTCCCGGCACTGTTTTCAGCGCAGGGACCTGGCTCCGCCCCCTACAGCTCCTGCTGTGCTGCGCCGAGGGCTAGAGGGCCTGCCGGGAGGTGGAGAATCTGGAGGGTTTTTTTAGGCGCACTTTGTGGCGTGAAAAACGGGCGTCCAGGTCAGGACTGCGCCATTCTAGGCGCGGCTCGAAACTTGGGCCCATTGTTTCTAAAAGCTTCTCAATTACCGAGGTTAAACTGACTAGCCTGTAGTTGCTTACACCCTTTTTTGAACATGGGCATAACATTTGCAATTCTCCAGTCCTCTGGCCACAGCCCTGTATCCAAGGGGTTTTGGAAGATTATGGCCAGTACCTCCGTAATTTACACTTTACTTCCCTAACCATCTTAGGATGCATCCCACCCGGCCTGGTGACCTATCTACTTTAAGTACACCCAGCCTTTCACGTACCTCCTCCTCATGAATTTTTATCCCATCCAGTATCTCAACTACCTCCTCTTTCACGAGGACTTTGGCAGCATCTTCTTCCTAGGTAAAGTATTCATTTAATACCTTAGCCATGCCCTTTGCCTCCATGCATAGGGCTCTATTCACTGAAATTGACTTTCCTCCAATTAAGTACTTTTACTCTAGATTGCTCCCTGTCTTTTTCCATAGCTAGTCTAAACCTTATGATACTGTGCCCGAAATGTTCCCCTACTGATACTTGCTCTACTTGACCCACCTCCTTCCGCAGAACCAGATCCAGCAATGCCTCCTTCCTCGTTGGGCCAGAAACGTACTGACCAAGAAAATTCTCTTGAACACAATTCATTTCTGCCCTTTACACAATTTATACCCCATTCTATATTAGGATAGTTGAAGTGCCCCATTATCACTACTCTATAGTTCTTGCACCCCTCTGTAGTTTCCATGCAAATTTGCTCCTCTATATCCTTTTCACTAGTTGAGGGTCTATAGAATATACCTCGTAGTGTAATGGCACCTCTATTATTTCTCAACTCTAACCAAATAGATTCTGTCCTTGACCCCACCAGGACATACTCTCTCTCCAGCACTGTAATATTCTCCTTAATCAATACTGCCACACCACCTCCTTTCTTTCCTGAACACTTTATATCCAGGAATATCCCAGTACCCAATCCTGAGATCTCATAGAAGCATATAAAATTCTGACGGGATTGGACAGGTTAGATGCAGGAAGAATGTTCCCAATGTTGGGGAAGCCCAGAACCAGGGGGTCACAGTCTAAGGATAAGGGGTAAGCCATATAGGACCGAGATGAGGAGAAACTTCTTCACCCAGAGAATTGTGAATCTACGGAATTCTCTACCACAGAAAGTTGTTGAGTCCAGTTCGTTGGATATATTCAAAGGGGAGTTAGATGTGGCCCTTATGGCTAAAGGGATCAGGGGTTACGGAGAGAAGGCAGGAGTGGGGTACTGAAGTCGCATGATCAGCCATGATCATATTGAATGGTGGTGCAGGCACGAAGGGCCAAATGGCCTGCTCCTGCACCTATTTCCTATGTTTCTATGTCTTTATGCCCTTTTTTGAGCCAGGTCTCTGTTATCCCAACATCATATTCCCATGTGTCTATTTGCGTCTACAGTTCACCAACCTTATTTGCCACGCTTTGTTCATTCACACATATGCAATGTAAACCTTATCTTAGACCTTCTTAAGAGTATTCTTTCTTCGTGTGACCTAACCCAATACCACACTATTTCTTACTCTAGTGCTATCTGTCTCTCCCAGTACTTTTTGCACCATGTTTTCCTTTCTAATGGTTCATCCTAGTGCCCATCCCCCTGCCAAATTAGTTTAAACGCTCCCTTAGCAACCCCTCCCCCCCGAGAAGACATTGGTCCCAGGTCTGTTGAGGTGCAACCTGTTCGGCTTGTACAGGTCCCACCTCCCCCAGAACCGGTCCCAGTGTCCCGGGAATCTAAATTCCTCCCTCAGGCACCATCTCCCCAGCTACGCATTCATCTGCTCTATCCTTCTATTTCTATACTCACTAGCTCGTGGCACCGGGAGTAATCCGGAGATTGCTACCTTTGAAGTCCTGCTTTTAAATCTCTTTTCTAGAACAGAGTGCCAGTTTGAACTAAGTGAGGAGGGGATAAAAGTGTGATTGCAGGAACTGAGGAGTGGGAGAGAAGTGTGTCAGTGTGAAGGGGGGGGAAGGGAAAGGGATTTAAGCTTTAGGTTTCAGTGCACTTTGCACCACTGTCTCACCATGCTTTACGTATCCATTCATTTCCTGGGACTTCTGAATTGGTATAGTTTCATTTTTAAGTCTTCTGATGAGCAACATGTGTGCCAACTGTATACAATAATTTAACAATCAAATTTAGTAGCAGTGAGTATAAATATATAGCTAATTTCTCCATGTAAAATGAGAGAAAATCCCTGTAACTTTTGCTACATAATCTTCTGCTATACAAATGCTGGATCTGTAGTTCAGGTTATATGGCAGACAAGCCTGTTTCCCCATTGCATTTTCAGTCTACCTATGTGTGATAAACTTTTGTTCAGAGCTGCTGTTGAGAGTCAGTGTTTTTGAAGTTTTGTCAAGGTGTTTGAATCTATTGTTCAGATTTCGCTTGTTTTTTTTTAAGGTGACAGGCACGATTGTAAATAAAAGCATTTGTGAAGATGGTGCACATAACTGGTGTCACCCACGATCAGCACTTTGTACAGGTGATCCAAGCAACAACTAAATATTTTCTAAACTGACTACATTGTACTGACAACATCAGGTCACAAATGTTTGAAGGCTATAAATGGCTAACTGACCACATAAACTGTGAGTCACTAATAGATTGTGAAGCTCAGGTCATAGCTGGTACATTTATAGTATTCAACAAGCTGTGCGGAAGTATTCCACTGACACTAAATTTTTGCTTTGCTTCTTTCACTTTGAATACATTTAATGGGTAAATTAATTTTCGCTTTAAACATTTTGAGGTATAATTTTATTGTACTGATGGCAAAGTGAACCCTGACCCCGAGCAATATTCTTACAATTTTGGCTGATTATTTTGCGAGTTGTTATGATCTGCAATGCACGGCCTGAAAGGGTGGTGGATGATGATTCAATAATAACTTTCAAAAGATAAATACTTGAAGGGGAAAAATGCAGCGCTATTGGGAAAGGGTAGGGAAGTGGACCTAACTGAATAGCTCTTTCAAAGATGATGGGCTGAATGACCTCCTTCTGAAAACTTGTAAGTGACATACTGAATACAAACTGTAAACTTAACCTTGGTAAGCTGTCCTAATTGATAATAGTACTGTGTGCTGGTAAGGTACATGATTTTAGTTGGTTAACACTCCAATAAGGTCCCTGCCTACACTTGGGTGTCACTAACATATTATCCTAGGAATTCTTTCATTAATAACCAGGTTCACGCAGACAAAATGGCTCAACCTACTTGATACATAATAGCCCCAGAAATATGTCTGTTATAGCTTCAGGGAGATATACAGAAGAAAATGACTTAAATTACAATTCGGTTTACTAACTTGATATATTCATTGTTTTCTAAGTACTGTTCCTAATAGGCAACAATTGGATTATTCTCGGGTTTTATTGGATGGACATTCTCACAGTGATAAATATGATTTGGAATAGAAGCCATTCAATTCAGTTGGGTCATATTTAAGTACGTGTTCGATTGCTAAATCTATCTGAGTTCAAGCAATACATTTTAAATTTATTTCATTCAAATTTTAAAGGATTTTGAAAGTATATCACAGGCTGACTTGCTTCAATTCAGCAGTCATTCTGAAGCCATCAAAGAGAAAGATAGGCAAGTAGCTCCATGGAAGGTTAGCAGTGAGCCTAGTAAGGTTATCGTCAGAGACTTTGTTCCAGGCCCTGTTTTACATTGACGTTTTAGTGCAGGAGACTTCAAGGAGGAACAGTTAAGTCTGTAACAAATGTACCATTTGTCGCTTCTACTGTTCACTTACCTATTCATGGGTTAATAAATTTGTTTGGTAGTTTACAGTCTAACCCAAAGTCTGACAGAATTTAACCCAGGACCAGAATTTAAGGTGGTTACCTGGGTACATATGATCCAGTAAGCTGAATAAAGTGACAAGTGTTTGATCCCTGTGCTTGCAGTAAAATCCTAGATACTGGGCAGGTAAAGACACATTCTGACTCATGGGGAACAACGGCTCACTTATTGGAGTGGTCTTTGGTGGTGAACCTGAGGAAAATATCAGAGGTCAAACTATAAAAGTACCGCAGCAATCATTATTATGCTAACTTTTTTAGCTTGTCTTTAGTTTCAACTGTTTGCATCCTTCCTGGATTCTCTTTCGCTAATGCTTTTGGTTTAAAGTATTGGAAGAGTCAAGATGTATAAGATTATGAGGGGGTTTGACAAGGTGGATGCAGAGAGGATGTTTCCACTGATAGGGGAGACTAGAACTAAGGGGCATGATCTTAGAATAAAGAGCCGCCTATTTAAAACAGAGATGAGGAGGAATTTCTTCTCTCAGAGGGTTGTAAATCTGTGGAATTCTCTGCCTCAGAGAGCTGTGGAAGCTGGGACATTGAATAAATTTAAGACAGAGATAGACAGTTTCTTAACCGATAAGGGAATAAGGGGTTATGGGGAGTGGGCAGGGAAGTAGACCTGAGTCCATGATTGGATCAGCAATGATCCTATTAAATGGCGGAGCAGGCTTGAGGGGCCGTATGGCCTACTCCTGTTCCTATTTCTTATGTTCTTATGTAGTTTGTACTTTGTATATAGCTTCTACAGGTTTGCTCATTTTTAGTTCTGTCTTTGCCCTGCTTGCTTTTAAAGAGTTGTTTTGATTCCTCTATTTACATTGCTGTCACTCACCCTTTTGTATTTAAAATATATATTCCTGGGATGTTGGCATTGCTGGCAAAGTTAAATTTTTTGCCGATGATGAGTTTCATGTATTCAACCAGCATTGTAACCCAAGTATAATCTGACCTAAGTTGTACACTGTGAGAACAATGACCACTAGGTGGTGAACTTGTGGGAGACACTCCTAACCTGGACCTTCAGATATAAAAGGGGAAGCTCCACCAACTTCCATCACTTGAGTGCTGTGGAATAAAGGACAGGTCACAGACTGACCTTCTCTCAAGCATGGGCCTCGTGTGCATTTAAACTGTATAGTAAGGACGTATCAATGGCAAAGAGAAACTGGGATTTAAACCATGCGAGCATGGCCACGAGCAGAACAGACGAGAGGTACTGTGTTAAGGAATGGTTGGGACAGAGATTCAACATTGTTAAAGCAGCACACAGTGCTCCAGGCGGACAAGGGCAATCGGGCATGCCCCAACATGTAGTCGAATCCAGAGGGGGAGTTCGACAGAGACAATGGCAAGCTGAACAGCGATTCACGCCATTGCAAGGGACAATGCGGCCAGTAATGGGGCCATCAACACCTGTTAATGGCGCACTCAAAGACAATAACAGGGGCAGTCAGGGACGATCGACTGGCAAGGGACCTTTTGTTTCAAACAGCAGCTCATGTTGGAGGCGTGGAGGCACACACTCAGCCGGTGTTTGCAGAGATGAGCAAAATACCTGCAGAAATTGCAGAAATGAACACTGGGGGAAATCGCTGGAAGCTGAAGTTCAGCGAGGTCATGTGGAGCACGTATACAGTTCATACACCAGGATGCCACCGATAATGATGAAAGTGCTCCTCAATGGCATCCCAGTATCAATGGAGCTAGACACGGGGGCAAGCCAGTCCCTGATGGGTATCAAACAGTTAGAAAAGTTGTGGGCGTCCAAGGCCAGGAGGCCAAAATTATCGCCGATTGACGCACAGCTACGGACTTACATAAAGGAGATAATTCCGGTGCTAGGCAGCGCCACGGTAGTCGTGACTCACAAAGATTCGGAGAACAGGTTGCCACTCTGGGTTGTCCCAGGGGACGGTCCCGCACTACTGGGGAGGAGTTGGCTTGCTGTCATGAACTAGAAATGGGGCGATGTCAATGTAATTTCCTCTGTGGAGCGAGTATCATGCTCACAGATCCTGGACAAATTTGACTCATTATTTCTATCTGGCATTGGCACTTTCATGGGGGCCAAGGTAGTGATTTACATAAACCCGGACGCCAGGCTAGTACACCACAAGGTCAGAGCGATGCCGTACGTGATGCGGAAAAAGATAGAAAGTGAATTGGACCGCCTGCTGAGGGAAGGCATCATCTCGCCTGTCGAATTCAGTGACTGGGCGAGCCCGATTGTGCCGGTGCTCAAGGCGGATGGGTCGGTCAGGATATGTGGTGATTACAAGGCCACCATCAATCGGGTGTCACTCCAAGACCAGTACCCGCTACCGAGAGCGGAGGACCTCTTTGCGACGCTATTCGGTGGCAAACTTTTTTCAAAATTGGACCTGACCTCAGCTTACATGACCCAGGAGCTGGCGAGTGAGTCGAAGAAGCTGACCACCATCACGACACACAAGGGGTTGTTTGAGTACAACAGATGTCCGTTCGGGGTTCGCTCGGCCGCCGCGATCTTCCAACGAAATATGGAAAGCATCCTCAAGTCGATTCCAGAGACGGTGGTTTTTCAGGACGACATCCTCATTACGGGTTACAATACTGAAAAACACCTCCACAACCTGGAGGAGGTGCTACGCAGACTGGACCGGGTAGGGCTGCGACTGAAAAAGGCGAAGTGCGTCTTCCTAGCTCCAGAGGTAGAATTCCTGGGGAGGAGGGTAGCAGCAGACGGGATCAGCCCTACTGCGTCCAAGACGGAAGCGATCCAGAGAGCACCCAGACCCCGTAACACAACGGAGCTGCGTTCATTCCTGGGGCTCCCGAACTATTTTGCCAACTTTCTTCCCAAATTGAGCACGCTGCTAGAGCCGCTACACGTGTTCCACCGCAAAGGTCGCGAATGGGTCTGGGGGGACAGCCAGGAAAGGGCTTTTAATAGAGCACGCAATTTGTTATGTTCCAACAATCTGTTAACACTATATGACCCATGTAAGAAACTTGTGTTAACGTGCGATGCGTCGTCCTATGGTGTCGGGTGTGTGTTGCAGCATGTCAATGCCAAGGGTCAGTTACAGCCGGTAGCTTATGCCTCCAGAAGTCTGTCCCAGGCAGAAAGGGGTTACGGGATGGTAGAAAAGGAGGCGCTCGCATGTGTATGTGCGGTAAAGAAAATGCACCACTGTTTGGCAGGAAATTTGAGCTGGAGACATATCACAAACCCCTAATGTCCCTTTTGGCCGACAACAAGGCCATAAATGCAAACGCATTGGCCCACATACAGAGGTGGGCACTCACGTTAGCCGCCTATGACTACACAATTCGGCACAGACCGGGCACCGAAAACTGCGCCGATGCACTCAGCAGGCTCCCACTAGCCACCACTGAGGGGGCTACCGAGCATGCTGCTGAGATGGTCATGGCTGTTGAAGCTTTCAGAAGCGAAGGCTCACCCATGACAGCCCATCAGATTAAAGTCTGGACAAATAGTGACCCGCTATTGTCTCTAGTCAAGAAATGTGTCATGAATGGGGACTGGGCAGCCATGTACAGGGCATGCCCTGAGGAATTTAAACCATTTCACAGGCGCAGGGATGAACTCTCGATTCAGGCCGATTGCCTACTGTGGGGAAACCGCGTAGTCATGCCCCAGTTGGGCAGAGAGGTGTTCATCAGAGAACTCCACAATGAGCACCCGGGCATTGTCATGACGAAGGCAATTGCCAGGTCACACATTTGGTGGCCAGGGATAGACGCAGATCTGGAACTTTGTGTTCGCAGGTGCAACACGTGTGCCCAGCTGGGCCATGTGCCCAGCGAAGCCCCCCTTAGCCCCTGGCCATGGCCCGCCAAGCCTTGGTCACGCATCCATGTGGACTACGCAGGTCCTTTCATGGGGAAAATGTTTTTGGTTGTAGTAGATGCCTACTCCAAATGGATCGAGTGTGACATTTTAAATTCAAGCACATCCCCTGCCACGGGCAATGTTTGCCGCCCACGGTCTACCGGACATCTTGGTCAGCGACAATGGCCCGTGCTTCACAAGCACTGAATTCCAGGACTTCATGGCAGGCAATGGAATTAACCATGTCAGAACGGCACCGTTCAAGCCAGCCTCAAACGGCCAGGCAGAAGGAGCAGTGCAGATAATCAAACAGGGGATGCTCAGAATCCAAGGGGGTTCCCTACAATGCTGCTTATCACACCTCCTGTTGGCCGACAGATCCCGACCACACTCACTCACAGGGGTTCCACCCACAGAGCTGCTAATGAAAAGGACGCTTAAAACACGGTTATCCCTTATACACCCCACCATGAAAGAAATTGTCGAGAGCAGGCACCAGTCACAATATGACTACCATAACAGAAATGTGAGGGCGCGATGTATTGATGTAAATGACCCTGTTTTTGTCCTCAACTACGCTGCAGGGCCCAAATGGCTCGCAGGCACTGTGGTTGCCAAAGAGGGAAATAAGATTCTGGTCGTTAAACTTACCAACGGACAAATCTGCCGCAAACATGTGGATCAAACAAAATGGAGGTTCAGCAACCGCATAGAAGAAGCAGAGGAAGAACACGATATAGAGTTCACTCCTCCACAGGTGACCGAACGCAGGAACCAAGTTGAGGAGAGTTTAGTCACTGTGAACAGTCCGGACAGGCCTGAGGCACTGCAAACAGCAGACACTCAAGTCAGCGCCCAACAACCGGTGCCCCAACTCAGGCGCTCTACGAGAGAGCGTAAACCACCAGAGGGACTCAACCTGTGATCCCAATAAGACTTTGGGGGGGGGGGGGAAGTGATGTCATGTATTCAACCAGCATTGTAACCCATGTATAATCTGACCTAAGTTGTACACTGTGAGAACAATGACCACTAGGTGGTGAACTTGTGGGAGACACTCCTAACCTGGACCTTCAGATATAAAAAGGGAAGCTCCACCCACTTCCATCACTTGAGTGCTATGGAATAAAGGACAGGTCACAGACTGACCTTCTCTCAAGCATGGGCCTCGTGTGCATTTATACTGTATAGTAAGGACGTATCAATGAGGTTTGTCCTCTGACTGCTGCAGCCCTTGTGCTGATGATGTTAGGTCAGGAATTGTAGGATTTTGACCTCATGACATTGAAAGAATGACGGTATAAATCTAAGTCAGGATGGTGTGTGGCTTGAAGGTGATGATGTTCCCAAGGTCTTGCTGCTCTTGTCCTTCTTGGTGGTGCAGGTCACAGGGCAAAGAGATGCTGGTGAAGTAAGCTTAATGAATAGTTGCAGTGAATCCTGTCGGCAACAGTTTGCTCGTGGTGGAGAAGGTGGATAACAAGTCCAAGGAATGATGAACAAAACTTCTCCATTTCCAATGCTATTGATCTTCTTGAGTGTTGTTGCAGTTGCAGCTGAATTGTGGATGCTCCAAATTCCTGTACGCGGAACCTATTCTATAATTTGGGTGTATATAGAATGATATATAGGAGGCCATTTGACCCTTCGCGCCTGTGCTGGCTCTTTGCAACAGCAGTCGTGCTTAGTTCCACATCCCCCATTTTGTCTGTAACCCTGCAAGTTCCTTATCCTCAAGTACACTAACAGTAGCTGCACTGTTGGACAGAGTATCAATCAAGAAATAATGGAGGCTTGTAATAAAGGAACGGCAATAATCATGGGCGATTTTAACTTTCATCTTGATTGGACAAAGCAAATTGGCCAGGATAGCCTTGAGGAAGAGTTCACAGTGTATCCTTGATAGTTTCCTTGAACAGTATGTTGCAGAACCAACCAGGGAGCAGGCTATCTTCGACCTTGTACTGTGTAATGAGGCAGGATTAATAAATGATCTCATAGTAAAGGATCCTGTAGGAATGAGTGACCATAATATGGTCAAATTCAGTTGGAGGGTGAGAAAGTTGGTTCTCTGTCATGTATCTTACATTATTATATATAACTGTATCCCAACATGCTATACATGACTGTAATAAGATATGACCTGTAACCACCAGCATACCTTACCACCAGGGGTGCACTTGCAAGAGACAGGTATATAAGCACAGGTCTCAGGCAAGTACAGTTTTCCAGAGTGGTGAAATAAAGGTGCAGGTCCAGAGTGACCTTGACTTCACTACATGCCTCATGTGAATCTGTACTGAGGGGACAGGACTTTACAGTGGCGACGGGTTACGGGATTACAGAATCCACAGAATGGCGAACAACGGATCAGATGAAAAGTACAATGCGGGAGACAATTGGGAGGACTTTATAGAAAGGCTCCAGCAAAGCTTTGTAACCAAAGACTGGTTAGGCGACGATAAGGCAGACAAGAGAAGAGCCCATCTCTTGACCAGCTGTGGCTCGAAAACATACGCTTTAATGAAGGATCTGTTGGCACCTGAGAAACCAGCAAGCAAGTCGTTTGAAGAATTGAGCACACTGGTAAGAGACCACCTGAAGCCAGCGAGCAGCCTACACATGGCCAGACACAGGTTCTACAACTACAGACGCTGTGTGGACCAGAGCATACCCGACTTCATGGCGGAACTTTGGAGGTTGGCTAGTTTATGTGAGTTCTCCGATGAACTGAGGAGAGAAATGCTGAGAGACTTTTTCATTGAAGGAATAGGCCACGCAGGCATATTCCGAAAGCTCATTGAGACCAAGAACCTGACCTTAGAGGCAGCAGCACTGGTTGCACAGACATTCTTGGTAGGGGAAGAAGAAACGAGGTTGATTTACAATGCAGGTACGACAACTAACGAAATAATAGAACAAGGAGTTCACTGCATTAGAAAAGCTGCTACCCCCACACACAGACAAAACCGGCAGAACAGGCTTTCGACAGCAAGCAGTGGCAACAGAAACCAGGAACGGCCGTTCACACCTCATCAACCCACAATGCGAGCAATCAACTACAAACTGAGAGAAGCTCAAGAGAGATCAGCCAGACGCAGCTCATTCTTTGCAAGCAGTCTGTGCTGGAGGTGTGGGGGTGGGCACTCGTCAAGGGGATGTCGATTTCAGCAGGCTGTTTGCAGGAACTGTGAATATACAGGGCATTTGACCCGCATGTGCAAAAAAACGGAGCTCGACTGGTATACGAATCGGATGGGTCGGAAAGCGGACCAGAAGACGGTGGGGACAGTACCCGGGACACCGATGTATAGCGGGTCAACACGATCAATGGCCGCTGCTCCTATGACAGGATGCCTCCTATAATGATGAGGGTCCTATTCAACGGGATATCTGTCAACATGGAGCTGGATACAGGAGCGAGTCAATCTCTCATGGGCGGTCAACAATTTGAACAACTGTGGCCGCATAAAAGAGACAGACCAAAACTCACAAGGGTCGACACCAAACTAAGGACCTATACCAAAGAAATCGTACCAGTCCTCGGCAGCACCATGCTCTCTGGCACACACAAAGGGACAGTGAACCGACTTCCCCCGTGGATTGTCCCCGGAGACCCCCCAGCACTGCTGGGGAGAAGCTGGCTAGCAAAACTAAACTGGAAATGGGATGATGTCCATGCCATGTCATTAGAGGAACGGACCTCTTGCTCAACAGTTAAAAAGCGATTTGAACATCTCTTTCAGCCAGGTGTGGGCACTTTCAAAGGGGCCAAAGTCAAAATCTACATCACACAGAATGCTAGACCGGTCCATCACAAGGCCAGAGCTGTACCCTATGTGATGAGGGAAAAGATTGAACATGAACTAGACAGGCTTCTGCGGGAAGGCATTATATCACCTGTGGAATTTAGCGACTGGGCAAGTCCCATCGTCCCAGTCATGAAGCCTGATGGATCCGTACGAATCTGTGGGGACTACAAATCTACCATAAACAGAGTCTCCCTACAGGACCAGTACCCGCTGCCCAGAGCGGAGGACTTATTTGCCACATTGGCTGGAGGTAAACTTTTCTCAAAATTAGACCTCACATCTGCGTATATGACGCAAGAATTGACCGAGGAATCCAAGCTACTCACCACCATCAACACACATCGAGGCCTTTTCATGTACAATCGATGCCCATTCGGCGTCAGGTCGGCAGCTGCCATATTCCAGCGCAACATGGAGAGTCTGCTCAAGTCCATCCCGGGGACGGTTGTATTTCAAGACGACATACTTATCACGGGCAGGGACACCGACTCCCATCTCCGTAATTTGGAGGAAGTACTAAAGCGGTTGGATCGGGTAAGCCTACGAGTCAAAAAATCCAAGTGCCTGTTTCTCGCACCCGAGGTTGAATTTTTGGGCAGAAGGATTGCCGCTGATGGAATTCGCCCAACAGAGTCCAAAACAGAAGCAATTCGTCTGGCACCCAGGCCCCGGAATGTCTCAGAACTGCGCGCCTTTCTCGGGCTACTCAATTACTTTAGGAACTTTATGCAGAACTTAAGCACGCTGCTGGAGCCTCTCCACGTGCTACTCAGGAAGGGGTGCGATTGGTATTGGGGGGACGCCCAGGAACGCGCCTTCAATAAGGCACGCAACCTTCTGTGTTCCAACAGTGTTTTGACTTGCTTTGATCCAGGTAAAAAGCTAGTTCTCACATGCGATGCATCAGCGTATGGGGTCGGGTGCATTTTGCAACATGTCAATAGTGCGGGCAAATTACAACCCATAGCTTATGCCTCCAGGTCACTTTCGCGGGTGGAGCGCGGGTACGGAATGGTAGAGAAGGAGGCGCTCGCATGCGTGTACGGTGTCAAAAAGATGCACCAATACTTTTTCGGGACCAAGTTCGCATTAGAAACCGACCACAGGCCCCTCACGTCCCTCCTATCTGAGAGCAAGGCAATAAATGCCAACGCCTCGGCGCGAATTTAACGGTGGGCACTCATGCTGGCGTCCTACGACTATACCATAAGGCACAGACCAGGCACAGACAACTGTGCCGACGCGCTCAGCAGGCTACCCCTGGCGACCACGGAAGGGTCTGACGAACAGGACTGTGAGCTAGTCATGGCAATCAATGCCTTTGAGTCCACAGGTTCGCCCATGATGGCTCGCCAAATCAGAGCCTGGACGGCTTGCGACCCCACGTTATCCTTAGTAAAAAGATGTGTCCTAACCGGTGACTGGGCAGAGGCTTGCGATGCCTGCCCCGAGGAATTAAAACCCTTTCACGGGCGCATGCATGAGCTATCACTACAAGCAGACTGCCTGATGTGGGGCAGCTGAGTAGTCATGCCTCTGCGAGGCAGAGAGGCATTTGTCCGGGAGCTCCACCGCGAGCACCCGGGGATCGTTCTCATGAAGGCCATAGCCAGATCCAACGTCTGGTGGCCTGGTATTGACGCGGACTTGGAGCTCTGCGTCCGAAGGTGCACCATTTGTGCCCAACTCAGCAATGCCCCCAGGGAGGCTCCACTGAGACCCTGGCCCTGGCCAGGTGCTCGTAGACTATGCGGGCCTATTCATGGGCAAAATGTTCCTCGTAGTTGTAGATGCATTTTCAAAGTGGATCGAATGCACCATTTTAAACTCGAGCACAACCTCCACCACTGTGGAGAGCCTCGCAACCATGTTTGCAACGCACGGAATCCCTGACATATTGGTCAGTGACAATGGTCCGTGCTACTCCAGCGCAGAATTCCAAGACTTTATAATTGACCACGGCATAAATCACGTCAAGACGGCACCGTTCAAGCCGGCCTCCAACGGCCAGGCGGAGAGAGCAGTGCAAATCATTAAACAAGGCATGCTTAAAATCCAAGGTCCCATGCTGCAGGGTCGCCTGTCGCGACTGCTGTTGGCGTACAGATCTCGTCCGCACTCACTGACTGGGATCCCCCCCGCGCAACTGTTGATGAAAAGGACTTTAAAAACAAGGCTCTCATTAATCCTCCCAGATATGCACGAAATCGTTGAGGCAAAGTGCCGTAAGCTGACTGAGTACCATGACAGAAATTCGAGGGGGAGATGGAATGAGATAGGGGACAAAGTGTTTGTACTAAACTATGGCAGGGGTCCCAAATGGCTTGCAGGAACAGTAACGGGCAAGGAAGGAAACAGGCTACTGGTAGTACAAATGGACAATGGCAAAACCTGCTGGAGGCATGTAGACCAAGTCAAAAGCAGATTTACCAACAGCACTACGGAACCAGAGGCAGACTACAATGTGGAACTCGCACCACACCTGGTGGACAGACAGAGGGAACAACCTGAGGAATGGGCAATCCCAACAGACAGCCCAGGCGAGTCAACAACAATCACACCAATTGAAACAGACAGCCCAGGCAAGATACCAGCAACCACACCCAAAGACAAACAGACACCAAGGCAAACAACTGAACCACAACTCAGACGCTCCACGCGAGAGCATAGACCACCTGAGAGACTGAACTTATAAAGACAATAAGACCTTGGGGGAGGGTGATGTCATGTATCTTACATTATTATCTATAACTGTATCCCAACATGCTATACATGACTGTAATAAGATATGACCTGTAACCACCAGCATACCTTACCACCAGGAGTGCACTTACAAGAGACAGGTATATAAGCACAGGTCTCAGGCAAGTGCAGTTTTCCAGAGTGGTGAAATAAAAGGTGCAGGTCGAGAGTGACCTTGACTTCACTACATGCCTCGTGTGAATCTGTACTGAGGGGACAGGACTTTACATTCTCAAACCAGGGTCCTAAGCTTAAATAAAGGAGACTACAAAAGGTATGAGGGCAGAGTTGGCTAAAGTGGGAAAATAGACTAAAGTATGGGACGATTGATGAGCAGTGGCAGACATTTAAGGAGATATTTCATAAATCGCAACAAAAAATATATCCCAATGACAAGGAAAGACTGTAAGAAAAGGGATAACCAAACCATCCATGGCTAACTCAAGAAATAAGGGATGGTATCAAATTGAAATCAAGGCATACAATGTGGCCAAGACTAGTGGGAGGCCAGATGATTGGGAAGTTTTTAAAAGTCAACAAAGAACAACTAAAAAAATGATAGAGAGGGAAGATAGATTTTGAAAGTAAACTAGCACGAAATATAAAAACAGACAGTAAGAGTTTCTACAGGTACATAAAAAGGAAAAGAGTGGCTTGAAGATCAGACTGGGGAATTAATAATGGGGAACAGGGAAATGGCAGGGACTTTGAACAAATATTTTGTATCGGTCTTCACAGTAGAAGACACTAAAAACATCCCAATAGTAGATAATCAAGGGGCTATAGGGAGGGAGGAACTTAATACAATCAATAATGAAGTAGTACTCGGTAAAATAATGGCTTACATCCTAGGGTCTTAAAAGAAGTGGCTGCAGAGAGAGTGGATGCATTGGTTGTAATCTAAGAAAATTCCCTGGATTCTGGGGCAATTCCAGTGGATTGGAAAACTGCAAATGTAATGTCCCTATTTAAAAAAGGAGGCAGACAAAAAAGCAGGAAACTATAGACCGGCTAGCCTAACATCTGTCGTTGGGAAAATGCTGGAGTCCATTATTAAGGATGCAGTAGTGGGACATTTGGAAAAGCATAATTCAATCAACCAGTCAGCATGGTTTTATGAACGAGAAATCATGTTTGACAAATTTGCTGGAGTTCTTTGAGGATGTAACGAGCAGGGTGGATAAAGGGAACCAGTGAATGTGGTGTATTTGGATTTACAGAAGGCATTCAATAAGGTGCCACATAAGACATTAGTGCACAAGATAAAAGTTCACAGGGTTGGTGGTAATATATTAGCATGGATAGTGGATTGGCTAACTAACAGAAAACAGAGAGTCAGGATAAATGAGTCATTTTCCGGTTGGCAAACAGTAACTAGTGGGATGCTGCAGGGATCGGTGCTGGGTCCTCAACTATTTACAATCTATATTAATGACTTGGATGAAGCCAAGTTTGCTGACGATACAAAGATGGGTGGGAAAGCAAATTGTGAGGACACAAAAAATCTGCCAACGGATATAGACAGGCTAAGTGAGTGGGCAAAAATTTGGTAGATGGAGTGTAATTTGGGAAAATGTGAGGTTATCCACTTTGGCAGAAATAATAGAAAAGCAAATTATAATTTAAGTGGAGAAAAATTGCAAAGTGTTGCAGTACAGAGGAACCTGGGGGTCCTTGTGCATGAAACACAAAAAGTTAGTATGCAGGTACGGCAAGTAATCAGGAAGGCAAATGGAATGTTGGCCTTTTTTGCAAGGGGGATAGAGTATAAAAGCAGAGAAGTCCTGCTACAACTGTACAGGTTATTGGTGAGGCCACACCTGGAGTACTGCGTACAGTTTTGGTCTCCGTATTTAAGGATATACTTGCATTGGAGGCTGTTCAGAGGAGGTTCACTAGGTTGATTCCGGAGATGAGGGGGTTGACTTATGAAAATAGGTTGAGTAGGTTGGGACTATACACTTTGGAGTTCAGAAGAATGAGAAGTGATCTTATTGAAACCTATAAGATAATGCGGAGGCCCAACATGGTGGATGCAGAGGATGTTTCCACTCAAAGGGGAATCTAAAACTAGAGGACATAGTCTCAGAATAAGGGGCCACCCATTTAAAACTGAGATGAGAAGGAATTTCTTCTCACAGATGGTTGTAAATCTATGGAATTCTCTGCCCCAGAGAGCTGTGGAGGCTGGATTATTGAATATATTTAAGGTGGAAATAGACAGATTTTGGAGTGATAAGGGAGTAAAGGGTTATGGGGACTGGGCAGAGAAGTGGAGCTGAGTCCATGATCAGATCAGCCATGATCATATTGAATGGCGGAGCAGGCTCGAGGGGCCGTATGGCCTACTCCAGCTCCTATTTCTCATGGTCTGTTCTCATGTTCTTTTCATCAGCTTTCTCCTTTTCTGGTAGAGTGTTCCAGATCCCGACAATGCTCCCAGTGAAAACATTTTTCCTCTATATCAATCTATAACCTCTCGCTATTGATCCACTCACCAGAGGGAATAGTTTTTCTCTATCTACTCAATCAAAGTTTCTCATCATTTTGTAAACCTCCATTAGGTCACTTCTTAACCTTGTCTGTTCCTAAATGTTCTAACTTCTCCTCATAACTGAAGTCGCTCATCCCTGTTAACATCCTGGTTAACTTTCTCTGTAACCTTTCTAAAGCTTTTACATCTTTCCTGAAGTGTAGTGCGCAGAAGTGCCCACAATACCCCAGCTGAGACCTAACCAGTAATTTATAGTTCTAGCATGACCCCTTTGCTTTTAATTTCTATGCCTCTATTTATAAACCCAAGTAACCCATATGTTTTTTTAACCAGCTTATCTACTTGCCCTGCCACCTTTAAGGTTTGTGTATATGGAGATCAAGGCCTCTCTGCTCATTTACACTTTTCAAAACTGTGCCATTTATAGTATACTGTCTTTCCATATTAGTTCTCCCAAAGTGCATCACTTCATACTTCTCCGCATTGATCTCCATCTGCCCTGCTTCTGCTCATTTCACTAACTTGCCTATGTAATTCTGAAGTCTACAACTATCCTCATCAATATCTACTACATTGCCAAGATTCATATCATCTGCAAACTTTATAATGCTGCTCCCTACACCTGGGTTTAGGTCATTTACAAAAATTGAAAAGAGTAATGGATCTAAAACTGACCCTTGGGGAACACCACTGCAAACCATCTCTTGGTCTGCAAAATGTCCATTCACTACCACCTTCTGCTTCCTGTCACTGAGCCACTTCCACATCCATACTGCCACTTTCCCATTAATTCCATGGGCTTCCACCTTCTTAACAAGACTTGTGTGTGGCAATTATCAAATGCCTTCTGAAAGTCCATATATACATCTATCGCGTTACCTTGATCAACCTTCTCTGTTACCTCATCAAAGAATTCAATCAAGAATTCAATTTGCCTTCTATCCAGCTTTCTCTCCCTCTGGCTCTCCTTGATTAACCTATGCCTTTCCAAATGAATGTTTATTTTTGTGGTGTATGTAGCACACAAATCACTGACTCCACACGGTCTGGTGTTAATCTAACTGCTGTGACCTTTATCCTTTATTGAACAGCTCCAGAGTGACTCTCAGGTGTGATGGTCAGCCTTTTATACTGCCTCTTGCAGGTACTTGCAGGTTTCCCACCACAGCGCCCTCTGTGGTGTACCATTGTGCTTATTATACATTTAAGGTACCAGGACGATACACACATCAATACATAACATCTCACTTTCCCCCAGGACGATACAGACATCGATACATAACATCTCACTTTCCCCCCCCCCCCAGTCCTGAAGACGTTGCCGGGGATCTCGACCTTGTTTGTCCAACGGAAGACAGGTATGCATAGACAGTGCGTTTGTATGGTACATGTTATCTGGTACAGATGTTGCGTCTTCTCGGCCTTTTGGCTAAGATCATGCGTAACTGACCTGACTGGGGTGTAACCATGACCCCAAAGTGGTTCTCCCTGGATCAGGAAGGTGATTCTCCTATGCTTTTTGGAAATAGGAGGTGGGTGGGGTGGCTTGACCCATCCATCTCCACGGAGGTGTGTGTGTGGGGGGCCTGACGCATCCACCTCCATGGCACGAACCTGGTATTGCAGTACTTCCAGGTACGGTGCTTGGGCTCTAGGCCTTTTGGCTAAGAGCATTAGCGCAGGGTGATCCTTGATATGTGCAAGGTGACCTCTGGCGTTTGTGATCTGACAAAGAATTGGAAAGATTGGCAACAGATAAATTTAAAAAAAAGATGTTGCGTCAATGGGTTGCGGGTACACTGAGCATACATTAAATAGTTATTAACTGGTAACGGATCCCTGATTTCCTGATTAGCTCTTATCATTAATTGTACTTCATATCCATTATTTTACACAAACACAGTGACCATTCAGTATTAAAATATTAATTTTTATTATAAATCCGTCATCTCACATTAACATAGCTCATTTTAGACTCGCTCTTGCCTTACAGAAGTCACTTTGCGGGGACCACCACGTGGTAAGGACCTTTTAAGACTCCCGGGTGCATTTCCTTTTTAAGGCGCCATCTTTGATGCAGCAGGATTCCACGAGGCTTCTCCTTGGGCGCCGCCATCTTTTATGTTCTGCTGCTCTGGACATGAGGCCGCCGCCATCTTGCTCTCCGCCGCTCCGGATGCCCTCCGCCGCTGCAGCCTCTGCTCCCCTCCGCTGCCACGTGGCTTGCCGCCTCTCCTGCGGCCGTCGTCGTCGCTTCTCCGGCGGTCACTGTAGCGGCCTCCCCTGCGGCCATCGTGGCCACCGACCTCCAGCTGCTTCCGCCGCCCGACTTTCCCTCTGCGTGGGTCCCTCCGATCCGCCGGCCATCCTGGATCCCTCGCACCCCGCCTGCAGCGCCCCGCCGGCTCACTCCCCCCCCCCTCCTACTGCAGGGCTGCTTGCCTGTGGGGGCTAAGGCTGCAGGATCTCTGTGGCTTGAGGTCCGGGGCTGAGGCTTGCTCTGCTTGCCTGTGGGGGCTGGGGCTGCAGGATCTCGGTGTGAGGTCCAGGCCTGGGTCTTGCCTGTGGGTGGATTGAGGCTGCAGTTCCAGCTCGGTCGGCGCTGCTCTCTGGGGACCCGGGGCACGGCAGCACCCCGGGGAGCAGCAGCCTGTGGAGTAGTGAAGTCTTCCCAGCTCCCACGGACCGTTCCCATCCACCTCCGGCCGAGGAGCGTCGGCCCATCGCCTGCAACGACCCACAAAGGTAAACCGTGCGTCTCGTCCCCGTGGGATACCTGCACCTCCGCTCTGCCAAGAACAGTTATCAGTTCCCTGGTGTAGATACGCAGCTTCACCGTGACCAGGACCAGCTTGGGTCGTGCAGCTGGGTTAATCCACAGTTTATCAAAAGTTCTCCGACTCATCAACGAAGGACCCGAGCCCGTGTCCACTTCCATACTCACAGGGACTCCGTTGATTTTTACTTCCATTATCACTGGGGGCGAATCGTCGGTGCACATATACAGTCCCAACACCTCATCTTCTTCTGCCTGTTCCTCGCTGAACAGTGGATCATCCCCCATCTCCTCAGCCACATGGTGAGTCCGATTTCTTTTACACATACGCTGAAGGTGGCCTTTAACGTGGCAGGTATTCCACGTGTACTCCGCAAACCTGCACCGGTGAGCTCCATGGCTTCCTCCGCAGCGCCAGCATGGTGCTGCTTGATTGGCCCCCCTCAGCGGACTCTGAGTTCTAGGACCCCGAGGTCCGTGCTCTCTGCCCCGGGCAGAGCCACGTTCTGCAGTTTTGTCCGTGGTGGGCGCTATCCTGTGGACAGTGCCTGCCGGGTTCGAGACTGTGTGGATCATTTGTTTGGTGCTGCAAATCGAGGTCATATATGCCCGGCTGATGGTGATGGCCTTTGACAGGGTGACTGTGGGTTCCGTGGCCAGCAGCTTGTGAAGGAGGCCCTCATGGCCAATTCCCATAACGAAAACGTCCCGCAACGCCACGTCAAGGTGTGCGCCAAAATCACACGGCGCCGCGAGTCTCCTGAGGTCCGCAGCATATTTGGTGACATCCTGGCCCTGGGGACTGCAGTGATGGTAAAATTTGTATCTGGCCATGAGGATGCTCTCCTTCGGTTTCAGCTGGTCACGAATGAGTTCAGTCAGCTCCTCGTATGATTTGTCCCTGGCGCTCCCAGGTGCCAGCAAATCCCTGACGAGACAGTCAACCTCATCTCCACAACTGGAGAGCAATATCGCCTTACGCTTCTCTCTCATTGCATTCGTGTTCTCCGTCAGATCGTTTGCTGTGAAGTAGTACTCGAGCCTTTCCGTAAAGGCCTCCCAATCATTGCCCACGGTAAAATCCTTTAGCGAGCCCAGAGTAGCCATGGTTGCATGGAGTTCGTCCGCTTCCTCGTTGCCAATGTGGTGTATGTAGCACACATCACTGACTCCACACGGTCTGGTGTAAATCTAACTGCTGTGACCTTCGTCCTTTATTGTTCAGCTCCAGAGTGCCTCCCAGGTGTGGTGGTCAGCCTTATATAGCCCTTGTTGCAGGTACTACCAGGGTTTCCCACCGCAGCGCCCTCTGTGGTGTACCATTGTGCTTATTATACATTTAAGGTACCAGGATGATACACACATCAATATATAACAATTTTGCTTCTGATAATGGTTTCCAATCAATTCACCACCACTGATGTTAGGCTGACTGGCCTGTAGTTTCCTGGTTTATCCCTCTCCCCGTTCTTGAATAGTGGTATAACATTAGCAACCCTTTAGTCCTCTGGCACTGCTCCTGTAACTAATGAGGATTGAAAGATTGTGACCAATGCCTCTACTATTTCTACCTTTGCTTCTTTCAACAACCTAGGATGCATTCCATCCAGACCAGGTGACTTACCAACTTTTAGTAATGCTAATCTTTTTAGTACGTCTTCACTATCTATTACTATTCTGTCTATAACTTCCTTCTCCGCTTTATAGTAATTGTCACATCATCCGTTTCCTTTGTGAAGACAGTTACAAAGTACTCATTTAACACTTTAGCCATGTCCTCTGCCTCTACATGATGATTTTCCTTTGGAGCCTTAATAGGCCCAAATTTTTCCCGAGATAATCTCTTAAAACTTAATGGCCTGAACTTTAATCCTTTGGTGGGTTGGGAGCAGGGGGGTGGGCTCGGAAATGGTCGGAAAACCCGGGAAAATCAGACTCTGATTTGCATTTGAGACCTTGGTTTTCCATCTGCAATCAGCCAGAGTGACAGGCTGGCTGGCTGTGGGAAGGCCTGTACACGGCCGCAGAGAGGAGAGAACGAGTGGGATCTGGAGGATGACCGGGGGGCCGGGGCTTATCGAATTGGGACCGGAGAGTGATCGGGGGTTCCATGACTAATTACGTGGGGGCCAGGGGTGGCCGGTGGTTAATCACGGGGGGGGGGGCAAGCGACATCAGGGGGCCGAAAGAGCATTGATGGGGAAGGCAGATGACACTAGGGGGCCGGAGGAGCCTTGGGGCGGGTGGGGTGGGGGGTGGGGTGAGGCCAGGTAGCCGATCTGATGCCTGGGAGGGTTGGGGAATTGGATGACTGGGTGGGGGGGCTTGGAGGCCTTGTGGGGGGTTAGGGGTCTCTGAGCACGGGGGGGTGGGTTAGGCAGGGACGCTGGATCCAGATGTCGATGGGAGGGGGTAAGTGTAAAGGCACCTATCACCTGGATCCAGCAGTCCTCACCTTCCATTAGCTGGCTGGTTTCACGAGGTCTGCAAAACCTGACCAGCTACTGTTAAATTTAAAATGGTGGTTAAATCTGAGGCATGCCAGCCTCGTTATAATATTTAAATGAGTGGTCCACCACCTGGGATCGGGTTGGCTGCCTGTCCTATCTCCGTTAAAACCTGAAGTGGGCTGGTTGGAGGCAGGTTGGGGTCGGGATTCAGATTTTTAACACTGTAACTTCCCACCTGTCCCACATTTTCTGACTCTTGCTTTGAGATGCTGTTGACAGTAATCAGTCACAGGAGCCATCATATTTTTGGGAGTGAGGAAAGGAGGCCCACAGAGGCAATGGTGCAGGAAGGAGATGGCACCAGTGATGTCATCTGCAGCAACTCAATGCCGGGAAAAATTAGCCAAGGTAAAGGAGGCAATCACACCTTGAACCAATTCAAAGTCCCCATTTCTATCCAGCTTTCTCTCCCTCTGTTCCACACCATATACTACTCCTTTAAAATGACCCTAGGGAAGCGGAAACCTTTCAGATCCCCTGCCTTCCTCCGCAATTACTCTTTCACTTACAGCCTAACTTGCAGGCAAGGGTGGCCAGACTCACGTATGTATTTGTTCATGTACCTATTCTCACCCACCGTTAAGGAATACTTGTTTGACAACAAGCAGAATGCATTTACACTTTCACTTTGAAAGGAAATAACAGCACACAACCACAGACATAAATCAGGGAGACCCTCAAGCCCCTGGCCTCTCACTTGTTATGAGGGGGAAACCCTGGAGCGGTTGATCAAGCAGGGAGGCGTCATCTGCAGGCTGGTCAGGAAACTCCTATCAAATGATGTTTCTTCAGTTCCTGCTGCTTTGATGAAATTTCCCCTCGGAATGAATTGCAATGCTTAAGCTCACAACATGGTTTGAAAGTGGAATGATCATTGTGCAGCTCAGCTACTCCTGCTAACCACTGCTTTTCTTCTGCCCTCCTAGGAGAACCCAAGCAATAAGCAGAGGAGGAATAGCCTCAAGAACCAGGGCTGCCCCACTTCACCAACCCTATCATTAAGTCCCACTTTAAAAGTGGACCACCATGTCTAAGCACTTACTGTGGTGCGTCAGACTGTGCAACAGAAGATGGTTTAATTGGAGGAGAGATCAGGGTAGTAGGACTAGCATTGCATTGTTCTAGCAAAGAGTCAGTACAGATGTGTTGGGCTGAGTGACCACCTTCTGTGCTGTAAATTTCCGTCATTCTTTTGTTCATTAGCTGTAACTTCAGCACAATGGTGGTTATGTGCACAGCCATGCAGTTGACCATGAAGAATGTATTTTATTGGCTCTTGTACACTCTTAGTTTAACTTAACTCTATTTATTTGGGAGATCTCAGACAGCCATGCTCTCGACAGAGTGCTCTCGACGCCAGTGTGAGCAGCATGAAGTCGCTGACAAATGTCAGATCTCAGGGATTTGGTATGACACAGCGATAGCCTTTGAAGATATGCCATGTGTTGTGAGTTTGTCATGAACTTTGAAGTATGCATGCTTTTCAGGCGGGCAGTCATGTGTCATTTCTGGCCATCCCGTTGTGATTTGTTGTATGACCAGTTGGAGTGTGGAGTCGCTTGCAGTTGCACATTGTATGGTAATCAGTCTTTGTTTGGAGAGTGGGAGAAAGTCCACCATGTGGATGCATTCCACTGCAATTTCTGTCGGTGATCGCTCCACGTTTTCGAGGTATGCGCGAGAGGGTGTCTGCTCAGTACATTTCTTTTGCTGGTTGATACTGTATTTAAACATCATATTGGTTGAGCTGAATGAGCAGATGTTGTAGTTGCGTGGGTGCTGCAGATGACTGCTTGCGGCGTATAGCAATCAAGGGCTTATGGTGTGTCCAAAGCATGATCTTGTGACCATATACATATTGATGGTTTTGTTCCATTCCGAAGACTTCAGCTAGCCACTCCTTTTCGATTTGAGAGTATCGCGTTTCTGCTGGAGTGAGCATGTGCGATTGGTTGTCCCTGTTGCAGAAGGACGAATCCAAGACCCTTTCTTGAAGCATCTCCTTGACCTTCGGATTGTGGTCAAAGTACTTGAGCACTGGAAAATCTGTCAGGCATTGTTTGATAGCTTCAAATGCTTTGTCTTGTTCTTCAGTCCATTTCCAGACCGTGTCTTTATGAGTAAGCCGTCGCAGATGCTCACTGAGGTCTGAAAAATCTGGCAAGAATTTTGCGAGGTACTTTGTCATGCCAACAAATCGTTGTACACCTGCGACATCCTACGGTTTCTGCATTTTGTTGATTGCGACCACTCTTTGCTTGGGTTGGCTTTGAGTCCATCACTAGATAGTATGTGTCCCATGTATTTCACTTGGGAGCTCTTGTATTCGAACTTATCGAAGTTAAGTTAGATGCTTCGCTCTCTGCATTTCTGCATTAATTTGCGTAAGTTTGCGTCATGATCGTGATTGGCCTCTTTAAGTGTCTCATTGCGTCCAGTGATCAAGATGTCATCTGCAATCTTGTAGACTCCATCTAGACCCTCGAGGTTCTGGTCTAGCTTCTGCTGGAAGATTTCCGGGGCAGGACTGATGCCAAATATTATATCGATATCGTCCCCATGGAGTCTGGAAGGTTGTGAGGTAGGAGGACTCTGTGTCTAGTTCACATTGCAAGAAACCTTCCTTGCAGTCTGCTTTAGTGAAGATCTTTACATTTGACATCTGTGGCAAGATGTCATCAATCACAGGAAGTGGATAGTGTTCACCTTTCAGGGCATTGTTTAGATGTTAAGGGTCGATAAATACTCGTATCTTTCCATTTGGTTTTTGTACAGTCACTAGACTGGATACCCAAGTCCATCGGTTCAACAACTTTCGTGATGATTTGTCAATTTTCCAAACAATCAAGTTCCTCTTTTAGCGTTTCTTTGATCGCTATTGGCACCCGTCTCGGTAGCATTACAACTGGTGTCGCTGATTCATTAAATTCAAGGTGAAATGTCCCTGGCATATGTCCAAGTCCCTTAAACACATCCGGATATGCATTATTGACATCAGTTTTTGACGCTAGCGAGACGTTTGCCTTATTCGTAGTTTGCAATTCGCGTGGTTCATTTATCACCGTGATATTCTGATGCTACACTTTTATCAGTTGGAGCTGTTGAGCAGTGTGTGAGCCAGTGATGCACTTTGGCCCTCAATGATCACAATGAACTTTTGCTTGTTCTTTGTATTTTCCAGTGGCACATTACAAGTCCCTACCACTGGAATGGTTGCATGGTTGTCATATAGTGACAGTAATGTCTTACGGTTCTTTTACCTTTAAGCCTTTTGGTATCTAAGAGGTAGCACATTGCATGTGGCCCCATAATCTATTTGCATTTTTACCATTTGATCTTTAATGGAGAAGGTAGCCATAATCTTGTTAAGATACTTTCTGTCAGCTTTGTCCTTGATCATGCGATCAACTTTACCAAGCATCTTTACAGTCATGACTTCAAAATCAGAATCATAACTCTCTTCATATAGTGCATGAACTTTTGGCTTGCCCTTATATTTAGGGTTATGTGTAGATTTCTGCCTCAATCTATTCTGCCTACACTTCTGAGAAAAGTGATTTAGTTTGCCGCAACTTGTGCAGGTCTTCCCATATGCTGGGCATTTAGTTTTTGACAGCTCATGTCTTTTGTCACAATATCTGAAATTATTCATGAACTCTTTGTCTGTGAATTCTTTCTTTGTGGGTCGGGGTATCAGTCTGACAGCTTTGACATCTTCAGAGTCTGTTTTAGTGAGCTTCATGGATTTCATTTGCACAACTGTGCCCTCTGTAGCTTTACAGAGCATCACACATTTATCGAGTGTTAGGCTTAATTCTTACAAAAGCCTCTCATGCAGAGTGTTATCAGATATTCCGCAGACTGTGCAGTCTCTGATGAAATTATCCTTCAAATTGCTGAAATCACATGACGATGCTAGCTCTCTCACTTTCACGAGATATCTGTCAAACCACTCAGCCCCTTGTACACAGTTGTTAAACTGGTACCGTTCATAGATGATGTTGGTTTTACCTTTACAGTGCTTTTCCCAAAATAATCTTAATTTCCTGCTTGACTTGCTCTGATTTGTAGGGAAGATTATTATGATATCGAGAGCATCACTGCCAATGGCAGTGATATACATTGCAACCCTAACTATCTGTTTTTTCCAAAATATTCATGATAATTTCATAGCTGTCCCACAGCTATTTGAATTTTTTCCGGTTGGCTTTCAAATCGCCAGTCACCTGCAGTGGAGGTGGGAGGGGAATGTGCGCTGAAGTTGGCACCGTGGTGGTCATGGTAGCTCGCTATAGTTTGTCACATACATGTATACAGTTCAAATACCCAGAGAACTAGAACAAGTATAATAGTAAAATAGCGTGGCCATGTAATTGTGGAAACACTTCTTCAATCGAGGCTCTACAATAACTTATGCCACTTTAAGTTTATTTTACTAATGCCTCTCGATTATTTTACAAGCTTATGACTATTTATCATCCTTCATGGATCCACATGTGATGTGTAGGAAGCATGCTCTGCACTGCACTGCTTAGCGTTGATTTCGATCAGCTCGAAAAGTCTTACAGTTCCAATATTTCAGTCGTAGATGCGTTCGACGCAAGATCGGAAGTCTCCGCTTCTGACACCATGTATTTTATAATCTCTTGAACAGTCTTAGTTCAACTTAACTCTATTTGGAAGATCTCAGATAGCCATGTGGAGCTTTAAGATGGTGTTCCTTCACAGTCCCTCTCTCTTCATACAGCTCCCTATACTTCCTAGCGAGACGGCGTTATACATTATATCGATACCTCCTAGCTAGAGGGCACTATACATTATATTGATACCTCCTAGCTAGAGGGTGCTATACATTATCTCGTTACAGAGCGCATAGCAGCAAAGGATTCAAGGCCTGTTGTAGCTTCTAGTGTTGCAGCTGTAACTACTGTCATAGATGCTGGGTGTCAGAGTAGTCACGCTATCTCGCAGAGCTTTTAAGATGTGAATATAAACATTTTGTCTCCTTTCATGCTGATTAGTGACTCAACAAATCCACAGCCCAGCACCAATAGCCCGGCAGACAATTCTGGCCTCTAAACATCCCCAATTTCCATCGCTCTACCATCAGCCTTCAGCTGCCTAAGCTCTGGAATTTCCTCCATAAACCTCTCTGCCTCTCTCTCCTCCTTTAAGTTGTTCTTTAAAACCTACCCCTTTGATCAAGCTTTTAGCCACCTATCCTAATATCTCTTTAGGTTGCTCGGTCTCAAGATTTGACTGATAATGCTGCTGCGATGCCTTAGATGTTTTACCACGTTAAATGCACTATATAAATGCAAATTGTTGTTGTATCCGGATGTTGTCTCTTAAGACAGTGCTAGGTATGTGCCTTCCTGCAGACATCTTCAGGTGCCTGCATTTGTGTGATAAGGGAACTAGGATCAGACTGTTTCTTGTAGTAGCACAGGAAACATTGGGACCTCAGTTGATCTGGTCAAGGGGATAGGACGGGAAAGCAGAGTTAATGTAGAAGTTCAGCCATGATCTTATTGAATGGCAGCACAGGCGTGAGGGATCATATGGCCTACGCCTGCCCCTATTTCTTATGGTCTAATGTTCTGAAGGGCCATCTCTGTTTCCCAGGGCTCCTACTGGAATGCAATAAAACCACCTCAAAACCTCCTGCTACTCAGAGAACACTGAAGAAAATGAGGAGACTAAGATTAAAATGGCACACAATTGTAGGCACTAAGGAAAGACAGTACAAATAGTCCATTTGTATCTTCATTAAATACCTGCTAATACTGAAATTATATGTGCAGATTGATTTGTGGCAAGGCAGGTAAATGCCTAAGAGAAAGAGGATCTGAATGGTTCCCATACCGTAATTGTGGAGGAGAGCTACACGTGAATATATGAAAGAGATGATGTAGTTGCCAGAAAGGGACCATAATGGCAGGATTGATTATGCAGGAGGATAGAATCTCATTTCGCTGAACATGTCCTTTATGGGCTGGAGGTCACATCTGTAAAGTCCTTACTCTACAATATGAAACCACACAAGGCACATTCTGGGAACAAGGTCACTCTGTGACCTTAACTCTTTATTCACAGGACCTCAAGTGATGATCCTGCGTGGGACCTCCCTTTTTATACCTGTGTGATCAGGTAAGGAGTGTCTCCCACAAGTTCACCCCTTGTGGTCAAGATGTGCATTTAGGTTGAGTGTATACAATAATACAGTGGTGTTACATTGTGGTTACGTACATGACATCACCTTCCCCCCCCCCCCCAAAGTCTTATTGGGATCATAGGTTTAGTCATTCAGGTGGTCTACGTTCTCTCGTGGAGCGCCGCAGTTGGGGCTCTGGTTGTTGGACACTGATGTGAGTGTCTGTCACCTGTGGTGATTCCGGCCTGTCCAGGCTGACCGCAGGGACTGTGCATTCTTCTGATTGCTCTTGTTGCTCGTTCACTGGCGGTGTTGTGAGCTCCATCTCATGGTCTTCTTCAGGTTCCTCCGTGTTGACGCTGAACCTTTTTTTTACCTGGTCCAGATGCTTACAGCATATCTGACCATTGTTGAGTTTTACCACGATGACCCTATTCCCCTCTTTGTCAATTACAGTGCCCTCAAGCCATTTGGGCCCCATAGCGTGATTGAGGACGAATACAGGATCATTTATTTCTATACATCTCCCCCTCGCATTACGGTCACAGTACCCATTTTGTGACTTGCGCTTGCCCTCAACTATGTCGGTCAGGACTGGGTGAATGAGGGACAACTGAGTTGTGAGTGTCCGTTTTATTAGCAGCTCTGCGGGCAGGACCCCCGTGAGCGAGTGCGATCGGGATCTATAGGCCAGCAGGAGGCGCGATAGGCGGCATTGTAGGGAGGGTCCTTGAATCCTGATCATACATTGCTTGAACAGCGCAGTCCTGACGTGGTTGATGCCATTACCCGACGTAAACCCTCGGAATTCGTAGCTTGTGAAACATGGGCCATTATCACTAACCAGGATGTCTGGCAATCCATGGGTTTCAAAGATCGCACAGAGGCTTTCCACAGTGGTGGATGACATGCATGAATTCAGAATGATGCACTCAATCCATTTCGAGTACACATCTACCATGATAAGGAACATCTTATCCATGAACGGGCCCGCGTAGTCAACATGAATGTGTGGCCATGGCCTGGTGGGCCAGGGCCACGGGCTGAGCGGGGCCTCTCTGGGGGCATTACCCAGCTGGACACATGTCGTGCACCTGTGAACACAGTGTTCCAGGTCTGAATCAATTCCAGGCCACCAAACGTGTGACCGGGCAATGGCCTTCATCAGCACAATGCCTGGGTGATCGCTGTGGAGTTCCCAGATGAATGCCTCCCTCTCCTTCTGGGACATAACTACCCGGCTGCCCCATAGTAGGCAGTCGGCTTGGATGGAGAGCTCATCCATCCGTCTGTGGAACGGTCTGACCTCCTCAGGACATGCTCCGTGTGCGGGCGCCCAATCCCCAGTCAGGACACATTTCTTAATCAGGGATAGGAGGGGATCTCTGTTTGTCCAGATTTTGATCTGGTGGGCTGTGATGGGGGAGCCTGCGCTGTCAAAGGCATCGACAGCCATGACCATCTCGGCGCTTTGCTCCGCTGTCCCCTTGGTGGTGGCCAATGGAAGCCTGCTGAGCGCGTCAGCGCAATTTTCAGTGCTGGGCCGGTGTCGGATGGAGTAGTCATAAACAGCCAGCGTGAGAGCCCATCGCTGTATGCGAGCTGATGCGTTGGCATTGATAGCCTTGCTGTCTGATAACAGGGATGTTAATGGCTTGTGGTCCGTCTCTAATTCAAACTTCCTGCCAAAGAGGTACTGATGCATTTTTTTTACACCATAGACACATGCAAGTGCTTCCTTCTCGACCATGCCATATCCCTGTTCTGCTTGAGAGAGCGACCTGGAGGTATAAGCCACAGGTTGTAGTTGACCCTCAGCATTGCCCTGCTGCAACACGAACCCAACCCCATCGGACGATGCATCACATGCAAGAACAAATTTGTTACAGGGGTCGTACAGGGTCAACAACTTGTTTGAATAAAGTAGGTTTCGTGCCCGATTAAAAGCCCGTTCCTGACAGTCCCCCCAAAACCAATCGCAATCCTTACGCAGGAGCACGTGTAACGGCTCCAACAACATGCTCAAGTTCGGCAGAAAGTTCCCGAAATAGTTCAATAGTCCCAGGAATGAACGCAACTCCGATGTGTTGCAGGGCCTGGGTGCTCGTCGAATCGCCTCTGTTTTGGATTCGGTGGGCCGAATCCTATCTGCAGCAACCCTCCTGCCCAGAAACTCAACCTCAAGAGCTAAAAACACACACTTAGACTTCTTGAGTCGCAGGCCTACCCGGTCCAGTCGGCGTAGTACCTCCTCCAGGTTGTGGAGGTGTTCCTCGGTGTCTTGACCCGTGATGAGGATGTTGTCCTGGAATACGATCGATCCAGGAATGAATTTAAGCAGGCTTTCCATGTTTCGTTGAAAAATCGCGGCCACTGATCGAATGGCAAACGGGCACCTGTTATAAACGAACAGTCCCTTGTGCGTGGTGATGGTGGTCAGTAGTTTAGATTCGTCGGCCAGTTCCTGGGTCATATAGGCTGAAGTGAGGTCCAACTTGGTGAACAGCTTGCCGCCTGCCAGCATGGTGAAAAGGTCTCGGGAGAGGATATTGATCTTGTAGGGACACCCAATTGATGTGTGACAGAGCCATCCGCTTTTAGGACGGGAACGATGGGGCTTGCCCAGTCGCTGAATTCAACAGGCGAGCTAACGCCCTTTCTCAATAGCCGGTCCAATTCGCTCTCGATCTTTTCCCGTATCACATGCAGCACCGCTCTGGCGTCCGGGCTGATGTGCATCACTACTTTAGTGCCTTTGAAAGTCCCGACGCCAGGTTGGAATAGTGAATCGAATTGTTGCAGAACTTGTGAGCATGAACATCGCTCCACAGATGACATTGCATGAACATCCCCACATTTCCAGTTCATCTCGGCTAACCAGCTAACCAGCTCCTCCCCAACAGTGCGGGACCATTGCCCGGGACAATCCAGAGCGGAAGCCGATTCACTACCCCATTGTGTGTGACAGCCAACATTGCGCTGCCTAGCACCAGAATGATTTCTTTAGTGTAAGTCCGTAATTGTGTCTCAACACGTGCTAATTTTGGTCTACTGGCTTTAAATGGCCATAGCTTCTCAAATTGCTAAACGCCCATGAGTGACTGGCTGGCCCCAGTGTCCAGCTCCATGCGTACTGGGATACCATTTAACAAAACCCTCATCATCATGGGTGGCGTTTTGGTATATGAACTGTGAATATTTGCCACATGGATCCACTGAACCTCGGCGTCCATCGATTCGCCCCAAAAGTCATCCTGCCTCAAAGAACCCTCTTCTGGTCCATCCGCCTCATATATTAGTCTAGTTGCAGACTTCCTGCACATTCGAGCTAAATGGCCACTGATTGCAGTTCCTGCAGACAAACTGTTGAAATCTGCAAGATCTGGCTGAGTGTTTTTCCCCACAACTCCAGCATGAGTTAAAGTTTCCATTGTTGGGAACAAAGGGACTATGGCCAGGTATTCTGCGCTGACTGTCCCTTGGACTGCTCTTAAGTACCCTATTAGTGGGTGTCAATGGCCCCATCCCGGGCCGCATTGTCCGCTTTGATGGCGTGAATGTCCGTTCAGCCTGCCATTGTCTCTGTTGAATTCCTACTCTGGGGTCTATTGCTGCCTAGTGGGTGTCGAACTGCTCCTGCCTGCCTGTGGGGCTCTGAGTCACATTGATGTTGTTGACTCCCTGATCCCTCGCCGTGTTAGAGGCAGAATTGCGTGCGTAAATTATTTTCATCTTTTCCTCCCCCGCCATGAAAGTTTGAGCTAGCAACGCTGCTTCCAAGGTCAAATCCTTGATCTCAATTAATTTGCAAAAAATCCCCGCATGACCGATGCCCTCGATAAAAAAAGTCCCTTAGCATCTCCCCCCTGCAGGCGTCTGTGAACTTACAGAGGCTGGCCAAACGCCGGAGGTCCGCTACGAAGTCCGGTATGCTCTGTCCTTCCTGACGTCAGTGGGTGTAGAATCTGTGTCAGGCCATATGTATGCTATTCGCCGGTTTGAGGTGCTCCCCGACCAATTTGATAAGTTCTTTAAAGGTTTTGTCCGCCGGCTTTTCAGGTGCTAGTAAATCCTTCATGAGCGCATAAGTCTTTAGTCTGCAGCTGGTCAAAAGATGAGCCCTTCGCTTGTCGGCCACTGCATCCCCCAGCCATTCTTTTGTAATGAAGCTTTGCTGAAGCCTCTCGACAAAATCAGTCTTCCCCAACACAGTACCGTTCCTCTGTGCTACCGGTGGCCATTCTCGTGGGTCGTGAATTCCCGTTTCTCGTCACCAATGTAAAGTACTTACTCTACAATATGAAACCACACGAGGCACATTCTGGAAACAAGGTCACTCTGTGACCTTAACTCTTTATTCACAGGACCCCAAGTGATGATCCTGTGTGGGACCTCCCTTTTTATACCTGTGTGATCAGGTAAGGAGTGTCTCCCACAAGTTCACCCCTTGTGGTCAAGGTGTGCATTTAGGTTGAGTGTATACAGTAATAAGGTGGTGTTACATTGTGGCTACATACATGACAACATCGGTGCGGCAGCTCTTGAAGTGTCTACCTGTACATTCTTTTCCTTGGCTGCCTGCTCATCCTGGTCAGATTCCTCTTCATCCCTTGGACATTTAATCAGCAGTTCTTTGCAGATGACAATATTGTGCAGCATGCAGCAAACCACAATGATGCATGAGACCCTAGCACGGCAGTCAATGAAATACTTCCCCAGTTCTACCCACTGGAGTGTACCTACAGCATCATTATGGTCTGCCCAATTACAATTGGCAATATGAGCCTCATTGTATGATGGGACTTAGGTTCTGATCCAGTATTGTTGCAGAGGGTGACCTTGGTCATTGATTGGTCACACCTTTGACCTGCGAATAACAGAGGGATTGCTAACTGTCTTAAAACAAGGGAGTGTAGCAACTCCCATGATGGCATGCATTCACATTTACGATTAGGCATACCAGCTGCACATTTAGGGAGTGAAGCCCTTTTGTGTTGATCAGGTTGATTGCCATACATGCCACCTTCGGGAGCACAATGTGGGTCCCACCGATGGGCACTTGGAGCTGGAGAAATCCAGCCAGTCTGTAAAAATAGACAACCTTTTCACCTTGAAAGAAAATGAACTGGGCTGCCTGAACAAGTTATTGCTTGATGTAGTGGTAGGAAGCTGACTGGATGACATGCCCCCTGATGCTGCCGGCAAGGAAACAGAGCCAGAGAAGGTCAGGGCCACAGTTATTTTTACTGCCACTGGCAGTACAGTTAGCTCTGGCTCAGGTGGACTCCAGGTCCGAGGCAAGTAGCTGGCACAAGTCTGTTGTCTTGCGAAGGATTGACAATTTCAGAGGTTCAGGTAAGGCCACCTGGGTCTGATGAGATGGTGCTGTGGGTACCTGCAAGAGGGTGTCAGACAATCCCAATACAGCCAGACCAGCCTGGCTTTCCTGTGTTGTTCTTCCTGATCCTCTTAAAAAAAAATAGTTTTTTCATCGAAAACTATGGGTTTATTGAATGCTGCTGCACCTCGTGAAGACTTTCTGATAAAATCACTGATAGATTTTTGATTCATCGTTTGTGAGGTCAGAATTTCCCTTGCATGAAACTTTGATATATTTATTATCGTTTGTTTAGAACTGGAAACTCTATAAATTTATTGCCGATTCTTATGGTTGCAACTGAATCATCATCATCATAGGCGATCCCTCGAACAAGGATGACTTGCTTCCACATGGGTTCACAGATGTAACTGAATAGTGGCTTGCTAAATGGCCATGACTTCAACTGAACAAAATAAACATGATCAAAAGTATCACTTGATGTGCTCTTTGCTTTAAATTCTTTGAAATTAAGGTTTTGCTACATTTATACTGCTTCAGCTGCAGAGTGTAGAGCAGCAATCTGCAATGTGCAACCTGTATTCAGTGTTTAATGTTAGTATTGGTTCTGATCTCTCAACATGCTGCAGTGTGATTAGAATGGAAAGCCACTGCTTTCAAGTCAGTTCTGCAAACTTTCCTTTCTAGGTCTTTCAATTGGCAAATCTAGTCTTCTTTGAGTTCAATAACATTAGTTAGTTACACACAAGTCTTTGATCAGTACAACTCCTTGTGCAATCTATTAATTTTATACAGTCCCAAACAGTAAGGAACATTCCAAAAATATCTTCCAACACTGATTTGATGAAAGGAGCTTGTTTGTAGATTACAAGGTTGTCCAACATTGTTATAATGAGATAATAAAAGAACTGCAAACCTGAAACAAAAATAGAACATACTAGAAATACATACCAGGCACAACAGTTCTGAAGGGTTAGACACTGAAAGATCAGAACCGATCTTTTCTCTTTACAAATGTTGACTGGCCTGCTATTAACTATCCTTAGAATGGAGAATAACAGGATCAGAAATTGACTCTCATTGCAAAGTCTCTCCTGGCAAATAAACCTCAAATGTGTACAAGAACTTAACACATAGATGGATCTACATTGTCAGCTACTTGTTTTGAACACCCAATCCCACTATAAAGTTCATATAGAAGGGTAGATTTTTAAAGTCCTTATTCATGGTGAGGTATCTCACCCATTGTCAGCACATATGAGAAAACTGCATGCATGCCCACAATCTTCAGATACAGGTTGCCATTGGGCTAGGTCCCTCACCACTGTTGAGAACACAGAAAACCTACCCTATCACGTGATCTCAGATATTAACTGTTTCTGATACAATTCCCATTTCTGCCCCTTTTGTGTATCCTGACATTTTGATCAGGCATTGATACTGATCTGGATTGAGTTCCAATAACCATTAATACTTCGTGGGGCACTGCCATTGGGCACATGACCATCCATCCTAGGAAATTGCTGTGCTTCTCCAGTCCTTAAAGACCTGTGACTGCTTCAAGGAACAGTGCTAATTTTCACACTTATTTCTAGACTGGCTGCATTTGCACAGGATATGGCAGCAGTGCTGAAGAAATTTAGTGATATCATCAAGAGAGGCAAGGTAGGCAGCTACATGAACACCTCTTATTTCTGATCTGAACCAAGTAACAGAAATATGTTACAGCACCTCATCCTCGTTAAATAAATCTCATCAACTCTTGGATAACAATTGCCTCATCCCCTCCACAAAATCCCTTTCCTACTCCCTTCCTTCAGCATATGCAGGAAAACAATATTCTGCTGGCATCCTTCTCATCAGAAATGCTGCTCAAATCTGGCCTCACAATCCTGCTAGTGGTTACCATTACGCATAGGGTACAGTGTTTACAAAGCTTATTCATTTGCAGGCAAAGTCTATTCACAATAGAAGGGAGTGGACCTCAGAAGATGGCCTGTGGCAATATATGAGCTAACACTATTTGAAGAGAAGGCCTTGGAGACACACAGGCAGGATATCCTGTAAGGGGTTGGAGATAGGTATATAGGAGAACATGTCCCTGTGCAGGGTTTGTAAGAAACCAATACCATGGGCTCAATTTTCCCCAAAGCTGTTTTTTGGCGTACTTAAAGAAAGAGTCACTCCCGTTTTTTTGGGGACCAACTACGCCAAAAAAAATCATCCAACTTTCCGTGTTTGAATTGTTGATTTTGGGGCTGCATAGCCTGTCCTTTAGCTTTGGGGGTGGAGCTTAAGATCTGTGCCAAAAGGATCGGGTTGCGAGGGTAACGAGGGACACACTGCGAACTGAGGCTGGAAAGTGAAACATACAACACATTCTGGCCAGCTCACAGCAACCTGCACAAGCACCTTGCACATTGCAGCAGCTTACCAGCATTAAATTATTAAAAAGTTTATGCCAAAAGTCTATTCCTCCATCCACCCCCCCTCCCCCCCCCCCCCCCACCCTTCTCAGTGCTGGTTGCTGCTGCTAGCCCTGGCCGAAAGACCTCACCACACCCCCCCCCGCCCCTCCCGGTGCCCGGTGTCGCTCCTAACCCTGGCCGAAAGGCCTCCCCCCTCTCCCCTCTCCACCTCTCCCTCTCAGCTGCTGCTGTCCCGGCCGTGGAACGGGACCTTCTGCACTGATTCTCTTACCTGCGCCGATTTTGTTAACTGCCCAGAAGGTTTTTCCAGAGTGGTCACATACGCCATCCTAAGAAAAATTGGAGTAAATCGGAGCTGGCCAAAATTGCTTAAATGGCCAGAATTGTCGCGGGTGGCAGGTTACGCCCCCAATGAGGAAAAAAAATTGTAGCCTAAAAAACTCCTACCTAAGTACAGAAACTAGCGCAGAAACTTTGGGGAAACTTGGAGATTTGAATTTACTCAAAAAAAATGGTGCATGCCAAAAAAACGGTGCAGATAACTGGGGAAAATTGAACCCTATAACCCTCCTTGTTATGCCCAGAAGCACTGACACAGAAGCTGATGCTTGTCCAGGGCAGCTCAACACAAAGTGTTGCAGAGTTCCATTTCCTAGCAGTTGCCTCTTTGTAGGTATGGCCCAAGAAGAATCAGTTGGTTTTTCTGAGGAGCAGTCCAAAGCACCTCACCTGAATTCTCAGACTGCTGCCCTAAAACCCCTGGGCTGGATTGTGATTTAATCCTTAGACAGGTTCATCTAATCAGCTTGGCTGAATGGGGAGGGCTATTGAAAACATGTTCAGCAATGTTACTGCTGCAATGGCATCTGCTCGCACACAGATCAGCAGGTTTGGTGACATGAAGCTTCCAGCAGCACCTGGACGGAACTGCTGATGGATGAGGTTTCTGATTTTTATGATGGGGACACGAACACTGCACGCTTAGCCTCGTCTGAGGATTTTCCATGAGAGCAGGCTGGGCCAGGTCTGGACCCAGCTCAGTGAAAGTGCCATAGACTGAAGGAAGCCCCTCAGAGAGTCAGGTTGACAGAGGCCAAGAGCATCTGCTGGAGACTCTGCTGCCAGCCACCACCCAGGCTCAAACCTTCACTGAAAAGCAGGAGACCAGGTAACTGAACACAGCTTTTGCTGTTAGGAAGGGGGAACAACATGGTAGCAGGCACTAGGCAGAGCGACACATTGAATATGTGCACAATTTATCGAGTGTGGATTGCCATATTTTTCAGGGAACTGGTGAAAAGACAGCTGAGTAGATGCAAGGTGATTCTGGGACAGCAGTATGGATCTGCAAGTGCTGCATGGTTTGCTTCATTAATTGATGGGTAAGTTGATGAGGTTGCTGTGGGGATGAGAGACAAGGGTACTAGGTTTAGCCCAGACAGAGGTTTCTACAATGAATACATCACAAATTGGTCTAGCAGTCACTGTGGGACTATCTCCTCTGCTGCCCAGAAACATAGAAAATAGGAGCAGTAGTAGGCCATTCAGCCCTTCGAGTCTGCACCACCATTCAATATGATCATGGCTGATCCTCTACCTCAACACCATATTCCCGCTTTTTCCCCATACCCCTTGATGTCTTTTGTTTCTAGAAATCTATCTATCTCCCTCTTAATTATATTCAGTGACTTGGCCTCCACAGCCTTCTGTGGTAAAGAATTCCATAGGTTCACCACCCTCTGAATGAAATAATTTCTACTCATCTCGGTCCTAAATTTCCTACCCCGTATCCTGAGACTGTGACCCCTTGTTCTAGACTTCCCAGCCACGGGAAACATCCTCCCTGCATCCAGTCTATCCAACCCAGTCAGAATTTTATACGTTTCAATGAGATCTCCTCTCATTCTTCTAAACTCTAGTGAATACAGGCCTAGTCGACCCAATCTCTCCTCATACGACAGTCCTGCCATCACAGGATTCAGTCTGGTGAACCTTCGCTGCACTTCCTCTATGGCAAGTATATCCTTTCTTAGGTCATCATCATCGGCAGTCCCTCGGAATGGAGGAAGACTTACTTTCACTCTAAAAATGAATCCTTAGGTGGCTGAACAGTCCAATACGAGAACCACAGTCCCGGTCACAGGTGGGACAGATAGTCGTTGAGGGAAAGGGGGCGTGGGACTGGTTTGCTGCATGCTATTTCCACCTCCATAACATTGCCCATCTCTGCCCCTGCCTCAGCTCATCTGCTGCTGAAATCCTCACCCATGCCTTTATTATCTCTAGACTTGACCATTCCAACGCACTCCTGACTGGCCTCCCACATTCTACCCTACGTAAACTTGAGGTCATCCAAAGTCAAGTGCCCGTGTCCTAACTCGTACCAAGTCCCGCTCACCCATTACCCCTGTGCTCACTGACCTACATTGGTTCCTGGTTAAGCAACGCTTCAATTTCAAAATTCTCATCCTTGTTTTCAAATCCCTCTATGACCTCACCTCTCCCTATTCCTGTAATCTCCTTCAGCCCCACAACCCCCTGCGAGATGTCTGCGCTCCTCTAATTCTGCTCTCTTGAGCATCCCTGATTATAATCACTCAACCATCGGTGGCCGTGCCTTCAGCTGCCTAGGCCCCAAGCTCTGGAACTCCCTCCCTAAACCTCACTTCTCTACCTCTCTTTCCTCCTTTAAGACGTTACTTAAAATCTACCTCTTTGACCAAGCTTTTGGTCATCTGCCCTAATTTCTCCTTATGTGGCTCGGTGTCAAATTTTTGTCTTATAACACCCTTGTGAAGCACCCTGGGACGTTTTACTATGTTAAAGGCGCTATATAAATACAAGTTGTTGTTGTGAAATAAACAGGATTCTCAACAGCGAACAGAGGAATGTCAGGCAGACAGGCATTGGCCCACCATTATAGGGGGCGACACGTTCTACCCTTCTACTACACCTGTGACCCTGTCAAAAATGTTTATAAATAAAAACCATCATAGGCCAGAAATGTGTGTTATTTGTAGGGTTACATGCCAAAAACCTGGCAGTAGTCAAGGTATCCAGCCCAGACAGAAAGGTGGGACAGAGCTTCCATAAATTGGGTTCTTTATGATGACTTCCATAAAATGGGTGTCTAGTTCCTATTTCCTCCCATTTTACTATAGCTGATTTTTTTTAAAGAAAGAGTTAATTTTCACTTGGAGTTTAAGTAATGTGACTTACAACTGAAGTATCCTATATGTTGAAGGGGGATGTAAACCCCCTTTTTTTTTAGTCTCAATCACATTTTACACATAGTTAGTACAAGCTGCAAAAACAAACACACAACCGAATTGAAGTAAAAGTTGGAGAACAACAAGATATCCTGTATAGAACTGTTGGAACACTGACTGGTACATTTACTGTCAGAAAGTTAAAATGACAATCTTCTTTGAAGTAACCGAGACCTATTGAGCGACAGGAAATTCCACAGTCGCGGAAATCAACCTGCTGCGAGTAGTACAATTTCAATCAGTTTCAATCTTGGGATTTGCCGGGTCCCATTGCAACCACCAGTGACATTTTGCCGACAGCTCCTGGCAGAGATAGGGTCCCGCGATCAGAATACAGGGCTGGCTGCGAACAACTTAAACAGAACAAAAAATAAGAAGCGAAGCATGCAACAGCCACTCACCATTTTGCAGCAGTAATTGATTCACTTCCCTTGTGGTAACCGTATTGTAATTTTCCACAATCCACGTTTTAGGTTTGTTTAAATGTGCATTTTATTTTCAAACAAGTCATTTCATCACTTCTTCTGCCAGTGTGTCCTGCTAACGGGCCGGTTATTTTTCAGTCAGCTGCACTGCACTGTTCCTCTCCTACTTCCTCCTTTTGATGTGTGCAGATATCCATTAACGTGTGATTGGCAGTTCATACGGTAATTCTGCTCAAACGCCAGTCTTTAATAAAGGGCCACTTTCAAAAGAACTACTGGATACTGAAAAAATCGAGCAGATACTAATGAGAGACTAACGAATAAGCGGATATATTGTGCTATATATAAAACACAAGGAGTTATTTTCAAGGATATTTATTATTTATTTTATTTTTTGGCGGAGGGAGGGGCTTTTCAAGGTTAAATTGCAGTGCGAACTTCTGAGAGTTGCATTCTTTTGTGCACACTGCGCATCAACAACAACACGCTCCCAAATTCTGTGTATTTCACAATAGTCTCGAGCATATTCCATCCATCTTCCCTTTATTAAACTCACAGACATACACACATAGCACACACTTAAAAGGGTGAGGATTCAGCCAAGTGTTGAAGACACCAGGTATAACCAGATTTTCTGGTGTTAATTTCAGGGTTTGAGTCGCTAGGAGAGACTGGAAACATTTTGGTCCATAATTTGCTGTCAAAATGATAGTGGCTGTTATTTAAGTACAAAGGCTATAGCAATTTCAGGCGAGAGGAGATGCGCGGTTAAATGTGGAAATCTAAAAGTTGCTGTCAGTGACACGCCGCTCTGCCGTTTACTTTGTGAAAACGGCGTCTCTGGAATGGTGGAACAGAGGAGAATGAGGGGAGACCTGATTGAGGTGCATAAAATTATGAGGGGCCTGGATAGAGTGGATAGAAAGGACCTATTTCCCTTAACAGAGCGGTCAACAACCAGGGGGCATAAATTTAACATAATTGGTCGGAGGTTTAGAGGGGATTTGAGGGGAAATGTTTTCACCCAGAAGGCAGTGGGGGTCTGGAACTCACTGCCTGAAAGGGTGCTCGAGGCAGAAACCCTCATCACATTTAAAAAGGCTACAGACCAAGAGCTGGAAAATGGGATTAGGCTGGATAGCTCTTTATCGGGCTGCACAAACACGATGGGCCAAATGGCCTTCTTCTGTGCTGTAAATTTCTATTAGTCTATGATCTTGCTGTCTGATTCACCATTGAAAGGTGTGAAGTTGCTGTACTTAGACAGAATTACATAGAATATACAGCACAGAAACAGGCCATTTGGCCCAACTAGTTTATGCTGGTGTTTAAAACTCTGTAAACTTGAGGTCTGCCAAAACTCTGTTGTCATGTCCTAACTCGCACCAAGCCTCATTCACCCATCATCCCTGTGCTCACTGACCTACATGTCAATGTTAAAATTCTCATCCTTGTTTACAAATCCACCCTCCCTACCTCTGTAATCTCCTCCAGCCCTACAACCCCCGAGATCTCAGCCCTTCTCCAATTCTGGCCTTTTGAGCATCCCGATTTTAATCGCTCCACCATTGGTGGTCGTGCCTTCACTGCCTAGGACCAAAGCTCCGGAACTCCCTCCCTAAACCTCTCTGCCACTCCACCTCTCTTTCCTCCTTTAAGATGCTCCTTAAAACCTACCTCATCTGCCCTAAGATCTCCTTACTTGGCTCGGTGTCAGTTTATGTTTGATAACGCTCCTGTGAAGTGTCTTGGGACATTTTATTACATTAAAGGCACTATATAAATACAAGTTGTTGTTGTTATACCCCATACAAGTCTCCTCCCTTTCTATCTCAGCCTTTCAACACATCTTTCTATTCTCTTTTCTCATGTCTTTATCTTAGTTTTCTTTTGAAAACATCTAAACTCCTTGCCTCAGTCACTTCCTGTGGTAGCGAGTTCCACATTCTAACCACTCTCTGCATAAAGCTATTTCTCCTTATTTCCGTATTGGATTTATTAGTAACTGTCTTGTATTTAAGGCCCCTAGTTTTGAATTCTCCCCCAAATGGAAACATTCTCTCCACATCTACCCTGTCCAACCCATACATTAATTTAAAGCCTCGATCAGGTCACCTCTAAGTCTTCACTTTTCTGAATAAAAGAGCTACAACTTGTTCAATGCTTCCCGATAGTTGTAATCTCTCAGTTCTACTTGTAAATCTCTTTTGCACTTTTTTCCGTGCTTCTATGTCCTTTTTATAGTACAGAGACCAGAACTGTGCCCAGTCTTCTAAGTGTGGCCTGACCAGGGTCCTATACAAGTTTAACGAACTTCACTATTTTTGAATTCTATACCCCTAGAAATAAATCCCAGTGCTTTGTTAGCATTTCTAATTGCTTTGTTAACCTGCATGTTGCTTTTAATGATTTGTTCATCTGTATCCCTAGATCCCTTTGCTCTTCTACCGCATTCCGTTTCTTGCTTTCTAAGCTGTAGGTGATGTTTCTGTGTTTGTAATGTTTCAGCTATGCAGCAGGTTCAAATTGAATCTCTCACATTAGGTGAGCTACCCCTGGAGGTGTCACAAGTGCCAGAGCTTGATTGAGTTGAACTCCACCAAAACTCTGCTGCCACTTCCTAACTCGCACCAAGTCCCGTTCACCCATCGCCCCTGTGCTTGCTGGCCTACATTGGCTCCTGATTAAGCAACACCTCGATGTTAAAATTCTCATTCTTATTTTCAAATCCCTCCATGGACTCACCCCTCCCTATCTCTGTAATCTCTTCCAGCCCCACAACGCCCAGATGTCTGCACTTCTCTAAATCTGCCCTCCTGAGCAGCCCTGATTATAATTGCTCAACCATTGGTGGCTGTGCCTTCTGTTGCCTAGTCCCCAAGCTCTGAAACTCCCTGCCTAAACCTCTCCATCTCTCTACCTCTCTTTCCTCCTTCAAGACACCCCTTAAAACATACCTCTTTGACCTTTTGGTCACCTGTGCTAATTTCTACTTGTGCGGCTCGGTGTCAAATTTTTATTGCATAATACTCCTGTGAAGTGCTTTGGGACGTTTCACTATGTTAATGATGCTATATAAATACACGTTGTTGTTGTTGTTGTTATTTACTGCCAGTCAACCTCTCTAGCATTGGAAATTAACTATTGCAAATATGGAATTTCATTCCTTCAGGTTTTAATTGTTGTTGCAGATTTTAAAAGTATAAATTTAAAATTAAGCATATGTTTTTACTTTTCCTTTCTGTCTCTTTTTACTCTCTCTCTTAATCTAATCTTTCTTTCCATCTCTTCATTTCTCTTTGTGTACCTAATTTGACATTGGATTTAACCCCTCTAAATTTACACTTCCTTCTCAATACTTGTACTGTTAATTTCACAATCCTTCAATCTAATTGGTTAAGGAGATACACAGTTGCTTGAACTGTTCACTCAGGTCCCAGATACCTATTTTCCCTCACTGTGACATTATCAGCTTGCACTTTCAGCAACTTGCTACACAAATTTTTTTTAAAAGCTAAACATACAAGGACAAGTCTAACTAACAGCAGATGCCAATAGATGGCCTGCAATGGCAAATTATGGTCCATTAGCTTTCTGGCCCAGAAAGAAACTATTTCAGAGCTGATCTTATAGAGGAGCTTTAAGATTGCTAAGGGAACGGAAATTAAAACTGCAATATTACTTTAAACTAAATTGTGGAAATAAAGCAAGGGAATGCAGGTTCAAACTAGTAAAAAGTATTCTTTGGACTGATAGTTTGCTGATGATACAAAGATGGGAGGAAAAGCAATGTGTGAGGAGGACACACAAAATCTGCAAAAGGACATAGACAGGCTAAGTGAGTGGGCAAAAATTTGGCAGATGGAGTATAATGTTGGAAAGTGTGAGGTCATGCACTTTGGCAGAAAAAAAAAATCGAAGAGCAAGTTATTATTTAAATGGAGAAAGATTGCAAAGTGCCGCAGTACAGCGGGACCTGGGGGTACTTGTGCATGAAACACAAATGCAGGTACAGCAAGTGATCAGGAAGGCCAATGGTGTCTTGGCCTTTATTGCAAAGGGGATGGAATATAAAAGCAAGGAAATCTTGCTACAGCTATATAAGATATTGGTGAGGCCACAGCTGGAATACTGCATGCAGTTTGATTTCTATATTTACGAAAGGATATACTTGCTTTGGAGGCAGTTCAGAGAAGGTTCACTAGGTTGATTCTGAGGATGAGGGTGTTGACTTATGAGGAAAGGTTGAGTAGGTTGGCCCTCTAATCATTGGAATTCAGAAGAATGAGAGGTGATCTTATCGAAATGTACAAGATTATGAGGGGGCTTGACAAGGTGGATGCAGAGAGGATGTTTCCACTGATGGGGGAGACTAGAACTGGAGGGCATGATCTTAGAATAAGAGGCCACCCATTTAAAACAACGATGAGGAGGAATTGCTTCTCTCAGAGGGTTGTAAATCTGTGGAATTCGCTGCCTGAGAGCTGTGAAAGCTGGGACATTGAATAAATTTAAGACAGAAATAGACAGTTTCTTAAACGATAAGGGGATAAGGGGTTATGGAGAGCGGGCGGGGAAGAGGAGTTGAGTCCATGATCAGATCAACCATGATCTTATTGAATGGCGGAGCAGGCTCAAGGGGCCGTATGGCCTACTCCTGTTCCTATTTCTTATGTTCTTAAATCAGGAAGTTCTATCTCTAACACAGTGTATGGAATACACTTCCAGAGAGAATAGTGGAGGCAAAAACCCTGGAATCAACTGAGAAACAGTTGGGTGCTACAATGGGATGATCTTAGGATCTTTCTAGGTGGATAGATGGCTGAATTAAGATATGTGATGAGATGCTATCATTAAAACGTAGTAGGTAATTGTTCAGAAATAAAGTTGTCCACCTTGAAATAAGAGTGGAAGGTGTGCACACTGTTACTTAGGGTAAATCTATTATTTGTTTCCGTGTAGTACAGAGATGCATGGTTATGGTTGTAAGAGATCCATCATCACAGTCCCAGGATAGTGTAGCTGGAGATTCTCAACACAGCGTCCTTGGCCCAATCATTTTCAGCTGTCACGTCAGGAGTGGGGCTGTTCGCTGATGATTCTATGTGTTCAGCTCCATTCACAGTTCCTCTGATAATGGAGGAGCCCATGCTAGCCTACAACAACACTTGGATAACATCTAGGCTTGCACTGACAAGTGGTAGGTTAACAATTGCACTATGTAACTGCTTAACAATGATCATCTCTGACTAGAAAAGCCCAACAACCTCCTTTTGACCTAGAGCAGCACCATCAGTGATGAGCGCACTGGTATCAACTTCCAGGGGAGTCATCATTGACCAGAAACTTAATAGGAGCTGCCATTATCAATACTGTGGCTACAAGAGCAGGGCAGAGGTGGGGTACTCTGCAATGAGTGGTTCACCACCAAGCCATTCATTGCCTCCCTACCATTTACAAATCTTGTCAAAGGGTGTGACAAAATACTCACTGGCAATGTTCCGGTTAATTTTTTTTTGGTGCGTGGCCCCTTTAAAGGTGCTGCACGGCCCATTTAAAATATTGCTGTTTTTTCCCACCCAAGCCGAAAAAGCCAGCAAGCCAGCTGCACGGGAGGTCCAGAGAGCTGCTGGGCTGCGCGGCTTAAAGGAAACATTGCCCACCACTTGCCTGGATGGGTGCACACAGCACTGCCCCCCAAGATCCACGGCGTGGCCCTGGACAACATGGACCACTTTCCATACCTCGGGAGCCTATCATCAGCAAGGGAAAACATCGACGACGAGGTTCAACACCGCCTTCAGTGCGCCAGCGCTGCCTTCAGTGTTCGACAATCAGGCCCTCAAATCTGGCACCAAGTTTATGGGCTACAGGACTGTAGTGATACCCGCCCTCCTGCATGGCTCAGAGGCGTGGACCATATACAGTAGACACCTCAAATCGCTGGAGAAATACCACCAACGATGTCTCCGCAAGATCCTGCAAATCCACTGGGAGGACAGATGTACCAGCATCAGTGTTCTCGATCAAGCCAACATCCCCAGCATCGAAGCACTGACCACACTCGACCAGCTCCGCTGGGCAGGCCACATTGTTCGCATGCCCGACACAATACTCCCAAAGCAAGCGCTCTACTCAGAACTCCTACACGGCAAGCGAGCCCCAGGTGGGCAGTGGAAACATTTCAAGGATACCCTCAAAGCCTCCTTGATAAAGTGCAACATCCCCACCGACACCTGGGAATACCTGGCCAAAGACCGCCAGATGTGGAGGAAGAGCATCCGGGAGGGTGCTGAGCACCTCAAGTGTTGTCACCGAGAGCATGCAGAAAACAAGCGCAGGCAGCGGAAGGAGTGTGTGGCAAATCAGACTCCCCACCCACCCTTTCCTTCAATGACTGTCTGTCCCACCTGTGACAGAGATTGTAATTCCTGTATTGGACTGTTCAGTCACCTGAGAACTCACTTTTGGAGTGGAAGCAAGTCTTCCTCAATTTCGAGGGACTGCCTATGATGATGGGATGAGTGCAGTGACAAAACTAGTCAAGAAATTCAACACCAACCAGGACAGAGCAGTCCACTTAACTGATATCCCTGCCACTACACTTAATATCCATCCCCTCCATCACTAGTGCACTGTGGCTGCACTATGTGTTATCTACAGGATGCACTGCAGCAACACGCCAAGCTTATTTTTATAGCACCACTCAGCCCTGCAACCTCCACCACCAAGTGACAACAGCATGGGAACGCCGTCATCTCAAGTTCACCTCCAAGTCACACAGTATCATATATTACTGTTCTTTTATTGTCGCTGGGCCAAAGTTTTGGAATTCCCCATCTACCACCATCGTGAGCACAAGGACTGCAGCAGTTCAAGAAGATGGATACCCCCACCATCTCAGGACAATTAGGAATGGGTAGTAACTATGACCCCCCCCTAGCATCATTCAGATAAATAAAGCAATAAAATATAATTAATTTGCATTCAGACTACAAGTTTAATGTCGATGTGAAGCAGTTTTGGCAGTGCCACCGTTAAACTTCTGGAGTATAAATCAGTTATCAACGCCCAAACTGACCATGAAATGATCTCTTTTAGGAAGTCTCACTTCTCTTTGCTTTGGTGCCAGACTCCTGATTCAATTGTATTTACACTAGAACTGCAGAACCAGTGCGAACTTAACTGTTTAACGCTGACGTTGAAGCTGTAATGTAAATTCATCCTTAAGACTTTATCGCCCTCTGCTGGAAAAGTTGAAAATCTCAGTTCAGTTTTGCAGTGAAGCTGTGAGATAACTCAATGGACGAATCAACCAAAAAATGTCCAAAAGATAAAAAGCAAAAAAAACTGCGATTGCTGGAAATATGAAACGAACACAGAAAATACTGGAAATACTCACAAGGTCAGGCAGCATATGTAGAGAGAATAGAGGAGTTAATGTTTCGGGTGTGGATCCTTTGTCAAAGATGACAAAAATTAAGTATTCATGCCTTAAACTTTGGGTATTAGCTTCCTTAATTCTAACTTGGTCCTAGACAGCCTAAAAACCACACAAATAATATCACAGCTTAATTCAATAGAATATTGCGATGATTATTTGGGTAGTCTTCGAGCAATTTGCTTGAGGGAAGAGTCAAGCCACTCAATTCAAATACAAACATGCTGTGATATTTGTTCAAATGTATGTCTGATTGGCAGCTTTTTAAATAAAACCTCCTTGGCTCCAGTAACTATTTTAGGGAGTATTTAGAAGACTGTCTTTTTCAAATCACAGAATTTTATCTGGAGTTTCCGAAGCAAGATTGTCTGATAGGAACTTCTGAAGTCAATTTCTGTGATTGGTTAAAGAGTAAAAAACATGACTGCACAAAAATGGAAATATGGTCATAGTTTTAGCACTAGAGTTTGGAACCATTCATTATTTTCTACTACAAAGGAGCTAGAGTAATGCATCAACTGTAGATGTTATGTCTTTGCTATTATCCACTTGTTCTATTACTGTTTAATGATTTTTTGTCAGTTAAACTTCTCAACAAGTTCTAGAATTGTGCGTTCAAAGACAAGAAGAATCCCACGGAGGCACAGGATAGAACCAGCAGATGAAGCCATTGGAAAAGGGTTCTGTGTTCATTATTCCTAGATTTCAGGGTATGTGAAAATACTCTCGAGGATGTAGGGAGCGAGAGGTTACCTATCAAAGTAGTCTGAAACACACAGCAATTAGTATCCGAGTAAAAAGATCTCAAAATGTAACTGCATTTTTAATAATTGATTGGAATTAAAATACAAAGATGTGAAATTGGCAGGCAGGACAGGACCAGCTCGTCCATTATGAAGGCTGGAGCTTCATGACTAGACATTTGCTATCATCCCACCCCGCTCCCCACAGCCACGTAAACTTCCGGGAGAGGCAAAAAAACCCAGTAAAATAATCCAGGGCCAATAAGGGAAAATATACTCTGGAAAATTCCTCTCTGACTCCTTCAGACAGTCAGAATCAGTCCAGGAGATCACTTAGACCAAATTTTATTTACAGAGAATCTTACCTTCCATCTCTGAAGGCATGCAGATAGTCAGTAGCTACCTCATCGGCCAGCGAGGTATTCCCGCGCCTCACTACTCTCTGGGAAAAGAACCATCAGACATCCAGTCTATTCGTACTTTTACATAGTTTAAACTTGTGTCCCCTGGTCCAACCCAAACTGAAGTACTCTGTCAATAGGCACACTATCCAGCCCTTTCATTATTTTAGAGACTTCTATCAGGTTGCTTCCAAGTCCACACTGCTTTAAAGTAAATAGACTAAGGCCTTTAAACCTGTTCAAGTAGCTGATGTTCTATAAGCTAGGAATCATTCTCGTAGCTCTCCTCTGGACCTTTTCCAAGGCCACTGTATCAGCCGCATGTGGGGGTCCAAAACTGGGCACAGTACTCTGTGTGGTCTGACTAGCGACCTGTATAGTGACAGAATGGTGAACTTTGATTTATATTGAATGATTCTACTCATACATCCCAATGCAGTTAGCTTTAGCTACAGTTTCTCTGCATTGGTCATGAACCTTTTGTGATCTGTGAACAATAACATCTCGATCTTTTTCTCTCTCAAACCCTTTCAGTATTAAAAACAGAAAATGCTGGAAATATTCAGCAGGTCAGGCAGCATCTGTGGAGAGAGAAACAGATTTAACATTTCAGGTCGATGACCCTTCATCAGTATTGTTCTCTTCAAATGGTACATGTATTCAGTGTTGGCCCTATCAACGTGTATAACACTACATTTACCTAAGTTAAATGCTATTTGCCATTGTGTGGCCCACTTCCCTCGCACATTTTTGCATTTGATTGCACTCCCTGTTGTAACCCTTTCACAGGTTTGGGTGTCATCTACAAACTTACTGACCAATGCCACTCTCCAGGTCATCAATAAAGACAGTGAAGAGTAGTGGGCCTAGGACCGATCCCTGGTGGACACCACTAGTAACACGTCTCAAGGCTGAACCATATCCGTTAATTTCAACTTTTTCTCTGCAGAATTGAAGCCAATTCCTAATCAAGCGTTTCAAATTCCTAATTATACTACATGATTCCATCTTGTGTAGTAACCTAGTGTGTGTTATCTTATCAAAGGCCTTCTAAAAGTCCAGGTAGACAACATCTACTGGAATCCCTTCATCAACTACCCCAGTGACTGCCTCAAAAAACTATTTTTTCTGGAAGCTTTGTTGTGTATTTCTAATGGCCTCTTCCCTTTTCCAGTGATCATAAAGGGCATCTCTTACCATCCCTTTTAGCATCTTGTTACAACATTCTTGTAATATGAATATGTTGGGAATATAATACAACGGCAAGTGATTTTTTTGGGAAAATACATAATTTTTTTAATTAAATGGACCACTGCTTCGAAGTGCTTCCCTTGTGAAAGGAGTCACCATACCCAGGGCTGTGGATGCTGGGTGGTGCTGCTTACGTTCAGTCCCCATGTCATTGCTCACGGGCAGTCTGGGCCTCGGACATGGTTTTGGAAAATTGGCCAAAAGCCTAGAAAGTGTTGTTGGTATATTTATTAAGGAGTTACCAGTGGGTTACTAAAACCTTTGGAAATAATAGCTAACTGGCTTTACTTATAAATTTGCTGGGCTAAAATGTTCACTGTATCTCTAGCTCCACTGGAAGTCAGCCAATGAAAAAAGGCAGCCACTAATTCTCTGCAATGACTGCAATGAGAAGGCACTTAAGTAGCTGAAATAGCATTTAGGACACAAAGACAAATGTTTGCTCCCAACATCTGCAGCGATATTGCAGAGTGAGGAAAGCCGGTTTTACAGGCCAGGAACTGCAAGGAGTCAAAGGATGGAAGCACACCATTTATGGTGTAGGTGGCCCCCTTCCCCGAGGCACCTGCTGAACGAAGGCAGAGGGCGAGATGACTGAAAGCAGGTAGGCTTAGGCAGCCACCATTGTCTCGGGCAGGGCTATATCTTTCCAGAAGGACTGTTAGGTTAGGTGTCACAGTCTGGAACAATGCACAAGTACCAAGGAATAGCACCATGCCAACTCAGATAGTCAACACTTAGACACAACATCATATAATTAGAGCCAGATGGACTAGTCCTCCTGGTCGCATTGCTTGTAGCGCTGCTAATCCCTTTTGACATTTTCACTCACTTACTCTGCTATGGCTTTGGGAGCTTGGCCATTTGGTTGCCTCTTTTCATGAAATTACAGACCATGTAGCAGACAATATAGAAGTGTCATAGAATAGTTACAGTACAGTAGGAGGTCATTCGGCCCGTCGAGCCCATGCCAGCTCTCTGCAAGAGCACCTCAGCTAGTCCCACACCCCTGCCCGTTCCCCGTAGCCCTGCAAATGTTTTCCTTCAGATACTTATCCAACTCCCTTTTGAAAGCCACGATTGAGTCTGCCCCGCATTCCAGATTATAACCACTCGCCGCATAAAAAGATTTTTCCTCATGTCGCCTTTGGATCTTCTGCCAATCACCTTAAATCTGTGTTCTCTGGTTCTCCACGCTTCTGCCAATGGGAACAGTTTCTCTCTGTCAACTCTGTCTAGATCCCTCATGATTTTGAAATCATTCTGTGCTGTCAGGATGCTTCCAATTGGTCCAGACATGTAAAGCATTGCTTCAATGTACCACCGCTCCGCTTGATAATAACATACTTTATAATGATTGTAGGATGAGTTTCACTGCACCTTCTGTTCATCATTGGCACATAGGTGTCATGCTGCAAGGTCTCCCTTACTTTGCACTCTCTATATCTCCTCAAATAAGGGTGGAATAGATGATCGCTTTAAAATGAAGGCCTCCTAACTGCTTCTGGGTATGCAGACATTGACCTACTTGATTCTGTGCAGGCAGTCCACATTGGGGTAAAAAGATATTTCTTTCAGTTCATAGAGGGCAAAGCATTCTGGCTGATTGGCCATTGTCTGCACTCTGGGAAAGCCAGCAGTTCTGTTGCTCTCCCCCAACAAAAATGATAAAGTCATTGGCCCTGCTGAGTCTGGCTGAGGTCCCCACTGCTAGAAGGAAGGCACTTGTTGTATAAAAGTTGATTGCTGTGCTGACTTTGGCAGCCACCGGCACTGCCATAAAGATGTTACATGTTCTTCAGGGGGCATAGCACAGCGATATTACCACCATCCTGCTCAACCTCACTCTGGGCACATCTCTACTGTCATTATCAGGTAGCAGTGACAGGTATGGGGGGACCCGCTGTGAAGCAGACTTGACATCGTGGGCAGCCCTTTCCTGCTCATGTTGAACTTGCTTTGCAAAGACCCATGCCAGTGGTGCACTGAGTGTTGTCTTCACGATGCACAGAAACCTAAAATATGGAAAGAAACTTTGAAGCAACCTTTAAATAAAGACTCAATTTTTTTCATTGTAGCCTCTTCAGCAATGTCTGTTCCATCTGAAAGAAATGAATACATTAAAAGCAGTGATACATTAGTTTGCAATAAGGAGGTGGTGGGGAGGGAGTGGGTTCACTATTAAATGCCCAATTACTAGTTATACTAAACTCAGCACATTCGTCAACTCCAACACAAAATTCTACATTCAGCAATTCAGTGGTAGCCGGGAAACAGGCAGAAAGAGTATTAAACCACACTCCCAGCATTGCTGCCATTGCCGTTAAGCTTAGTTTCAACGCTAATGTCATGACCATACTCTTCATCATAGTCCAGTTAAGTTATTACCGACCGTCACAGTTCTTCCTGCTGTAGACATTGTCCCATCAAAACTTCCAAATAAAACGCAAAGGAAAATCTAAGCATAAATCTAAATATACTAACAGTTTAAACAGCTAGAAACCTTTCCCAGAGTCTGGTAGTAAGGCAGATACAACTGCTACTCATTTTATAACAGAACCTAAGGACCCAGGTGGACCATTCCTTTAGCATTTGTTTCAATTCTGGAATCAATCGAAATTTTTGCCTGAGCAACTTTAAGGTGCATTCCTGCATTTTTAAGCCTCTGACCTTTGCACTCCCACTGCATCACATAAAGTGTGCTGGTAACACAACAGTATGGTAATGAGTAGGCCTTGCAAAACTTGGGAGAGGCATCTCAGTGCAAACTGTGCTGTGCAAAGTTCCCTGCCCTGGCAATGCACTAGTAGCACAATTTCAGACCATTCAGCCGATCGGCACTGGCATGATGGTACGAATGGCCTCCTTCTGTGCTGTATCATTCTATAATGGTGCAGTGCAATATTAATAACCAATTAAATAAGGGACATTAAATTCCTTTGACTCCTTCTAAAAATACTACTTGCTGGGATTTATTTTCAGAAGAAATAGCAAAAAGATAGCAAACATCACACCAGTCAAACAACAGAAGTAGAATCAGTACAGCGTTAATAAACCCTTATAATGAACCTATTTTCATGCTGCTTAGAACAGCTCTTTGTTGTTTCATTATTCTGCAGCTACTCTCTTGCACCACTCCATGTCCTTATATGGCACTGTGTGCGGTAAGAGGAAGTGCACAAGACAGTTGTACAGCTCACGGGAAATGACAAGCGCACTCTTAGACATGATGTGGTTTAAAAAAAACACCCCACAAATGACTAATTCATTCCAAATTATATATTTTTATTTTAGTACTTTTACAAAGATACTGAATTCAGAAATTGATTAATATACTTTATGCTCTATATCCACATTTTTAAAAATAATTCTTAACAAACTAAAAATGTAAAATCCCCTAAATAACCCTACAATTTTAGTTGTCAAGTCTTATTTAGAAAACGGCCATTTTGAAAGACAACTACATCAATTTTGACTCCTTACTGGTGTCTGGTTCCATGGGTACCAGGTGTCCTCTGGTGCTTCACCCAAGTGGTCATTCTTCATGTGTGAGCCTTGATGGTTAGTGTTGGCAGTGTGGGAGGGGGGTATCAAAGCTGAGTCTGATCCTGTCCTTACCTTGGGGGGGTTGAAATCTCACCATTAGTGCTGGGACATGCCCATTGACCCATCGGGAGGGGGGGGGGGATCAGGGAGGGGCAGTCACTTAATTCAAATACCCTTGATTGGCAACCATGCCATCAGTGGTACATCATGGATGCCCACCTGCCTCAAGAGGTGGCAAACTGCAGTGGAGGAAATTGGATCTGGGTAGGGTGGGGGGCATGTTCTAGTTGAGGATATAGAAGATATAACTGCAGAAAAAGCAGTTGGTTTTCAGTAATTTTTTAAAACTCAGTCACTAGGACCTGATAACACCCACCCATGGCTCTTGGAGATCCAGTGGCTGAAGTCCCTTGTGCATTTTTGGGAGCTCCATTACAGAAAATATATTAAATCTATAGAGAATGTAAAGCATCAATTCACCAAGGTGGGCAAATGAGACTTTACATTTTCTTACATTGCCCAGTCCAAAAAACAAATCAGGCCTTTATAAGATTTCACTGTCTGGATCGATCTGGTTGATTCTGCTCTACAGCCCCAAAAATGTCTCTAAAATTATAACTCTGTGGTGCATGCTACACAACGTTGTTGTTCAGAAAGGAATTACTATGCAGCAGGTTCATGAAGAGGTCCAAATAAATAATACGGCTGAGCCTTCAGATTTGCAGCTCTACCTCAGCATCAACACACCTCGGAAATCTGCCAATATTTACTGGACAACTCATTTGTTTAAAGTTTGCGATCTCTCCATAGGACAAGTATTCCTGGATCAGGCGCCCCATGAACTGATACACCAATGCCCTATAACATCATGACTCCTTACTCACAATGAATGTACATCCAGCCATAAGCTCAAGCAGGAAGGTGTAATACCATACAGGAAACCCCAACACTGAGTCCAAGTGTAAATGTGTCTAATTTGTTGATGAGAAATGAGCTCTTTATATGGTCTAGTGTTTCTTTCTCCGGTCCTTCCCTTTGATGACAATCTGCAGTGACTGTCTCTTACTAATTTTAGTGGTCCTTCTAGGTGCTACTCTAGTGGAAGATGCAAGTTAGATAATTGCCTGCTGCCTTTCTTAAGAGTTTCATGGGTTGGGGGTCAATTGTTGCATCCTTCAGCAGGGTCAGAAGATATCCCTGTTAACAGAGGTGAAATTTGTGCTACTGTAATGGCTACTTGGCCCTCTGGCTCTGCATGGGTCTATTGAGGAGGGGTTGAGTGCCATGAATGATGAAATGAGTCACTCAGAGTTCGCTCCCTAATCTGTGCCTACTCCTGGAAAGCAGTGACGCTTCCGTGCCAATGGACACTCCCTTAGCTGGTTCTACCATATGTAAATTGCCTGTGTAAAGTTGGACTGTTCTGGGAGATCTGACCCCGTTATTTGCCTCCCCCCCTCCCCCAACTTGGATGGGCCCAACTATGTGTACCTCATTCAGTCCTACTTGGCTCACACTATCCAGATTGCCCAGGGCAGACTGATCCAAAGATCATTTGTGACTAACCACTACTCCACACACCTCGCAGCATTTTGAGCTGACACTAGACCCTCACCTGAAACCATGCTGGGCCCCTGACTCTGTTCAGGTGTGTGAAGCCTATCACCCTGAGCAATGGCATCAGTAACTGATGTCTTCAGAACCCCGAGAAGAAAAACAGACATTTTTTTTCCAAAAAGCATTGAGTAATTTGTGAGCATGTGGTGATGTGACAGAGAACTGTGGCAGGCAAGTCATAAAAGCAACATTTAAATGCCATATACCAGGAACACAACAGGCATGTATGAACATTTTAACATGCAGAACCTTAATATCGTGGGACTAAATTGTAATGGGTTACAGTTAAAGGTCTCAAAATACAACAAAACACAATACTCTATTATACACCAAAATATTTGGAGAGAGTTAACAACTGGACAAATATTGAAGTTATAATATCTAGTCAAAGGATGTCTCACATACTTTAACTTAATGAATGCAAGTTCTAAATATGAATATTGTCATCATTTTTATTAAGACATTATGAAAGTGATAGACCAAAGCACATTTTGAAGGTAATCTGAAAAACACAAGAGGTAATTGAAGTTTATCCTGCATTATTTCATTAAATACGTGTTTTGTTACAATGGTCACTTATTACAGTGGTACAAGCCTCTCATATACTTGGAGAAGCACACTATGCAAAGTGTTTTAACTGACTGAGAAGTATAGCACCATTTTTATACCATCTCAAATATAAGATTTTGTTTTTTAATTAAGCTGAATTAAAGTCATTTAATTATTAAAGTCATTAAAGATATTTTCTTTCCAAGCTTCATTTTTATTCATGATGTTTACCTTTAGGCCACAAAAAGTTAAATACCAGTTACACCTGGTGATAAAAATGCTTTATTAGACTCACATCTCTAAGTGTCTCCTACAGATGGCCCGATTGAGACTGGAACTACGGTAAGAGGAACCACTGGCACATTGTGATTCAAATCTATATGCTGTGTCACAATGTAATATTATTTTGAGTATTGATGTAACTTTTATATTTTTTCAGTAGAACTTGCTCTCTTTTCCCCAACCCTTACAATTTTTCTGAAGGCCATAATTAACGCTGGGATATGATTCTATGGGCATGGATGGCTCTCCTTTACACAGTGATTTTCAGCAAATTATTCAATAGTGAGGAGCATGATTCTATTCTTACCCAATAAACATTTACTTTCTGGTAGGTGTAACTGGAGTATGATCCCACTCCCTTCATCCAGGTTTGCTGAGGCCAGTTACAGCATGCCTACGACTGCCTCAGCTGGGATCAGCTAACTCAACACAAATAAAGCTTCTAAAGTGGTGTCTATGGCTTAATACCACAGTAAGTGGTACAAATCCACTGCATAACTAAAGTAGAATGGTTTTAAGCCAACGGAGCTAGAGATAAAGGTGAACAAGGATTCAAGCCATATAATCAAGCTGACCTGAATTTGCCGAGTTTAGTTGTAGCTATCCAAGATGAAGGGAGGGAATTTTAATGGAATGGAGCAGGTGAGCACCTTCAAATTAAATGTGCTCGGGAGGTGGTAGCAAGTGTAAAGGAGTCTAGAAAATGAATAAAGCAATATAGTTTGGCAAAGGTGTGCAGTGCAGTTGGGAAGAGTGTCTAATCAAAGAGGGTAGTGTGGTTCAACTGGAAGTGGTCATTAACAATTTGATGTCCTTTTGACCAATTGATGTGGACTGAAATGGGTTAGGGTTATGATGGAAAACAAAATCAATTCAACAGACATTCAACTTTCCAAAGGCACCTTTTGAGTTGATGAGGGTTGAGCTCAGGAAAATAGACTAAACACTGTTAGAGGGGAAAAGGATGGAAGAAAAATAGATCTTGTTTAGGAATACTGTATTCAGCATACAGAACAGATACATACCAACAGGGAAGGAGGATAATGTAAGGGAAAGGTGGGAACAACGGCAGTAATTTGAGGAATATTCTGCTACTTTCTGAAGACCAGAAGGATCCTGTGGAGGTGCGGGATAGATCCAGTAGCTCAAGTAATCTGAAAAAGGATTTGTTCCTCATTGTCACGGATGTGCTATGAAACTTGCCCAGATATTGTGCAAGTGAAAACACCCTTGAGAATGTAGAGAGCTACAAGAGTAGTCATAAATCTGGAAGTGAACAATCTCTAGAATAAAAGAAATCCAAAAATTATAAAAAGGTGGAATAGACACGATAAATATCATACACACGTCAACAAGCAGATTACAGTTGCTAAGAATGGAGAAGCTCAAAGACAGAGGATGGAATCTGTCTATCCGTTGAGGAAAGTTGCATGATCAGCCATGATCATATTGAATGGTGGTGCAGGCTCGAAGGGCCGAAAGGCCTACTCCTGCATCTATTTTCTATGGTTCTATGAAAGACCAAAGAATGCATGCATCAGCTAGAGGGACTGAAACTCAAAGTAGTAAAGGAACAATGCAAGGAGGAGAAAGAATGTCACAGGTTCGAGGCAGAGGAAAAGAGTAAGCAGCGTTAACATGAGGCATGGAGGAGCAAACAACACTGACACGCCCTTCAACTGGTGGAAAATGCATATAAACAGTGAGTTGAGTGCGTCGGGTACAGTTAATTTAGCCCATAACTGCTGGGAATAATTTATTTAAATCAAATTTGATAATTTTTAAGAAGTTAATATTGAGGGTTTCATCAGGGTTTTTCAATTTTTAGCCAACTACCAGAAATGGAACAAAGACGTTTGGTCTGAACGGCTGATACCATCAGTGGGTAGTAAAGCACTCGTTCCATTTTCTTGTGTTGATTCAATAGACAGAAGATCAGGAAACTGTAAAGCTGCTTATGATTTAACGCCTGAAGCATGCAGGCAAAAAGTGTAAGAAACTGTGGAAAATATTACAATTAGTCATCGAGAAGACAGATGAAAACTGTGGCTAGAGGCACAAATGTAACCAATTATAAGAACCTGTGTCAATTAATGTTAGGGAATCGATTTCTGGAAGTTGCAGATGATCTAAAGATTCAGGTGCTTGACCAGTAGTGCAAGACCCTGGGACAGTTAGGCAAATGAATGGATCACTTTGAAAACTCTCAGACTGCAGCAGTTCAAGAAGGCAGCTCACCACCACCAAGGGCAATTAGGAATGGGCAATAAATTTTGGCCTTGCCAGCAATTCCCACATCCCATAAACAAATAAAAGTGTTGGGGTCCAGGTGACAGAATAGGAAATCAGATTCCTGGGTCAGCCAGGAGGGAGGTCAATCCAGCCGGTATTCATCCTCAAGCCTAAGAGCCAAAGAGTACACCACAAAATAAAACCTCATGAGCATCTGGGATCTTGAGGCACAGTGCAGGCAATTGCTAGTTCAGTTCCCAATAAGGAAGACTGACCCAATCGCATACGAATAATAGGGTGGGCAATGACGCCTGATGCAAAGAAGATGATGACACTCCTATGCCCAGATTTAGTAAACATGCTCATTGAAGGATTACATAATACTCTGTGTATCTTAACACTGATCTAACACTAGTGAAGGCAGAATCACCAGTGCCGAGAAGGTAGAATCTAGATCTCTCCAGTTCAGCTAATGTACCACTGGCTGAGCTCTGAACAGAAAGTCACTCATGGTCAGGAGTGAAAGTAGTAGAGGTTCAATGCCTATACTGTCCAATATTCTGCTGGGAAATGATTTGAATGATGGGTAACATGGTTACATAAGTAAGCATGGGTGGTAACTTGGAGTCAGCAAAGACTGCAAGCTAAGCTAGACCAATGTAGCAGTAGCACTAGCTGCAGTAGCAAGCTCTGCCCACACAGCACTTGAGGGAGTGACCAGGTCAAGTGAAGACACAGTGATGCCTGGCCATCAAACAGCATTTGATGGGGTTAAATTCTCCTCAAATAATAACTCAAGAGAAACAATTCATCAGGGGAACCTAGAAAGATTAGACCGCCTAGCCACCTCCCCATCGCAGTCAATGACAGAAACTCAACTGGACCAGCCACATAAATACTGTGGCTATTAGAGGAGGTCAGAGGTTGGATATTGTGTAGTGAGTGGCTCACTTCTTGATTCGTCAAAGTATCTCCTTCACCCAAAAGTCACAATCAAAAGTGTGATGGAATACCCTGGATGCCTGGCAAGAACACTCAAAAACACGATACCATGCAGGACAAAGCAATGTGGTTGATCGGCACTTCAGCCATTATTTTAAACATTTACCCTCTCCACCACTGGTGCACCATGGCTGCAGTATGTATTATCTACAACAACCCGCCAAGGCCTCTTTGGCAGCACCTTCCAAACGTGTGATCTCCACCACTTAAAAAGGACAAGGACAGAAGATGCTTCACCATCACCTCCAACCTCCCCTCCATGTCACACACCATCCTGACCTGGCTATACATCGCTGTTCCTTCATCGTTGCTGGGTCAAAATCCTGAAACTCGCTACTAACAGTATTGTGGGAGCACCTTCTGCAGCGGTTCAAGAAGGCAGCCTATCATTACCTTCTCAAGAGCAACTAGGGATGGGCAATGCCAGCTCTTGCCACTGACGCCCACATTCCGAGAATGAAAATAAAGATAGGCCATTGTGTGCTATTCTGCTGCCAATGAAGTACAACAAATTACAGTTTCACTGGGTCAGTCCATATACAGAGGTGGAAAGGTATAGCAAGGTGGATTATGCCATTAACATACCTGACTGACCACTTATTAATGTGGTAGGCCCAGTGCTTGTGCTAAAACCTTACCTCACCAGCTTGGAAGTGGCCCCAGATATGACAGTTGCTCCAAAGGTGGGAATGGAAGCTGACATTTTTGATCTGTTATCAGATGGTGAAATGGGTTCCACAGTGTATGAAATTAATCCATCAGCTAGTCTACCTTCCATATAGAAACAGCAAGCTAGGCAACTGTTGCTAGGTTTGCAGTCACTGTGCTTGGACAAACCAGGCTGTGCAAAGCAGCTTGTACATAAGGTAAACATGGGCTACTCAAATCCAGCATTTCAACATATATACCCCATGCCACACAAATGAGAAAGAGCACACAGTTAGAGAAATGCAGAAGCTGTTGGGCCTGCACCTTTCCTGAGCCTGAGGGCATTGATGTAGTGATGGTCCCTGAGGACAAGACGGTGTGATTCTGTTAGAAGTTAAATGGATTGACAGAGGCTGATGCTTACCCAATGTCTCACACTATTGAGATCCTGAAGGAGCTAATGGATGGCAAATGGTATCTGGCAACTCCAGACCTGACGAAAGCCCAGTCATGCTCTGTATTTGCTGCACCTTCAGTGATATACAGGTACATAGCAGGTAGTTTGGAAAGAAGAATGCATCAGTTATGTCCCAAAAACTGGTGGGTTCAATTTTGACAGAGGCCAGAGATGATGATATATTGCTGATATTACAACTGGAGATAGGATGAATGCCTCCTTCATGTCACCAACAGACTAACCCAGTTGAGCAAAGCAGGATTGAATGCTCAGGCCAATAAATGCACCATTTTCACTTAAATATTGCAACACAATTTTTTTTGCCAGATGGGCTAATACAGAACCTTAAAGATTACTTAATGGTTTGGATATATCACAACACAAATAAGTTGGCAATTTGTATTCAACATATTGGGCAGTGCAATTTTGCAGAGAACAATCTTCTGAGTATCATTGCTGAGGCAAGCACCAGTTCTATTACCCATCCATTTTAATCTCCGTTTTGTCACAAATGCTAACAGAGGCAACACTGCCCAAGGCAGCCGGTTCTGCTAATGCTTCAGCTGGTCCTTTGCAAAGTGGGTTATGGTGAAAACATGCATAATCTTTCTGGCCGGTTTCTAAAACACCAGATATTACCATTTGGCGATTCCATAATACACGTGAAACGAATTTGTGAATAGTACTTTAGGTGTAAGATTCCATAAATACATAGCAATCGGAACTAATCAAATAAAGAAACTGAACAATCAGTGAGCAGCTTGGACTTCACAGTCATTTTCTTGCAGTCTATTAATATTAGCTTACATTGGACCAGTTCTAGTAAATGTTTTATTTATGACTGTTTCAGCAGTGCAACCCAGAATAAAAATTACCACTGTCTAGATTAAAGAGCCCAGTACTGAAAAAGTTAGCTTAATTCACTGGTGGAGATACTAGAAAACATCAGAAGTACAGAAAGCAGATGGACAGCATCCAAGGCTCACTGGGGGTTATAATGCTGTAGCTTTTTGGCAAATCTTTGCAGCACATAGCACATCTATGGATTAAGAATGGAGGTCATTTATACCCTTCACAAAATCCATTATCGATACACTGTTACAAAATTTGTTAACTTGTTCAAAGAGAATATTTAATAATTAAGCAGCACTTTCATTATATAGCTATGCTGTCATCCATAATACTGGGGAAAGATTTGTTTTAAACAATCAGCTCTTGTTCAGATGATGGAACTGTTTAAAAAAAACCCTACATATTCACAAAAAAACTGGGCAATAGCATAGCTTGTAGTTTTCAGCATTAGTAATCTATTGTGGTACTGTCTGCAGTCATTATTTGACGTTTAAGGCTGACTGAAATGGTGGAGTCCATGAATTCAGCAACGTATATAAATCATGGTCACTGCTGGCTGTTGTATGACAAATCAATGAGATGAGTGTTCTAGGTCAGATTTGCCATGATACAAGTGGAGCTTGTTGGTTCATGTTATTGGCTGGTAAACTTCGGTTTTCTCCTATTTCCTTTTTAATGAATACGAAGTATCAACATTTGGTCCACATTGCAGTCCTGCTCTGTAAAACATTTTGCTTATTTGAAGCTGTTCTTGAAGATCAATGTCCTTGGCACGTTTTACAACACATTTGCCTGAAGTAGGGCCTACTGCAGAATTTAAATTTTAGCACCAGTGGGCAATAGGCCACTTTATTCACATCCCTGCATTCTGTGGGAGGAAACCAAACCATAATCAAACTCCAGTGTTCTCTGCTACAAGACATGCTTTGATTAACAAGGCTGAGAAGAAACATAGGGAAGATTCTATTATTACCCTAGCATTTCTCTAATGCAGCATACCCTTGGTACAAACACCATTTATAAAGGCTTTAACATTTGACTTTACACAGAATAAATGTCACTATAATCTTTTCTTGAAAGCCAGTAACAATGTAATGATCTTACAATTGTCTATAATTTGCACTGAAAAATATTTGGAATTAAATGTAAACTAATACTCTACAGATTGCAGATGTAACAATACATTTCCATATGAAGTCATGAAGCAGTATGAAGGAGTATTTCATGATATGACTATACAGGGACCTTAGCCTAGAATATATTCCTTCTTAAAATAAATGCTTGTTTTTCTCCATTCTTTATGTTATTCATTTTTTGCATTAAGCTATATTTGAAAATTGCATTTACTTGTGGTTAACAGTTGTATGGGAACTGCTAATCCGTATTGTCACAGTCCAATGAGGAGAAATGAAATGTCTCCATATCTTAACTCATGATTTAGACTTCTTCCCCATTCTAGATCATGAACTATTTATGAAAAGACAATTTAGTTTTAACAGCTAAATTGGAAAGCATTCTGCTACAACATTTAAAGTTTTTAATCGCTAGAATATAAAGATGGCTTCTTAGTGCTTGAGGATTCCCGAAAAGGTAACTTTTCATTCATCTCTTATAATAAAATTAATTAAAAAAAGGACCAAGGGTTTTCTTTTTGTTCAAAGGACATCCGCATTGTCACATTGGAAAACAAATGTTTCAATTACATTTCTTAAAAACGTTAATCTAACCAAAAGCCTGCCATGCCAGAACTCATTGTCTCCAGGTGGTCGCAGTAAGGTACCCAAGAAAGAGGAATCCCATCATCCCTATGTAACTTTATTGATTGCAACAGAGCTGTAATTTCTAGAGGTGCCTGATCCCAGGAAAAAACTGCAATATTATTATACTTCTTCACTTGACGATGTTGGGAGTTCTTTGAACAAAAAGTGCTCCACTAACTTTATCATTGACATTAAACATACTAACCCTCTTTGAAAATCTGTCTGAACTATGTGGGCGATATTTGTCTGGTGTGCTAATTGGGTGGACGATAGGCAATGTGATTGCTCCGCCATCCCGACTGCACCAGCAAGAGGTCCAAACCATCTTGGTGCCAGGTCTCTGCCAACGCCATCCATAGGAGCTGTACAAATATCCGAGGTGACTGGCTCTCTGTACAGGGAAGTACTGGTCCCTAGTTGGCAGCTAAATAGTGAGCCATTATTGAGATGAGGAGCTTGCCATGTAGGTAATCATGAACACAGATTGCATCTCACAATCAAATTTTCAATACACTGGCCCTTGACACAGAGTTTGTGAATCTTATCCACATGATGTCTCCTAAATCAATGCTAAATGTTCATAAATGGAGCAAAAAGTGGAAAATTACAAAACTGTACAAAAAGTGATTTACTGTTAAGGGTAAACACCAACTATCCAGAGCAAAGTCCAGAAGGGACCGTCCCGTCCGTGACATCTTAGTCCACTCTTCCATCAACCTCAATACTTGCTTCCCTTCCCATGGCACCTTCCCACGCAAGCGTAGGAGAGGCAACACCTGCCCTTTCACTTCCTCCCTTCCCACTGTCCAGAGCCCTGAATACTTTTTCCAAGTGAATCATTGATTTACTTGTAATTCTTTCAATTTAGCATAATGTATTCGCTGCTCACGATGCGGTCTCCTCTACATTGGGGAGAGCAAATGCAGATTGGGTGATAGCTTTGCAGAACACCTCCGCTCAGACAGCAAGCGTGGCCCTGAGCTGGTAGCTTGTCATTTTAATTCTCTCACTCTGATCTCGGCCTCCTACACTGTTCCAAAGAAGATCAAAGGAAGCGTGAGAAATAGCACCTCATCTTTTGATGGCACTTTACAGCCTCAATATCGAGTTCACTAATTTCAGACCATAACCTCTGCCCCCATTTTTTCAGACAGCAAGTGCTGGTAATGATCCTGCTGTTGCCATTTACAGCTCTGCTAGGCCCATCTTTTGTTACTTTACTTGTCCCATTACCATCTCCTTTTGCCTTGCATTATCAACCCTTTTGTCATTTAATCACTTCTGCCTTCCATCCTATCACAGAGCTTCCTTTTTGTTCTTTCCTCCCCTCCCCTCTTTCTATGCTTCTGTACTTGCTTAAAACCTGTTACATCTGTAACATTTTCCACTTCTGACCGAAAGGTAACAGACCTGAAATATGAACTGTTTCTCCACAGATGCTGCCTGACCTGCTGAGTATTTCTAGCATTTTCTGTTTATATTCCAGACTAAGTTGTTCACCTAAGAACTAAATATATTGTTTGTTGAAGAACATTTCACATAAGACTTTCTTGTCTAAACATTTCAAGGATAGAGCTATAGCCATGAAACAGAATTAAAAGATGCAGTTTTTACCTTCTGGATTCTCAGTGGGAAGTGCTTCACATCTGCTCTCACACTGTTGCATGGCTGCAGGCCTAAGAGACTCTGGACATTCCATGGATGGCTGACCAATATATGTCAAACACTGAACCATCCGCATCTGCTGACCCAGACCACACTGAACAGAACACTGAGGAGAAGAGACAAAATACAGATGTTATCCTAAGCAAGCATGGAACGAAGCTTCATAAGACTGTTCAACAAGCGGAGCAAAACAATGGATCTTCTACAGCCTCTTATATATCCCAGAATAGCTGCCCATAAGTGTGCATTCTGCAGTGGCATCATGCATACGACATTAATCCAGAGTGCGGTGAGGCATATTCTCTAACAAACGAGATGAATGGCCAGTTAATCTGTTTTTGGCACGGCTGGTTGATAGTTGAATGTTGGCCAGGACAACAGAAGAACTCCCTGCTCTTTTTCAAAAAGAGTGCCGTGGGATAATTTATGTTCACCTGAGCGGGCAGAAAGGACCTCAGTTTAACATCACACCCAAAAGACAGAAACTTGAACAATGTAGCACTCCCCCAGTACTGCATTGATGTCAACCTAGGTTATATGCTCAGTTTCTAGAATAGGGCTCGACTCCACAATCTTGCACTCAGAGGTGAATGTGCTACTAGCTGAGCCAAACTGATACCCTAATGTAGTGTTGGGGCAGATCTGCAACGAACTGAAGAGGGTGCTTTAGCTGCATTAAAAACTTTTGTTAGATATGCCAGAACATTTGGCATTAGCCCACCAGCTATCGAAAACACAACACAAAAATATCGAATAGAAAAAAAAAGTAAAGCAAGCCAAGAATGTTGAAGCTAAATTGCCAATACTAGAGAGACTGAGAACATAGATGGAACAGGGAAGGGTAAAGCTGAGGTGTAAGAATAAAAGTGTTTATTAATGATTAAAATTGATTCTGTGCATGTATAAATGTTAAACATGTAGATTATATAGAAAGGCCTGTTTGTGTTGAAACAAAATGAAAGCCCATAGGTTGCCAGCATGGGCTGAGTTTTGAAAAAGCTGCCACATGGGTTTTGTGTACTGGAAAGCCATTTAAACTAATCAAGAGATGGCTGAGCCAGGCCAGCTAGCCACGTGAGAGGAGAACCAATAAGGAACTGCCCTGGAACCAAGGTCCAATCCTGAGGCTTTCAGAGGGACAATGGCTTTGAGAGGTTTAAAGAACTCAGGCAAAGATTTTCTCTCTCTCCTCAACCAGCCAGCCAAAGGGAAGTAACCTATATCACTTTTTACTATAACCTCACTGTATCTGTTGTAACTAAAGTGGATGTGCATGTGTGTGTATGTTTTTTAAAAATAAACTGTTCCAATTGTTTTAAAAGAATTGTCTCACTGTCAAATTTAATGCCAAAGATTTAGAAATCTTAGAGGTTAGTACCATCATTCTCATGCTATTTCTCCACTGCTTACTCTGACTCATTCACTTTCGCTGTCATACAGGCATACACTCCAGTGCAACAGCACATTATACAGTATATTACCATACAGGTAATATTTCAGCAGCGACATCCTCATTGTTGTCTTCTGGTGTTGCCTGTAGATGGACCTCCTCCTCCATTGTTAGACTTATTTGAATGGTACAATTATGGAGCATGCAGGAGAGAACAATGATTATGGAGAAGCTAATGGAACAGTATTGTCATTTCCACTCCTCCTCTGTCCAGGCACCTGGTGACGATTTTAACACAGGACAGGATTGCTGCGAGGAGGCCTGAAACAAGCGACGTGCATGGAAGGCCATGAGGTCCGGCCGATTCTAACTGTCGGGTCTCATTTAAACGTTAAAGATCGGTTTTTCGTGGGTGGATGCGGGAATTGGGATGGGAGCCGTACGCTGTTGAGGAGCCAAAGGAATGGTCGCCAGCATAAAGCAAGTACTGGGAGGAGAGGGGTTGCAGAGCCGATGCAGGTCAGGCGAGCTACAGGGAAGGCCGTGGCTAGGGACGCCCAAGGACTCCTTGAGGGGTCTGGGGGAAGCATCCTGCTCCTCTTGGCCTATCCAAGATTTTAAATTTGCCATAGCCCCATCTGGCCACTCCATGGACTCCTGCCATGGTAGAGCTGTTGGGGGTTGGACTGGTTTCGGCATCCCGAATCAGTAAGTTAAAATGAGGTCACAGCACTGACATCATCATCAGGCTGAAGATTTGAGTTCTTTGAATACTGGATTCAGGAATATAAGCCTGTTAAGTCCAGGCATACACGTGAGAGGCTGCAGCCTTGCACAGGCCGGAAAAGAGGAATCGTTGAGGTTGCCTGCATCCCCATACAGCAGCAGGCTTCAGGGGCCTTGAAGTTCATGCACGGGGAAGCAAGGAGCCAATTCATTTGTTAACAACCATAATTGTAGTGCAGGACTTTGTGTGGGAGTAGGCTTGAGCAATGAAGTTCTGGGTTAACTGGAGATTCTGAAGAATTGAGAAAGGAAGGCCAATGTGGAGAACAGTTGGGAAGTCTGTTCTAGCGAAGGTGCTCTGCTATGTGCATTTTTCTGCTGACACTGTTATTTCACTGTTTCCTCTGTTGTAATTTCAAAGTTAAAATAAAATAGTACATATAGCAATACAGCAGTTACTGTGACTACAATGGTAACAACGTCTAGATATCACTGCTCTCCTAGCGACTTAAAAAAAATACAATGACACCATAACAGAAACATTTTGCAAAAAGCTGAAAATTTTTTTTCCAAATCAGTACATAGTAACTTATAAAAATATAAAAAATTAAGAAAACTGGGGGATGAGAAGATACCATCAAAGCTGATCCCTGAAGAACAGTAACTCTCCCATAATGGCACCTAGATATATTTTGAATAATCCCAATATTTTTACATTGCTTGATGGGCTACTCCACACATATATCATTTTTTTGATTGCAAGCAAAACAAAACAGAGGGAGCCTAGTTTTGTACAAAGTTATTTTTTGTTACTGTTATTTCATGTATGCAATATTGGAATATTTTCACAATTTACGTTCTGAAGTAACTTTTCAACTTGAGCCTGGACTTGATTTAATGAAAAGCTTTACTGTAATGGGGCGTTATAGCTACTTGAAACCTGATTTGTACAGAGTGCAACCATATTTCCCTGCAATGGGACAACAACTTATATCGCTATACTGATTACCGGGCTCCAGTCTCCTGCTACCCAGCGAGGGAGCGGACATCGCTGTAAGGTACATCGCATTCGGATGGGAGGTTTGGAGTCCGCAGGGCAACGGGAAGCTGGATATGTCACAGTGTAATCACTGCTCTTGCAAAGTACAATACGGTGCCGATTACCTGTACCACAGCTTGGTGTACACTGTTTAAAAAAAAAAAGAAAAAGACACAGTAAAGCTTTGAAATATGATACACATTTCACCATGATTAATTTTTTGGTATAAGCTGGATGCTACCATCAGTAGAAAAAAAGCCCTGAAATTTCTCTGCAGGGTTTTTGGGTCATAACTTCTATTCACCTCATGGATGCTTCTCTGACCCGATCCCAAGTTCCAGGAAAGTGGAATTCACATATTGAGGGCAGAGACCTGTGTCAGGTATAGAACAATTGGGGCACCTGCTTCAGGGAAGGAAGGGATTTGGCAGCAGAGGCTGGCTGTTGCATTATGTGGATTGCCATTATACTTGCAAGATGAAGGAGGAATTCATAATTGCTGCTACTTTCTCTAGAGCTTGGTTTCCCAAAAGCAATTAACCACTCTGATCAATTGCTTTCAACGAAATGGCCGTTTAAAGTGGGTGATGCACTACTGGGCAGAGTTGGAGCAACGCAGAGTTCTTGGAGGGTTGTAGGGCTGAAGGAGGTTACAGAGATAGGGAGGAGCAAGGCCATGGAGCGATTTGATCACAAGAATGACAATTTTAAAAGGTAGACCAGGGGCGAATATAGGGCACTGGCGTGATAAGCGAGCAGGTATTGGTGCGGGTTAGGATATAAGCAGCAAAGTTTTGGATGAGCTCAGCTTATGGATGGTGGATGATGGGAGGCCGGCCAGGAGAGCATTGGAATAGTCAAGTCTGGAGAGAACAAAAGCATGGATGAGGTTTGCAACAGATGGAAAGGATCAAAAAATTGTGGTCAGAGCCTCTGGTATCTCCTCTCTGATGTTTTTCAACAGCCTCGAGTGCATGTCAACAGGGTCTGGAAATTTATCCACCTTGAGGTCTGTTCATTTTTTCAGAAATTGCAAAATGAGCTGGATAATATAAGTAAGCGTTCAGAAAAATGGTAGATGAAATTTATCAGAGAATTGCCACATGAATGGTGTTGAATTAGCCAAGAATGAAGGGGTAAGAGACCTAGGAGCCTTAATAGACGCAGTGCACAAAAGGTCCAACCAATGAAAAATTGAAAACAAAGCCAGTGAAATGTTAACCTCCATAACCAAATATATATGGGGATAGGCTGGGAAAGTGGAGCTTTAAAAAATGTGTTCCTGGGATGTGGGCGTCGCTGGCAAGGCCAGCATTTAGTGCCCATCCCTAATTGCCTTTGAGAAGGTGGTGGTGAGCCACCTTCTTGAACCGCTGCAGTCAGTGGTGAAGGTACAGTGGTGGAGGGAGTGAATGTTTAAGGTGGTGGATGGCTTGCAATCAAGCGGACTGCTTTGTCCTGGATGGTGTCGAGCTTCGAGTGTTGTTGCACTCTTCCAGGCAAGTGCAGAGTATTCCATCACACTCCTGACTTGCGCCTTGTAGATGGTGGAAATGCTTTGGGGAGTCAGGTGGTGAGACGCTCGCCGCAGAATACCCAGCCTCTGACCTGCTCGTGTTGCCACAGTTTTTATGTGGCTGGTCCAGTTGAGTTTCTGGTCAATGGTGATCCCCAGGATGTTGATGGTGGGGGATTCATAAGAACATATGAACATAAGAATTAGGAACAGAAGTAGGCCATCTAGCCCCTCGAGCCTGCTCCGCCATTCAACAAGATCATGGCTGATCTGGCCGTGGACTCAGCTCCACTTACCCGCCCGCTCCCCGTAACCCTTAATTCCCTTATTCGTTAAAAATCTATCTATCTGTGACTTGAATACATTCAATGAGCTAGCCTCAACTGCTTCCTTGGGCAGAGAATTCCACATATTCACAACCCTCTGGGAGAAGAAATTCCTTCTCAACTCGGTTTTAAATTGGCTCCCCCGTATTTTGAGGCTGTGCCCCCTAGTTCTAGTCTCCCCGACAAGTGGAAACAACCTCTCTGCCTCTATCTTGTCTATCCCTTTCATTATTTTAAATGTTTCTATAAGGTCACCCCTCATCCTTCTGAACTCCAACGAGTAAAGACCCAGTCTACTCAATCTATTATCATAAGGTAACCCCCTCATCTCCGGAATCAGCCTAGTGAATCGTCTCTGTACCCCCTCCAAAGCTAGTATATCCTTCCTTAAGTAAGGTGACCAAAACTGCACGCAGTACTCCAGGTGCAGCCTCACCAATACCCTGTACAGTTGCAGCAGGACCTCCCTGCTTTTGTACTCCATCCCTCTCGCAATGAAGGCCAACATTCCATTCGCCTTCCTGATTACCTGCTGCACCTGCAAACTAACTTTTTGGGATTCATGCACAAGGACCCCCAGGTCCCTCTGCACCGCAGCATGTTGTAATTGCTCCCCATTCAAATAATATTCCCTTTTACTGTTTTTTTTTCCCCCCAAGGTGGATGACCTCACACTTTCCGATATTGTATTCCATCTGCCAAACCTAAGCCCGTTCGCTTAACCTATCTAAATATCTTTGCAGCCTCTGTGTCCTCTACACAACCCGCTTTCCCACTAATCTTTGTGTCATCTGCAAATTTTGTTACACTACACTCTGTCCCCTCTTCCAGGTCATCTATGTATATTGTAAATAGTTGTGGTCCCAGCACCGATCCCTGTGGCACACCACTAACCACCGATTTCCAACCCAAAAAGGACCCATTTATCCCGACTCTCTGCTTTCTGTTCGCCAGCCAATTCTCTATCCATGCTAATACATTTCCTCTCACTCCGCGTACCTTTATCTTCTGCAGTAACCTTTTGTGTGGCACCTTATCGAATGCCTTTTGGAAATCTAAATACACCACATCCATCGGTACATCTCTATTCACCATGCTCGTTATATCCTCAAAGAATTCCAGTAAATTAGTTAAACATGATTTCCCCTTCATGAATCCATATTGCGTCTGTTTGATTGCACTATTCCTATCTAGATGTCCCGCTATTTCTTCCTTAATGATAGTTTCAAGCATTTTCCCCACTATAGATGTTAAACTAACCGGCCTATAGTTACCTGCCTTTTGTCTGCCCCCTTTTTTTAAACAGAGGCGTTACATTAGCTGCTTTCCAATCCGCTGGTACCTCCCCAGAGTCCAGAGAATTTTGGTAGATTATAACTAATGCATCTGCTATAACTTCCGCCATCTCTTTTAATACCCTGGGATGCATTTCATCAGGACCAGGGGACTTGTCTACCTAGAGTTCCATTAGCCTGTCCAGCACTACCTCCCTAGTGATAGTGATTGTCTCAAGGTCCTCCCTTCCCATATTCCTGTGACCAGCAATTTTTGGCATGGTTTTTGTGTCTTCCACTGTGAAGACCGAAGCAAAATAATTGTTTAAGGTCTCAGCCATTTCCACATTTCCCATTATTAAATCCCCCTTCTCATCTTCTAAGGGACCAACATTTACTTTAGTCACTCTCTTCCGTTTTATATATCGGTAAAACCTTTTACTATCCGTTTTTATCTTTTGCGCGAGTTTACCCTCGTAATCTATCTTTCCTTTCTTTATTGCTTTCTTAGTCATTCTTTGCGGTTTAAAATTTTCCCAATCTTCTAGTTTCCCACTAACCTTGGCCACCTTATACGCATTGGTTTTTAAATTTGATACTCTCCTTTATTTCCTTGGTTATCCATGGCTGGTTATCCCTTCTCTTACCGCCCTTCTTTTTCACTGGAATATATTTTTGTTGAGCACTATGAAAGAGCGCCTTAAAAGTCCTCCACTGTTCCTCAATTGTGCCACTGTTTAGTCTGTGTTTCTAGTCTACTTTAGCCAACTCTGCCCTCATCCCACTGTAGTCCCCTTTGTTTAAGCATAGTACGCTCTTTTGAGACACTACTTCCTCACCCTCAATCTGTATTACAATATCAACCATACTGTGATCACTCATTCTGAGAGGATCTTTTACTAGGAGATCGTTTATTATTCCTGTCTCATTACACAGGACCAGATCTAAGATAGCTTGCTCCCTTGTAGGTTCTGTAACATACTGTTCTAAGAAGCAATCCCGTATGCATTCTATGAATTCCTCCTCCAGGCTACCCCGTGCGATTTGATTTGACCAATCGATATGTAGGTTAAAATCCCCCATGATTACTGCCGTTCCTTTTTCACATGCCTCCATTATTCCCTTGATTATTGCGTGCCCCACCGTGAAGTTATTATTTGGGGGCCTATAAACTACGCCCACCAGTGACTTTTTCCCCTTACTATCTCTAATCTCCACCCACAATGATTCAACATTTTGTTCATTAGAACCAATATCATCCCTCACAACTGCCCTGATATCATCCTTTATTAACAGAGCTACCCCACCTCCTTTCCCTTCTTGTCTATCTTTCCGAATCGTCAGATACCCCTGTATGTTTAATTCCCAGTCTTGGCTACCCTGCAACCACGTTTCTGTAATGGCCACCAAATCATACCCATTTGTAATGATTTGTGCCGTCAACTCATTTACTTTATTTCGAATTCTGCGTGCGCTTAGGAAGAGTGTTTTAATACTAGTTTTTAAACCATGACTTTTAGTTTTGACCCCTCCTGCAGCCCCTATATATTCAGTGGCCCTTTTTGTTTTTTGTCTTGGGTTTCTCTGCCCTCCACTTTTACTCATCTCCTTTCTGTCTTTTGCTTTTGTCTCCTTTTTGTTTCCCTCTGTCTCCCTGCATTGGTTCCCATCCCCCTGCCATATTAGTTTAACTCCTCCCCAACAGCACTAGCAAACACTCCCCCCTAGGACATTGGTTCCGGTCCTGCCCAGGTGCAGACCGTCCGGTTTGTAATGGTCCCACCTCCCCCAGAACCGGTTCCAATGCCCCTGGAATTTGAATCCCTCCCTGCTGCACCACTGCTCAAGCCACGTATTCATCTGACCTATCCTGAGCTATCGGTGATGATAATGCCGTTGAATGTCAAGGGGCGGTGGGTAGACTCTCGCTTGTTGGAGATAGTCATTGCCTGGCACTTGTGTGGCGTGAATGTTACTTATCAGCCCAAGCCTGAATGTCGTCTCGGTCTTATTGCATGCGGGCATGGGCTGCTTCATTCTCTGAGGAGTTGCAAATGGCACTGAACAGTGTGCAGTCATCAGCGAACATCCCCACTTCTGACATTAGGATGAGGGGCGGGGGGTGGGGGGGCGGCGCGGAAGGTCATTGATCAAGCAGCTGAAGATAGTTGGGCCAGGGACACTGCCCTGAGGAATACCTGCAGCGATGTCCTGGGGCTGTGATGATTGACCTCCAACCACCACAACCATCTTCCTATGTGCTAGATATGACTCCAGCCAGTGGAGAGTTCCCCCCCCCCCACCCCCAGCCCCCGATTCCCAGTGACATCAGTTTTACTAGGGCTCCTTGATGCCACACTCGGTCAAATGCTGTCTTGATATCAAGGGCAGTTACTCTCACCTCACCTCTGGAATTCAGCTCTTTTGTCCATGTTTGGACAGACTGTAATGAGGTCTGGAGCCGAGTGGTCCTGGCGGAACCAAAACTGAGCATCGGTGAGCAGGTTATTGGTGAGTAAGTGCTGCTTTATAGCACTGTCGACGACACCTTCCATCACTTTGCTGATGATTGAGTAGACTGAGGGGGCGTTAATTGGCTGGATTGGATTTGTCCTACTTTTTATTGAGGTAGAAGTGTGAGCTATGAAGAGGATGCAAAGAGGCTGAAGGGTGACTTGGACAGGTTAGGTGAGTGGGCAAATGCATGGCAGATGCAGTATAACGTAGATAAATGTGAGGTTATCCACTTTGGTGGCAAAAACAGGAAGGCAGATTATCATCTGAATGGTGACAGATTAGGAAAAGGGGAGGTGCTACGAGACCTGGGTGTCATGGTACATCAGTCATTGAAAGTTGGCATGCAGGTACAGCAGGCAGTGAAGGCGGCAAATGGAATGTTGGCCTTCATAGCGAGAATTTTAGAGTATAAGAGCAGGGCGGTATTACTGCAGTTGTACAGGGCCTTGGTGAGGCCTCACCTGGAATATTGTGTACAGTTTTCGTCTCCTAATCTGAGGAAGGACATTCTTGTTATTGAGGGAGTGCAGTGAAGGTTCGGCAGACTGATTCCCGGGATGGCAGGACCGACATATGAAGAAAGACTGGATCGACTTGGCTTCTATTCACTGGAATTTAGAAGAATGAGAGGGGATCTCATAGAAACATAAAATTCTGATGGGATTGAACAGATTAGATGCAGGAAGAATGTTCCTGATGTTGGGGAAGTCGAGAACCAGGGGACATAGTCTAAGGATAAGGGATAAGCCATTTAGGACCGAGATGAGGAGAAACCTCTGCACTCAGAATTGTGAACCTGTGGAATTCTCTACCACAGAAAGTTGTTGAGGGTAGTTCGTTAGATATATTCAAAAGGGAGTTAGATGTGGCCCTTATGGCTAAAGGGATCAAGGGGTATGGAGAGAAAGCAGGAAGGGGGTACTGAAGTTGCATGATCAGCCATGATTATATTGAATGGTGGTGCAGGCTCGAAGGGCCGAATGGCCTACTCCTGCACCTAGTTTCTATGGCCCCAAGTATCCACATGATTTGCTCCCGATTTGTCGGAGCAACTGGTGTAGAACGGAGTATTTTAGAAATTGGAATTCTCCACATTTAGTTTGCTCCAGTTCTAGTCAGTTAGAACAGTTTCACTTTGGAACAGAATTTTTTTTTCCAAAAGGGGGCGTGTCCGGCCACTTACGCCTGATTTCAAAGTTTCGTGAGTGAAAACTTACTCCAAACTAACTTAGAATGGAGTAAGTGAAGATTTTTGTACACTCGAAAAAACCTTATCTACACTTTAGAAAATCAGGCGCAGGTTACAAATTAGGCGTAGGGAACGAGGTGGGGGGGGGGGAGGGAGGGGGGGGGGAGAAGAGAAGTCATTAAATTCTGCAATCAATCCTTAGTTATACTTATACAAATATTATACAAATAAATCCAACCTGAATAAAAATTTATAAGCAAAGAAAAGATTAAATAAACCATGTTCCTACCTGTGTGAAAGTGCTTCAGGCAGGCCTTTCATGTTGGAGACAGGCAGGGGTGTGGCGTCAGTGTCTCGACGGCAGCGGCAGCAAGCTTCGAGCTGAGCTGCAGTGCTTGAGGCAGGCCTTCATTCTCTTCGTGGCTGGCCGCGAAGAAGCAGTACCGGACGGACCAGAGGCCATTCGGCCATGAGATATCAGCGGCGTCAGTGGCTGGCCGGCAGCCTAAGAATCAGCGGATCGACGTGAGGCCATTTGGCCATGAGATAGCAGCGGCGTCAGTGGCTGGCCGGCAGCCGAAGAATCAACGCAGGACACACGCAGCTCATTAAGGTTCTTGAGGCCATTCGGCCACGCTTTAGGGGCGGCGTCAGTGGCTGGCCGGCAGCCAAAGAATCAGCAGCAGCCTTCGAGCTGTGAGGGGGACTGAGGCCATTTGGACAGGGAGAGGCAGCCACATCGACAGTTTTATCTTTAAATTTGCAGAATGGGTGCTGCATTGTCAACACCACGTATTATTGCAAAGTTGAATTGGCACTCTTATTTCTCCAAACACACAGTCCTTAATTTGCATGCACCAATGCAGCACCGGTTCTGCAAGTTTAGCAGTGAAAAGCTGAACTCACTGATTTCAGCAGGTGATTTATTCAGCAGTGCTGCTAAAAGCACTCCCTCACACACAGAAATATCAAAAAAAATTAAATTACAAGCCTTTGCAGGGGTCCAAGAAACAAATCTTCACTTTTTCTGCAGTATTTTAAAAAATGGCCAAGTGCCAATGTTTGTGTGAGAATGCACGTGCACGCACGTTCCAACGCGCATGCGCAGGGTTGCCGGCACCACGAAGGCTAATTTAAATTGTACCCGCCCCCTGCTACTTAGAAAATCGGCGCGAGTGTTAGGCTCCGCCCCCGCTGCGAAGAGCGCGCCGCGCCAAGCAGACATCGAGCTAGAATATCGGACTTTTTTTTTAGGCGCAGTTTTCGGCGCGAAAAACAGGCGCCCAGCTCGGAGGTGCGCCGTTTTCGCCGCGGCACGAAACTTGGGGCCTTTGTTCCTAGAAGATGAGCCGTGATCTTATTGAATGGTAGAGCAGGCTCCAGAGGCCCTATGGCCTACTCCTGCTCCTATTTCTTGTATTCTTAATCGAATACAAGTCAGCAGAAGCAGTGACCAAATTGTATAGCAATTTAGTCAAATTTAGTCCAATTCTGGTCACCGAGATACAGGGGAGACACTCAAGCACTGGAGGCAGTGCAGCTAGGGAGGGCGCATTTGTCTATAGAAACACAGAAACCTAGAAAATAGGTGCAGGAGTAGGCCATTCGGCCCTTCGAGCCTGCACCGCCATTCAATAAGATCATGGCTGATCATTCCTTCAGTACCCCGTTCCTGCTTTCTCTCCATATCCCTTAGCCATAAGGGCCATATCTAACTCCCTTTTGAATATATCTAACAAATATTATGCAATAGAGGTACCTACCCCGCTGAAACGATCGAATTTGGAACGGCATCCTACCAGTCTGAGAGGGCGCACCGAAGGCTGGGAATAGGCTGAATACAAATAGCTGCTAAGTGTTTCTAGCTCTCCTGACACCTTTGCTACAGTGATGAAGCCTTTTAAAGGCTCACATCTGATCCCAGGGGTAGCTCCCATAGGGTCTATTAGAGGCCCACGAAGTGGAATTCCCAAGGTAGCCTGGGAATGTCTCCAAAGTGATTCCTCAACATATTGGGGGTAGGCATAGGAAGTACCTGCCTCTCCGCACCCCCGCTGTGCAATTTGTGGGGCAAGGAACGAAGGGGAGAAACATGGTTCTGGAATCCACCTCAAATTGTAGAGATTGCATCACCGTTTCACTCATTCTGCTGATCAGAATATCTACCCTAAAAGAAATAACATTTTTTGACATGTAATTAAATACCATTGAGTTGCATCCCAGTATTTCCTACGCTTTGTCGATAAACATATTGATTGGACACTTTCAAGAATAAAGTATACATTACCTCAGACCAATCAAGGGGAACCCATTCAGGTGGACAGGTGTGGTTATTGCAGCTTTCCTTTATTATGGGGCGTTCTTTTATACAGTAACTATCATCCAGTACTTTTTCCTCAGAAGCAGTGACTTTTTGGATACACATTACATCCCGAGTGCGAAGTCCACCATTGCAGGTCCTACTACACTCGGACCAGTCACCTACAATCCAGCTGGAAAAGTGTAAAATATAAATGACACTTTGTTTATGTACAGATCCATAAATACACTGACAGAATGCACAGATACTGACACCAACATTGTGTGGCTCAGATGATTGGTTGGTTTTCATAGGTAAAATCTTGATTCTTCCCGAGGTGCAACATTCAGTCTAGTGGCCCAACTTGAATTCATCAGTTACACACTTTGTGCGTTTGCCTCTGGGACTCGAATCCACTGTACAGTTGGACGTATCTGAAAAGAGTGTTAATGAGCGCTGAAAATTTAAGCCCGGATTTTAACTGGGAGTGAGAATTGGGCAGGTAACAAGGCAAATGCCAAATCCCCTGACCTCGACAGCGTGAAGGCCCAAGTAATTGTAATTACCAGGCCTCATCTGCATGCCGCCGGTCAGCTGCCTAACCAAAGCAGGTGAGAAGCAGCAGCTGGCCGATGATGGGGAATGGAGTCTTGGGTGGTAGGTCAGCGCCTGCCACCACAGGTAACAGGGCAAGTCACGGGGATGAGGCTTTGGGAGGCTCAAATTGTGCAGGGTGGGGGGGAAAAGAAGGAAGAACTCAGGGCAGTAGAGGCCTGTACTATCCTCTGGAGCTCAGAGGAGCACTCGCGCTCCTCTTGGCCAAACAAATTTTAAAAAGTTGAAAATGAAAGTACCTTCTGGCCCCAAATGTTTTCCCCGCTGTCTTCACCTGGTAGAAAAGCCATAATGGCTTCCCCTATTAGGCCATCGGTTAAATTGCAGTCATTGGATCCCCATCTACATATTTAAAGGATGCCTCGGACTTTAGACACGTGTCCTTGCCAGAAGAGCAAGTTAATGTAGAAACTATGGCATTGATGTGGGTGCCGGTGGGTCCATCACCTAGCTTGAAAGCATCTTCTGGAATATGAATATGCTACCTCTAATGATTTGGTGTAAGAGAATCATAGAATGATACAGCACAGGAGGACATTCGGCCCATTGTGCCAGTGCTAGCTCTTTCAAAGAGCGATCCAATTAGTCCCACTCCCCCTGCTCGTTCCCCATAGCCCTGCAAATATTTCCCTTACTAGTATTTATCCAATTCCCTTTGAAAGTTAATGGGATGGAAATTGCGGTCGGAAGCCTGCCGCAGATGAACGCTTCCGAACCGCAAGAAACTTCCGCACCTACCTGATTGCACTGGACCTTCGAACGCCTGCGCTCCTGGGCCTGCAGGTTTACACCTGCGTAAAGGTCCACGTATCCCAGGGACGCAGGCGGTTTACAAGCGTCCCTGGGATCACGTGGGCCAGCCCAACCAATGACAAATAATTATACTTATGGGGATTCCATTTACGTATGGAATCCCTATAAGCATAATAGGAATCCCAACACGGAAATAAAAATAAATCATCACAGGTTCAAAATTAATTAAAATACAATTTAATTAAACATTTAAAATAAAAATTACACTTTTTGAAAAATAAATGGGACAAAAATAACCTAAACTAATTTTAAATGTAAGGGATTAAATTATTTTAACATTTATTTAAACCCTTACGCTGGTAAAAGGCGGCCTTACACCTGCTTTTACCAGGTGTAATTGTGTGGTGGGTATTCGTCGGGCAGTAATTAACCCAACTCTGCGCCAGTGAATGTCAATTTCCAGCAGATGCGTACAATCTGTCAAGCAGAAACTTGACAGATCACAAGTTCTGGGTTTTCATGCCCCGGAACTTTCAGGGCACTTACGACGGCGTACGCACTCATAGGTCTCGGAAAATCCGGTCCATTATTGAATCGGCTTCCACCACCCTTCCAGGAATTGATTCTAGATAACAACCCGCTGCGTAATCACCTCAATCAATTTGCTGAGAGTAAATTCAGGTTTGAAAAAAATACATTCAAGCTTTTGTAAGGGCAATCAGAGTATCAACCAGTGACAAAAGTGGCTGCATACAAAGTGGGACCGAATTTTATGAACCAAGATAATTGCCTTGTTGCCACTTTTTGTGGTCCTGGACGAACCCCCACTCGTGTTATTGAATGAGCTCAAGCATTGATCAGATGAAATTTTGCCAGTTGCATTGAGTTTGTGATAGTGTGGTATAGTCACATAGCAGTAATATTTTTCTATAAGCGTTGACCCACTTCTTATAGTTCCCGTGTTACTTACACTGATGTACATGGCTCAGTGTTGCAAGCACGCTGTTTTTCTGGAAGCTTGTTTTCATTGTTACAGTAATGGGTAGAAACAACAGAATGATCATCCAATTTCTTGCACACAACAGTCTGCGCCTGTATACCTATACAGAAATCAGAACATTTGGTAATCAGTAAACTTGAATGATACTCTATCAGGACTGGAGAGCACCTTTCTAAAACCATATAGGTCCAGGTCATTAGTTCTTGTGATTTCTGTGTAATTTTATTAATGTGACCCTGAAGTTAATCTGAAGACTAAAGAATTAATGGAAGCATGCAAAACTCAATTATTTGGATTATGTGTGCTTTCTTTTACTTTATTTCAGTTGCTGCATGGCTTACTTTTGCATAATAAAAACTCATTCATAACTGCAGCAAAAAATTAAATGGGGAATTTTACAATCTGATGGCCTGGTTGTGTGTGTGCGTGGTGTGTGTGTGGGCCGGGGGGGGAGGGGGGGGGGAGGATGGCGCAGGGACACGGAGCGGGAGAAGGGTGAAAGTGGTGTTGCAAACTCCTGGGAGCAAGTCTGCACAGGATTCAAACAGCCCAGGGATCAATGGAAGCTGCCACTCATGACATGAGGGCATCATTAAGACTTCAAAATTTATATACATTCAGCAGGCCTGCAACTCCCCAAGGATTTCCCAGAAATGGTCATTAAAAAAAATAGATTCACCTCACTGAATTTCGTCTTTCTTTCTTAAAGCGCTCACATTGAGAGCCTGGCACAACATTAAAAAGCGCCTGGAGTGCCAGAAAATTAGGTAAAGGAGTTTCTGGTGAACTGGCTGCATGCACCTATGCACAGTGCTGCTGTGTGTGGGATGCATTCTCACCCCCTATATGTTACATTAAATAAAAGCACATCTTCTGACTTACCAAGAGTAATGTCATAGGAGGTCTGCCAGTTAGTAATATATCAAATTAAAATCAGTATGTCTAGTCACTAATAAACACTTCCAATGAGCTTCTCCCTGTTAATTGTGGCCACACCCATCTGTTACACTTGTAATTGCCTATGATGCCTGTAGGTGGGGCTGTAATAGGCATTTGCCAATTTAGTGCATAATCTGTATGTTTTCACACTCTGTGATGGGGTACATCACTCTGTAATTGCACAATTTGGTAACAGAGTGGATTTTTTGAACAAATCACTCAAAATGCTTTTTGAAAATTTTTCATCTGAAAATCTATTGATTTGCCACTTTTTTTCCCCTCAGTAGTTGAAATTTCTGAAGTCCAAAATTAAGGTTTAAATAAAATTATGCCTTTTGGTTACTGACCCCTCAGCTAAGGGAAACAGTTCCTTCCTATCCATTCCATCTAAGTTTCTCATAATTTTATACACCTCAATCAAGTCTCCCCCTCAGCCTCCCCTTTCCCACAGTAAACAACCCCAGCCTAGCCAATCTTTACTCAGAACTAAAATTTGTCAATCCTGGCAACATCCTTGTAAATCTCCTCTGTGCTCTCTCCAGTGCAATCACATCTGTCCTGTAATGTGGTGAGCAGAACTGTAGGCAGTACTCTAGCTGTGGGCCTATTTGAAGATTTACTTGAAGGGATTAGCCTTTCCCAGATTAATTTAAGATTTTTCCCAGAGCTATGATTCTATGAGCTCAATTTGGATTGTGCAGTTTACCCAATTTCCAATGATGCGTCAATACTATTCAGTCAGCTCTACTTTGGGAAATTTTTCCTCAACTTCTGGCAGATTTTGCTCAGTTGTTTTCCAAAATGATTTGAAGAGAAGCTCAAAGACAAATTTCAAGTCTGCTGAGTCAAGAGAACATAAAGCCTAGAATATTCTCTGAGCAGCTCCAAGGAAATTCTGAGCTTATGACTTTCTTCAAACTGTTAGTTTTACTTTCAAAAAAAGTGGCAGTAAAATTATGATGGCAACTATTTATCGCACCTATGACTTGTTGCTAGTCAGAAATGCTACTTGTTAATTGCTTACACTCTATGAGGCAGAGATTCTAATTGCTAACACCTATTTATTGTCACAAATACTGCTAACACATATTTATTTAGAAGAGTGGACTCATTGCATAAGCAACCCAGGAGTGAAAGCTCCAACAAAATTAGGTGTGTTCACCCCACAATAGCTATTTATGGTCATAAGCAAAATATATCCATCATAATCATGTTCAGTGTTCATACTTTGCTATTTCCTACCTCCTGCGCAGATCGCAGTACACTTGGACCACGGAAAATAGTGCCATCCATAGCTTGTTAGTGTGTCCCCACTGCCTGTGCGTGTGATGGGTGCATTAAACTTGTAATGAATTCCCTGGTTTTCCTCTTGTACCAGCACCTGCATGAAAATTGAAAAATAATGTAAGACAAATTCTGATTGTCTGGTACTCCTGAAATCTGAACAATACTTACCTTTTCAGGATTTTATTTATTGCAACATTCAGACACCCAACTTCCAAGATATATCACCACTGCATAAAACAGCTGACTGCTGCACTATTTGCTAGTTACATCACTTTCCCCATGGACAACAGGAGCAACAGTGTGTGAAACTGAAGTCACATGCAGGGTGACAGGTTCTGTTCTGAGGGACGTTATGGAACATTTTATGTTTTTCGGAGTTTCTATTGCTTGCACTGGTTAGTGTAGGCTCTTCAAATTGTACTCATTTTCTTTGGTATACTGGCACCAGTAGGCACTTTAAAAAACATTTTACATATCAAAAAATATTTAATTTATTAGGAAACTGACTAGTGTACACCAATTAAACTAGTAAATGGTTCAGTATAGTTATTTTAAGCCATTTTCAGTAATTTAAATTCAGGTTATGCACAGCTGGAGGACTGTACACTCTTATTAAAAATGATTTGTTATAAACCCATTTTCAGCTATATTAATAAAACTGCAACAGGCTACCACTCATAAATACATCAATGAATTTTTTTTCAATGGAATGAAAAAGAAAATGATTACTTTCTATTAAACTGCCTGATTGCCCTGGTTCAAGGAAGAGTTTACAGTTGTGATTATGCAAATGTATTTAGCAGAAACTGTAACTGTAACCTAACCAGTGCAATTTTGGGTGTAATTTCCCGATATTCACCCCAATATTCACAAATAGGAAATTCCCCCAAATTACTAAACATGACAATTTCTTGTATGCAACTACAAGACCTGCACCAATAAGTATTATAACTTAAATTTGCTCCTAAATAAGATGCATTTGGAAGGTTTAGTGAAACAAGTAGGAATTTCTTGTACTTTTAATCCTTCTCATTAACAGCCTGCTGTGATTAATAACAGCTTTAACTAAATTGTTCAAATATTTAACCACCTGTAAAATTCACTTAAGTTTACTTAAAACATTAATATTCAAATTACAATAGAAATAAATGATTACCATAAGAAAAAGACTTGTATTGGTAGGTCCCAATGCTTCCAGACACTCTGGTTCATCATCGGGCCTCTTATAGTGGAAAGCAGTCCCAGCAATATTGAACCGCTGTGGTGTATCTATGGACCAGCCACCATTAATAAAGTATTCTTCACCATCAGGCTTCAGTGCTTAAAAGGAAATTTAATAATAATAAAAAAGGCCTCAATTATGTTATTTATATGCATTCTACTGGTTGGTTCAAAGACACGGTCTTACTCTTCCAAGATACAACAGTGACTGAATGTACTCCATCGTCTTCTACCCTGCCACTCCCTCCAATTGGCTGCTCCTGAATAGGATATAGTGCCACAAATTCCCTCCACTATTGGATCTATTCTTCATGTGTGAACCTAGACGTTGAATGTACGCAGGTTATTTGACCACGGGAAGGCATCATAACTGAGCTTGATTCTATTATCATTCCACATACACACAAGAATTTCCCAGTGGGGGGAGACATTTTAAATAATATAAATTTTAACACAGCTCTTCATTTGGATTACCACAAAAGAATTAAACCAGAGGGAAAATATTACACTAAATTATATGGGATTTTATTAAGTGATTCTATAAAAGCAGTAGAAACAAATTGAGAGAATTACAGCTAAATGCTGCGACTGAAAACGCTGAGCCAACAGCCCTTGCAGAGACATCGCTTGGTTTTGTGGATGGGTCAGAATTTAACATACCTCAATATACATTTGTCTACAAATGATAAGATTAGGTGCTTCTGTAAAGAAAGGAATAAAAGCAGTGGAGCAAGATGATATTATAAAATATAACTTTGGGGCTCCAACTGTTGTTCATTAGAAATACTGGAGTGCTTCAAGGATTATGTTATATCAAATCAAGCAAGGGAAACGAATCTACTTGCAGCTGTGTAACCAAATATAAGGCAGCCAATGAAAGGAAAGTAGTGGTGCCGAAAAATGTCAATTGTTCATTTATAAGGTGGACAAATGGGGAACAAGCACAAATGAAGGGAGGCCTTCAAGAGACATTTATTGATGCAGTAATTACTTCTTAATTCAGCACATGTGGACCAGCACTAGAAGATTTAATGGGATATATTTTGAACTTGCTGCCCAGATGTAAAACTGGCGTTGTGGATCGCCCAAAAGGAAGTGAAAACCGGGTGCTTTCTATAACAGGTGACTGATCTGCAACATCAGTTTTGTCTGGGTGATGTTGAAACGACGCCAATATCCTGGATTTGATCTTCAGTGATGAGTCGCAGCCAATAGGTGGCTTAGAGGTGAGGTAGCACCTTGCTGCTTTGGATCACTCCATTAGAAGATTTAAAACATGAAGCGTCAGCACTTTAGTATGTTGGTACCATTTTTCAAAAGGTTGGTTTACAGGAAAGAAGAGATATCTAGCAATAGTTAAATGATAGAGAGAGGGAGCAATACTTTCAAAACAAAAATTCTCAAAGATTATGAATCATTATATATCTCTGGAGGAAGAAGAGTATATAATGGGAGAAAGCAACAATGGCTCCACAGAGAATGAATTCAACAACTAGTGCTCAATAAGAGGTATTTTAAGGCTTATAAAATGATTAAATGCCTTTCAGAAAGGGGAAAGTATAAAAAGCATTTAGCACAAACAAGAGGATGCATTAGGTAAACTAAAATGCATTTGAAAAGGAAGATATTGGAAAATAGCCTAAATAACTGGAAAGCATTTAGGGTTTACTTCAGGAGTCAGAGATCAAAAAGGACTGTTGTTGGGTGGCTCAGGCAGAATTATAAACGTTACAGGATCATGGCACAAGAGTGGAACAGATACTGCAGCTGTGAGAAGGTTGGATCTGCCCCTTGCATAGCAGATAAAATTGAAACTCAATTGGATTACTAACACATCACAAGGGAAACAATGTGAGCTAAATTAAAATAGCTCAAGGTGGAAAAAGCACCAAGGCCAGATTTAATTTATTCTAGAGTACTGAAGGAAATGGCAAGTGATGCCCTAAGTCAATACCTTCAATAATTCATTCAGACCAGAAAATGTGCAAGATGAACCTGGGAATTAGAGACCTTTGTGTTTAACCTCTGTGGTAGGGAATTTAATGGAAGCATCAATAATTAATGATTCTTGCATTAACTCTTCTCTTCTGTTAATGATCATCTTGAACATCTGGGCTTGATGGGGGATACTCTACACAGCTCAAGAAAACAGAGGTCATGTTTGACAAAACTTGATCCAGTTTTTTTGAAGAAGTCACTGGAATGATGAATCCGGAGATCCAGTAGATATTATCTCCTTGGATTTCCAATACATGAGGGATATGCACTAAATTTAAGTTCCAATGGTGTGCAAAGTGATATGGTGAGCTGCATTGCAAAGCAGCTGAAGGATTGTAAGCAAAGAATGATATTAAATGGAGTAGTTTGTTAATGAGGTCTGATACTAGTGGTGTGCTCCAAGGTTCAGTGCCTGTTCCATTTCTGTTTACTATCCATCTAGAGCAGGGGATAGGCAACAGTTATTAAACTCGTGAATGTTACCAGAATAATACCAAGACTAGCAAAATTGGTTTTTATCATAATACCAAAAGCATGGACATGATTATATTTGAAGAAAAATATAACTCCATTCATCTACTTTACTGCAACAGTTCTCTCCTTTCCCAGAATGCAGTTAAAGAATAAAAGCAAAACAAATTTAAATTTGGCCAAAGACATTTGGGAGATGAAATTATTCCATGCATGAGGGTTAACACACATGCTAAGTGTGTAGTAATGTGAAGTAAGTCAGGCCTAGACATTACTCTACGCAAAAAAAAGGTTAATCTGTCACTAACTGAAATTGCTACTTGTACTTGTGACGTTGTACCAACTTCCCATTTAACTTATGACTTCCAGCTTGATCTTTTCTGTTACTTGTTACAAAAGTTTCAGCAGTTAATGGCTGCAATAATGCTCCAAAGCTATTTGTTAAAAGCAGAACTCTGGCGCTTTGCTGATTCTAAAGGGCTAAAAATACATGAGAATAGCTGAGGCGTTAGCGATGGTGGCTGTCATTCTCTGCTGAAGCTTTCCAGGCACTCGCAGATCTGACATTTTTGGTGTGGCTGTCCAATGACAACACTGCAGCACAGACAACAAGTATGAGAGGCTGTCACTGAGAGTGTGAATGTTATGCCCAGGATCCAGGCGTACTTGGACTTAAATGTGAAAAAAATCTTTGCCTTAAAAAAATGCACTAAAGTAAATACTTACCTTTTGATAAAAGGAGCAAAGCCGAAGATATGTGGCATCTATGGACTGAGCTTAAAAGATACAGAAAGTACGTAGTACAGGAAACTGTTAAAAAACCTCAACTACAACAGGAAGAAACCCTAAACACAACTGCTCAGCTGCAAGTTCTTAGGTGAATTAAAGCAGTACTGCTTCACATCACCTACTGATATGTAGCTTGTGCAAATTACATGGTCTTTGCAAGGATGCCGAGTAGTGTATGAATCAGTTTTAAATGCAGAGGAATCACTTAGTGATGCATACCAGCTAGGATTCAGGTGCAAACATGGTAAAGGTAAGAATTGCACAGGACAGCCATCGTGGCTGTGAAATGTTGCATACATAATAAATGCCAGTTGTTTCTCCCTGCTGGAGAAGCTTACCTTCAACAAGATCCTAAAGCTGCTTGCAATCGACCTCTACACTTACCCACTCATTAATGGTACATGTAAAAGCAGTTCATGGCATAAAACACAAGTCAGGCCATTACATCACAGAAGGTAATGGCACAGCTGTTCGCACAGAAGGTAATGGCAAGCCACATAGTTCGCATGCCAGATACGAGACTCTCTAAGCAAATGCTTTATGCGGAGCTCCGTCATGGTAAACGAGCCAAAGGTGGATAGCGGAAACGTTACAAGGACACCCTCAAAGCCTCCCTGGTAAAGTGCGATATCACCACTGACACCTGGGAGACCCTGGCCGAAGACCGCCCGAGGTGGAGAAAGTGCATCCGTGAGCTCTTCGAGTCTCAACGCAAAGAGCGTGAAGAGGTCAAGCGCAGGCAGCAGAAGGAGCGCGCGGCAAACCAGCCCTACGGACCCCCTCCCTCGACAAGTGTCTGTCCCACCTGTAACAGGGTCTGTGGCTCTCGTGTCGGATTGTTCAGCCACCAAAGAACTCACTTTGGGAGTGGAAGCAAGTCTTCCTTGATTCCGAGGGATTGCCTATGATCACATTGCACATGGATGGACAGTCACTGCTTCCACATTAGCCATTATTTCACTGATTCCTTCCAGTATCCATTTTATTTACTGCTTTTGATGTACAATGTCAGCTTTTGCACTCAATGTCCAGGCAGTGACAAAAAGATTGGTGCAGAATCTAGGCCATACTAAAGCTGAAAAAGTTCTTAATGATTGTCTGATGCATGAGCGTCCTGTGGAGTAGTGACTTTATTCACACCCTCCTCCTCGACTTCCAGGGAAAGTCTTTGTTCAAGAGCCAATTTGTGAATCATACATCAGACAACAATTATCTTGTGAATTCTTGCTGGGGCTCCCGAGCATTATATGTATCAAATATTTTATTTTAACACCTCAAAGGGTCTTCTTAATGACTCTTCTTGACCTTATACGAGCTTTGTTGCAACTGGTCTTAGCTGCGTGCTAGGAATTGTTTAAATATGAGAGTGTCCATTGTTGAGAAGTTGCTCCGTGCAGATTGGGAAGAGATTTCAGCAAGGAAGATGCTGAGGGTGTGGATATAACACCTCTGTTCAATAAGGCAAAGAAGGGTAAATCAAGAAGGTAGGAGAGGAATATCAGAGGTTGTCTATAATTTTCAAAAATGCTGTGGGAAAATAAAATTGGAGGGTAGCAATCTTCAAAATAGGAGACCGAGATAAGCCCAAAAAAATATAGGCTTTGGTGTTTGTAAACTACTAGGAGCATACAATACCTGCAGTTTATCCAGCTGTTCAGACCTGGTGCAGCAGGATTTTCCTGGAGCAGGAGAAGGGTCCACAGCCAGATAGGGAATGGAAGACCAGCAGGAAAAGCAGTGCAAGAAAGATAGTGCAGGGGTCCCCTGTGGTCATCCCCCTGCAAAACAGATACACTGCTTTGCGTACTGTTGGGGAGGATGACTCATCAGGGGAGGGCAGCAGCAGCCAAGTTCATGGCACCGTAGGTGGCTCTGCTGCAAAGGAGGGCAGGAAAAAGATTGAGAGCGCAATAGTGATAGGGGATTCGATGGTGAGGGGAATAGATAGGCGTTTCTGCGGACACAACCGAGACTCCAGGATGGTATGTCGCCTCCCTGGTGCAAGGGTCAAGGATGTCTCGGAGCGGGTGCAGAACATTCTGAAATGGGAGGGAGAACAGCCAGTTGTCGTGGTGCACATTGGTACCAACGACATAGGTAAAAAAAGGGATGAGGTCCTACGAAAAGAATTTAAGGAGCTAGGAGCTAAATTTAAAAAGTAGGACCTCAAAAGTAGTAATCTCGGGATTGCTACCAGTGCCACGTGCTAGTCAGAGTAGAAATCGCAGGATAGCGCAGATGAATACATGGCTTGAGCAGTGGTGCAGCAGGGAGGGATTCAAATTCTTGGGGCATTGGAACCGGTTCTGGGGGAGGTGGGACCAGTACAAACCGGACGGTCTGCACCTGGGCAGGACCGGAACCAATGTCCTAGGGGGAGTGTTTGCTAGTGCTGTTGGGGAGGAGTTAAACTAATATTGCAGGGGGATGGGAACCTATGCAGGGAGACAGAGGGAGACAAAAATGAGGCAAAAGCAAAAGACAGAAATGAGATGAGGAAAAGTGGAGGACAGAGAAACCCAAGGCAAAGAACAAAAAGGGCCACTGTACAGCAAAATTCTCGAAGGACAAAGGGTGTTAAAAAAGCAAGCCTGAAGGCTTTGTGTCTTAATGCAAGGAGTATCCGCAATAAGGTGGATGAATTAAGTGTGCAAATAGATGTTAACAAATATGATGTGATTGGGATTACGGAGACGTGGCTCCAGGATGATCAGGGCTGGGAACTCAACATCCAGGGGTATTCAACATTCAGGAAGGATAGAATAAAAGGAAAAGGAGGTGGGGTAGCATTGCTGGTTAAAGAGGAGATTAATGCAATAGTTAGGAAAGACATTAACTTGGATGATGTGGAATCTATATGGGTAGAACTGCAGAACACTAAAGGGCAAAAATCGTTAGTGGGAGTTGTGTACAGACCTCCAAACAGTAGTAGTGATGTTGGGGAGGGCATCAAACAGGAAATTAGGAGTGCATGCAATAAAGGTGCAGCAGTTATAATGGGTGACTTTAATATGCACATAGATTGGGCTAGCCAAACTGGAAGCAATACGGTGGAGGAGGATTTCCTGGTGTGCATAAGGGATGGTTTTCTAGACTAATTATGTCGAGGAACCAACTAGGGGGGAGGCCATCTTAGACTGGGTGTTGTGTAATGAGAGAGGATTAATTAGCAATCTCATTGTGCGAGGCCCCTTGGGGAAGAGTGACCATAATATGGTGGAATTCTGCATTAGGATGGAGAATAAAACAGTTAATTCAGAGACCATGGTCCAGAACTTAAAGAAGGGTAACTTTGAAGGTATGAGGCATGAATTGGCTAAGATAGATTGGCTAATGATACTTAAGGGGTTGACTGTGGATGGGCAATGGCAGACATTTAGAAACCGCATGGATGAATTACAACAATTGTACATTCCTGTCTGGCGTAAAAATAAAAAAGGGAAGGTGGCTCAACCGTGGCTAAGGAAATCAGGGATAGTATTAAAGCCAAGGAAATGGCATACAAATTGGCCAGAAATAGCAGCGAACCTGGGGACTGGGAGAAATTTAGAACTCAGCAGAGGAGGACAAAGGGTTTGATTAGGGCAGGGAAAATGGAGTACGAGAAGAAGCTTGCAGGGAACATTAAGACGGATTGCAAAAGTTTCTATAGATATGTAAAGAGAAAAAGGTTAGTAAAGACAAACGTAGGTCCCCTGCAGTCAGAATCAGGGGAAGTCATAACGGGGAACAAAGAAATGGCAGACCAATTGAACAAGTACTTTGGTTCAGTATTCACTAAGGAGGACACAAACAACCTTCCGGATATAAAAGTGGTCAGAGGGTCTAGTAAGGAGGAGGAACTGAGGGAAATCTTTATTAGTCGGGAAATTGTGTTGGGGAAATTGATGGGATTGAAGGCCGATAAATCCCCAGGGCCTGATGGACTGCATCCCAGAGTACTTAAGGAGGTGGCCTTGGAAATAGTGGATGCATTGACAGTCATTTTCCAACATTCCATTGACTCTGGATCAGTTCCTATCGAGTGGAGGGTAGCCAATGTAACCCCACTTTTTAAAAAAGGAGGGAGAGAGAAAGCAGGGAATTATAGACCGGTCAGCCTGACCTCAGTAGTGGGTAAAATGATGGAATCAATTATTAAGGATGTCATAGCAGCGCATTTGGAAAATGGTGACATGATAGGTCCAAGTCAGCATGGATTTGTGAAAGGGAGATCATGCTTGACAAATCTTCTGGAATTTTTTGAGGATGTTTCCAATAAAGTGGACAAAGGAGTACCAGTTGATGTGGTATATTTGGACTTTCAGAAGGCTTTCGACAAGGTCCCACACAGGAGATTAATGTGCAAAGTTAAAGCACATGGGATTGGGGGTAGTGTGCTGACGTGGATTGAGAACTGGTTGTCAGACAGGAAGCAAAGAGTAGGAGTAAATGGGTACTTTTCGGAATGGCAGGCAGTGACTAGTGCGGTACCGCAGCGTTCTGTGCTGGGGCCCCAGCTGTTTACATTGTATATTAATGATTTAGATGAGGGGATTAAATGTAGTATCTCCAAATTTGCGGATGACACTAAGTTGGGTGGCAGTGTGAGCTGCGAGGAGGATGCTATGAGGCTGCAGAGTGACTTGGATAGGTTAGGTGAGTGGGCAAATGTATGGCAGATGAAGTATAATGTGGATAAATGTGAGGTTATCCACTTTGGTGGTAAAAACAGAGAGACAGACTATTATCTGAATGGTGACAGATTAGGAAAAGGGAAGGTGCAACGAGACCTGGGTGTCATGGTACATCAGTCATTGAAGGTTGGCATGCAGGTACAGCAGGCGATTAAGAAAGCAAATGGCATGCTGGCCTTCATCGCGAGGGGATTTGAGTACAGGGGCAGGGAGGTGTTGCTACAGTTGTACATGGCCTTGGTGAGGCCACACCTGGAGTATTGTGTACAGTTTTGGTCTCCTAACTTGAGGAAGGACATTCTTGCTATTGAGGGAGTGCAGCGAAGATTCACCAGACTGATTCCCGGGATGGTGGGACTGACCTATCAAGAAAGACTGGATCAACTGGGCTTGTATTCACTGGAGTTCAGAAGAGTGAGAGGGGACCTCATAGAAACGTTTAAAATTCTGAAGGGTTTGGACAGGTTGGATGCAGGAAGAATGTTCCCAATGTTGGGGAAGTCCAGAACCAGGGGTCACAGTCTAAGGATAAGGGGTAAGCCATTTAGGACCGAGATAAGGAGAAACCTCTTCACCCAGAGAGTGGTGAACCTGTGGAATTCTCTACCACAGAAAGTAGTTGAGGCCAATTCACTAAATATATTCAAAAGGGAGTTAGATGAAGTCCTTACTACTCGGGGGATCAAGGGGTATGGCGTGAAAGCAGGAAGGGGGTACTGAAGTTTCATGTTCAGCCATGAACTCATTGAATGGCGGTGCAGGCTAGAAGGGCTGAATGGCCTGCTCCTGCACCTATTTTCTATGTTTCTATGTTTCTATCCTTCTTTCTCTTCTTGAACAGAGGTTATATTGTTATAACTGTGCTTTTTCTCCAGAATCAATTCCTTTCCTACAGTTATCTCCAACAATTGTTCCATATCGACCTACATTCTCACACCCACCATTATTTGTAAAAAAAAAGTGAATTTCTAAATATCTCTGCCACATCTTCATCATCCCCAGCTAGATATCACCCTTACTCTGAGCAGTCCCACTCTCGAATTAATTATTCTTATATTTTTAATATATGCATCTAAACGGCCTTGCTATTTCCTTTTTATATTATTGCTAGTCTTGTATTCCCCATTAGCCCTTCTAATCTCTCCTTTCACCTCCCCACAACACTTTCTACATTACTCATGATTTGAGTATTTAGTTCTTTGCAATCCATTTTCTGCCTTCTGTGAATATATCTATCCATCTTATCCTTGAAGATTTTCCAAACCTGACCTCTGCTAACTTTTCAGCCCAGTTAATTTGGGATAGATTTTTCTCTAGCTCACCAAATGTTCCCTTTTTCTAGTCCAGTGCACTTATCTTTGTCCCTACATTATCCTTTAATATTTTCACACTAAGTTGTAGTTAATATGTTGTAGTTGAAGTTGCATTTCATGTTGTACTTCATATTTCCCCAATTGTTCTACTTTCACATCAGTCATTTGTTTCAGTTGTTTCCCAGAATTAATCCAGTAATGCTTCTTGCCTTGTTGGACTAGAAACATACTGCTCTAGGAGGCAGCCTGAAAAGCATTCCCCATACCAAGAAAGTACAGCTTTGTTTTTTCTACTCTGTGCAATGATATACAATGAAAATCTGTAAATTAGGGACATCTAAGAGACTTGCATCAGCTGTCCTTTTTTGCAGGAGTCCTTCGTTTCAAAATGGTCATTGTGTGTACAGTATTGTAAAAATTGTCTAAACAATTTTGAACAACCAGCTGAGACTATAATCAGACCTAATCAGCTGCAACAATGCTACGGATTTAAGTTTGGAAGCAGAACTGATATGCCAAGTACGGGGGGGGGGGGGGGCGTCTCCTTATCGTACGGAGTCATGTTGCGTGTGCATCTTCTGGGTCCATGTGGGGTCAAGATTCGTGTGCATGTTCTGAGTTCGCGTGAAGTCGGGGCTTGTGCATCTTCTGGCGTGCATCGTCAACAAGGTTGCTTTCGGAAACAGGGACAATGGCTACAGGGGTGATTCAAATCCCGATACCGACATGGACAAAAGGGATCCAGTAACAATCCATCGGTTATCGCGATCTTCATACTCTTCCAGTATTTTGAATATTTTAAAGTGTGACATCAGGCTGTGTCCAGTGTTTTAAGTTGTAAAAGGGTTTGATGCATTGAGGGCCGTCTGTAGTTCGTAATTTGTGTGTGTCTGTGGTTTGGAGTGCCGCTTGTATATTTTACAAAGTATGTCATTTGGGTCTCTCGATAAGTATCCTTTTTTTGCAGGTGTCTGCATTTTGGGAGTATCCATTTATACAGGTTTCATTGTATAAACACTTTGTTTTGGATTTGTTTGGCTTGGCAATCTTTCCTTTTCCTGCCATCCCACTTCCTGATATTTTTCTTTTTTACTATCTTATCCTATTAAATGTGCAGCCCGATATCTTCATGGAAGGCACAGAGTTCACAATTTACATGAATGATTTAGACTTTGGAATCAAAAACACAATTTCTAAATTTGTGGATGACACCAAATTGGGAGCGATCGTCAATACTGAGGAGGACTGCAACAAATTAAAGGAGGACATTAATAAACTTGCAGAATGGGCAAATAATTGGAAAATTAACTTCAACAGATAAATGTGAGGTATCACATTATGGCAAGAAGAATAGGGAGGTCATTTATTACTTGGAGAGTGCAAGTCTAGGTGGGGTAGAGGAACAAAGGGATCTCGGAGTACAAATACACAAATCACAAAGTTGCGACACAGATTAGTAAGGCCATAAAAAGCAAACCAAGCACTAGGGTTTATTTCTAGAGGTAGAGAATTGAAAAGTAGGGAATTGATGCTAAACCTGTATCGAACCTTGGTTAGACCACACTTAGAGTGCTGCGTACAGTTCTGGTTATAAAAAGTATATAGAAGCACTGGAGAGGATGCAGAGAAGATTTACAAGGATGACACCAAAAATGCGAGGGTATATATATCAGGAAAGGATGAACAGGCTGGGTCTCTTTTCTCTTGAAAAAAGGCTGAAGGGTTACCTAATAAGAGTTCTATAAAATTATGAAATGTATTGATAGAGTGGATAGAGATTGTTTCCATTTGTGGGGAAGAGCATAACTAGAGGTCATCAATATGATAGTCACCAAGAAATCCAATAGGGAATTCAGAAGAAACTTCATTACCCAAAGAGTGGTGAGAATGTGGAACTCTCTACCACAGGGAGTGGTTGAAGTGACTAGTATAGATGCATTTAAGGAGAGGCTAGACAAGCATATGGGGGAGAAGGGAATAGAGGGTTATGCTGATAGATTTAGATGAGGAAAGGTGGGAGGAGGCTCGAGTGGAGCATAAACGCTGGCATGGACTGGTTGGGCCGAATGACCTGTTTCTGTGCCGTACATCCTATGTAATCATACGTAGTTGATCCCAGTAACAACTGATGAGGTCATTCACAAAGCGTTGGGAGTTTGTGGAAAGGAGTGAAAATGAAGCAAGTGAAATGCTTGAGAATCATCACAGCAGTTATGTTACTGGACTAGTAATCCAGAGGCCTGGACTAATCATTCGGAAAATCGAGTTCAAATTCCAACACAGGAGTGTGAGAATTTAAATTCAGTTAAAAATAAATCGGGAAATAGAAAGCTGGTATCAGTAACAGTGACCATGAAGTTGTTGAACTGTCATAAATTATGGGCATTGGTTTGATAATGCCTTCAGAAGTGGTCTAGTAAGAAACAGTTATATCAAACCGCTAGAAAGAAGGTAACCTACCACCGTCTTTTCAGGGCAACTAAGGACTGGCAATAAATGCTGACCTTGCTCAAGAATGAAAAACCCAACAGCAGCAACAATACTTCCAGCTTGTGTAGCAAGTAGGTCTGAGAGATGAGGTGTAGCAAGTCATGACTCACAGTACAGGTGCCTTGTTCTTCGGGTTCAAAGGAGAGAATATCTTCAAGAGTCGATGCTGTTAAGGAGGAAGAATAGACAGGGGAGAAACCCTGTTTCAGGCAGGCGCATCTCTGGCTTTTCTAGAAATGGGATTAATACTTGCTGTGAAGAGATTAGATGGTCCATATTTATGCATCTTCCTGCTAACTAGCATAATAAAAGATTGATAGATACTGAAAGGATCTGTACTGTTACAGATGGGCTTTTTTTTCTTCCGTGATTGTGCTGTTGTTAGTTCTGAGCTATCAATTCCCTTCCTTCTGATTAGTTCAATATTTCTACAAGTTCTGACAAATCTTTGTTCTGATTTCAATCATATTTCACAAAAATTATCAGAGTATTAGGAAAAAAGTCATCCCTCGTACAGCCACCATGATAGTTCACTTTCCTGACCTTAGCCACAGCCTCACCATGTTACTGCAGTCTTACTGCCCCGCTCTTTACTTCAGTACCTCCTTCTCTCTCATGGGAAATCAACCTCTCACTTTCTCAGGGCCTCAGCCTTGCCTACTTCTTATTCCACAGACCATGTATCATGAGCCTCGCCCTTCCCTCAAGCCTCTGCTTTTTAATGGACTTTGGCCCTTGCTTACCACTTGCCCTGCGCCTTGGCCCAAACTCTGCAGCCAGCAAAAGATATGTAGCTATTTCTGCCTACCCTGAACCTTAGCCAGTGAGCAATGCTGTGGCATATGTATATTCTAACTAAAGTGTATGTATCTACTAAACAAATCCCTGAAGTATATAAAACATATAAAGGATGTAAAATGATTCCATTTTCATTCCATAGGGACTGATCAAATGGAATGGTATGTTTTAACAGGTAGTATTCAATTTATAGTTAGATATATTTAAATAAATCCCAATTATTATGACTTGTCATTACTGTTTTCCATCTGGGAGTGAAAAAGAAACAAAATGGAAGTGTGCCAAATAATGAGAGGGGATGTAATTATAGCATGACAGGTTTACAAATGTGCAGATAGAAATTTATAATGGAAAAAGGTGACAGAAAGTGTGTATAGATGCAAGATTTTTAATATATGTAAATACACACATATCGAAGAAAAAAACCTCAGAAAAATGGGGTTGTTTTCTTGACCAGCCTTTGAGTAATGCCTATTACTCAGGTGCAAGGGTCTGGCAAAATGAGACAGTAACCCATTATGCCAAGAACATCTCTTGCCCTTTCACTTCAATTTCCTGTTCTTGTAGGCCAGACACAGGATTCCCAAGAAGTTGGTGATAGGCCTTGTGTCTGGACCCCTCTGGTGGAGGGACTGAAGGAACCGGGCAGCAAGGCAAAGAAGACCGGAAGATAGATATTCAGTTATTTTTTTCCGCAGCACCATGCTGACTTTAGGAGCCAGAAGCCGACTGATCACTGTTTTCCAACAGCAGCCAGAAGGCTTTGAAGCAGACAGCCAGGCCACAATTGCTCTTGTTTCTGCCCAGTTTCCTGGGGGTGTGACTAAGCTATCTTAATGTCCCAGCCCACTAAATTCAGGTGAGATCCACCTACCAGGCATATCAGACTTTGAGCATGCTGGACCTGTCCAGTGCCTGGGCAGCTGGGCGGGGGGCAGGGGGCAATAGAATTGGTCCCAACTTTCCACGCTTTGGTTCAAAGCACAATTATACAATATTCTCAACACCACTTTACCACATATTCTGTAATTTGCATAATTTGACATTTAGCTAATGTTTAATTTAAAAAAGACATGTTGTATAAACAGTTTAAATCATCGAAGAGCAGTTCAATACAAAACAAAATGGTTACAACAGATTAGGGTTTCTTTACTCATGAAAAAACATCTTTATTTTACTATTCATTGACTCCCTAAAGAACATTGTCTTGGTTATGCCTATGAGCCCGAGTTTTCTGCTTTTGTGCTCATCAGCCCCTAATTTTCCACCCATTAACGTGAACGGGCAGAGATTTGTGGGCTGTTGACTGCAGACACAGAAAACCCTGGCCATGATCTTTTAAAATGACCATAACTTACCAAGGTAATTCTGGGATACATTTAGTTCTTTAATTTCAATGTGTACGGACCCTTTAGGAATGTGGATAACTTCTACATAACCTGAAAGAAACATATTAACTTGATTACAACAATGATTTTGGACCGTTTTTAACAACAAAATAAATTATTCAACAGCTACCTTGTGTCATTTTGTTTGGAGAATAGTAATTAATGTAAACATGTTATATTAGCTTCATCTGTTTGAATTCAGATGTAGTTGTTCTATTTGTGACATCACAAGTGCACGTCTGATAATAACGCTCTTTTTAGTTTGAGTTCATTCTCATTAGTTCACATTAATACTGCCATTGTAATGTAAATGCAGTCAGATGCTCCATCAAGTTTCAGCTAAGTTGTGAAATCATGCATACCTGCTCGGTTACAGGCATACACCCACACCCACAGGAACACTCTGCAGCCTTCATCTAAAATGGTACACATTAAATTTTACAGAAAAGAAAGAAAAATATGGAAATAGATTTAAAAGGAAACACTTGAGTTATTAGAAAGTGAACACATCTTATTTGATTATAGAAGTTATAGCACAGAAATAAGTCATTGTGCGAGTTTTTGGTCCAAAATGTTCTTACATTCTGTCACTACCATCTCAACAAAGTTGCAGTATCAATTTAAGTGTCAGACAAAAGTAAAGGCTTTTTTTCACTCACATACTTCGTACATGTTCTTTCACACATTCCCTATGATTCCTCAAACTATGTGCATGCTCTCCACTTCTCCCTCCATCCCAGGTGGAATACAGACAGAAAGCACAGAGCTGAAACTTGTATTACCTTCTGTGCTGAAAGCATTTGTTTCCTGTTTTTGTAGACGAAGGCTACCCATAACTTTCATGAGAGAACTCTCACTGGTGGCGGACCACCTAACCTATGCTGCCTGAAACGACATGTGAAACAAGCTCTCCAAGTCATGGGGAGAGGTGCACAAGATGTCATTGAGAGAGCTTTGTGGCTTCATGCTAGCTCAACAAAATGATGGCTTGCTTTGACATTGTTTTCTTACTAGTCCTTCACACCTAATCAAGGACTAGCAAGTAGCCACATCTGCCCGTCTACTGCAATGCACCATAATGGCCTTGCCACTGCACACAGCCATTGGCTGCATCCCCTGTGCTAACACATGTTCCTTTTCTCTTTATGCATGGGTCTTCCAAGATGAGGATGCTATCACCAGAGAGGAGCAGGAAGCAGCTCCATCACATAACCAAACTGGCAAATACTCCATACCCTGCAAGCACCAGCAGAGAAACAGGTAGGAGGAATTAGGAGGGGGACAACTGGTGAAGCACTAAACACCATTGAGAAAGATCTAGTGAAGAAGGCAGCAGGACGAGCAGGAACAAGATGAAGGGAGGGTTAGGGGTAGATGGGTAGTTGCTATAGGACCCATGGATTCATACAATACCAGGGCTGCATTCATTAATCAGCAGAAAGCTTTCATGTAGTCCTTTAAAGAATCGTCAGACCTTCCTGCATGCAATGGTGGAGAACATGCAGTGGTACTGCTCCGATATCTGTGTCGGCACGTTAGAGCATTTCACAATCTGCAGAGCACCATGGCAACTCAAAGTGACTCATCATCTCCCCTCCACTCCCCCACAAGGTCAGAGGGCCCAAGCACAGATACAGTTTTACTTGCCAATAATGCTGCTATTGATACTTTGGACTCGAATTTAGCAGAGCCTTTGATTTCTGATTTACAGATTAGTTTAAGAGGACCTCGATGGAACACTTCATGCTCTTTAATGATGGGCAAGAGTCTAGCCCCAAAAAGATTCCTGTTCATTTGCAAATGTACCCAAATGCTGAGGCATGGCAGGAGGAGAGACAGATAAAACATCACCTCTCAGCGCGATGATCCATCCATTCCTTGCAGCTGACTCCCTCAGAGGACTGCAGAAGAGGCAAGTAGTGAACATAAGCAACTATCGAGTGTAGACATCAAGGTGGAGCAGGACTATCATGACCCAGGAAAAACAGGGAATTTGCCACAGGAAAAATCACAAAGTCTCCACTGAGGGGCAGCAGCATGACTCCACATGTACTCCTCCTGATGAGGCGGCACATAGAAGGAACATATAATTTAGTAGTGGGCACAGGCTACACGATTACCAAGAATAAGGACTAAAGGAGAAAATATTGTTGCAGTGACACACATATGGAGCGGGGAAATAGACTGGTTTCATCTTCTTTGGAACATTCCATAAACCTGTTGGTACAGTTGGATCATATGAATGTTGCTACTGGGTGCAAACATGTAGAGATGCTCGTGAAGGCAGGAGAGACTTAGTTCAGTAGTTTGGTATGGGGTAACTGTGTTACAGAGAGGATTATGAGCTGTTCATGTCAGAGCTCAAATGCTACTTTTAACACAGTCCTGTCAATCAATCCTTGATGCCTCAGTCTGCCGAGCTGTACATCAGCCTTGTTCAGTTCTTTTCTCCTCTTTTAGCTCTTCTTCCTGGATTTCCTTTGTTCATAGAAAAATTCTGACACAGAAGGAGGCAATTCGGCCCATCGTGTCCGTGCCGGTTGAATGGCAAAATGATGCAGCACATATAGCAAACACAGATGACCTTTGGCACTTTCTTGGGACTGTATACAGGCTCCACCTGATCTGTGCAGACAGTGGAAGTACTGCTTCATCATGGCATTCATGCGTTCCATCAGAATTCAGGTAGTGTATGAGCTGCACTGAACTTTCCCTCCACTTTGTTGTGGGGGTTCTTGACTGGGGTTAATAGCCAGTCTGTAGCTCTGGACTGCCAACGGCTAGCCATCAAGTTTGCCAGCTCCTTCAAATGGTGGTGGCACCACTCACAATGAAGATCTTGTGGCTGTTGCCTGAGTATTTTGCAGTCACTTACATTATTCTGCCCTGGTACTTTGAGATAATCAGACTGTTGATTGAATGTATCCTTTGAGATCCATATCTTCTGCAGGGTTGTTATTAGACACCCCGATGGCTACACAAGTGTCATCAATATGGTCCTGCCCTTCAGCTGCTACCTAGCAGAGATGCTGTTTCCTCTCGAGTTGCTGCCTCTAAATAAATACAAGTTGTCGTTGCTGCATATGACACACATGTTGCTCCTGACAAAAAAATAGCTACATTTCAGAGAGCAACGATCTTCTGTGAAACTATTAAAGCAAATGCACTGACAGTATATGAAAGTAATCCTCAGTGCTTATATGGTACATTTCCTCAAATGGGACACCTTCTTCTGCACATCCTTCCAAGTATAACCGACTATGATATTATTTGGCCTCCAGAATGACAGCTTCCCACATCTGCCGAACCCTCTCCTTCATCATGGTGTTCTTTCTGAGCTGTAGAAGGAATTTCTTGTTTTTTTTCCCCAGTGTCCGCAATGAGTTTCATGGCATCATCGGTGCACCGGTTTTCACAACAGCTGGATTGATCACTATTTACTGCACTCTATAAAGGGGTTTACTAGATGATTCAACACAATTATTGTGGGTTTTTACTGATTGGCTGTTCAGTTGTGTGCAACACATCCTATCTCGAAGAACGTGCACTAAGCAAACCTGTGCACTCTGAGTATATTAAAAACTTGCCATTAAAGTAGCACTTTGAGAAAAATGTATCAAAATGGTCGAGATTGTGTCATGTTGCAGGATTCGAGGATGAATTTCTAATGAAACAATCTGACCAGTGTTACACAGCCCACAGATATATTTTACCGCAGAGCAAATATATTCCATCAAATTATACATAGCCAAGCATGTGACGTGTTAATTTAAGCTTTAGTTACTCAGCTCATTTGGACCTACGCACATTAGTATATGAGAAGATGGAACTTAAGACTCACCTTAGTAAAACAGCAAACATGTGCCCTTCACTACGCTATTGGTTTGCTCCTTGTTCTATCTACTGTTTCGATTTCTGACCAGAGCACTCACTGGGGCTAAAATTGCCCCCTTCCTTAAGGCCTGTTACGGGGCGGTAAGTCCTTTCTGACCGGGGGCAGGCGGATGGTCCGACTGATGCAGAATTACCCCCAAGCCGGGAGCAACAGAAACGGGTTTCCGTCACGTCGCATGTTTCTTCTCCGCAGGCGCTACGACCCCTTTCTGCCCCGCGAGGGAAATTGCCCCGCGAGAGTGGAGCTGCCGCCAGTTGGTGCCCCTGACAGCTTTGCGCGATGGAAAGCTGCCAGTGGCTGGGTGGTGCGTCTGCCCTTAAAAGGAGAGAACGCATCGTCGCGGCCGCCATTTTATTTTAATTGTCGGCCAACTCTGCAGTTGGCCCGACAATGGTGGCCACGGGTTCGGCAAGGCCGCTAACAGGCAGGCCGGTACCTCCTCTTGGGTACTGGGAAGCTGACCCAGCTGAAACCCTCCCTGGTGGGCAAGTGTGTTCGATGTAGGCCTCGCAGCATCCCTCCCCTTTAAGTGAAGGAGAGGGATGTTGATACGTGCTCAGCGTGGCGCTGATGACACCGCCCACCTTCCGCCCAGCTCCCGACTCGCTTATGCCCCTCTGCCATTCAAATAATTGCCCAATGATTTATTCTCCGCCCCATCGATTCAGACGGTAATTCAGCACATCATTCAAATTATCCGCCCCGTTTTGCCCCACTATCTTTAAAGTGATGTTTTTTTCTTTTTGGAATTAATATCAGAATTCTTCAGATGTATTTTGCTGGCTCATTCACAGTCTGATTATGTTCATATAAAGATTTGCAAGTACACCTACAAGTTCATAGAAACATAGAAAATAGGTGCAGGAGTAGGCCATTTGGCCCTTCGAGCCTGCACCACCATTCAATAAGATCATGACTGATCATTCATTTCAGTACACCTTTCCTGCTTTCTCTCAGTACCCCTTGATCCCTTTAGCCGTAAGGGTCATATCTAACTCCCTCTTGAATGTATCCAATGAACTGGCATCAACAACACTCTGCGGTAGGGAATTCCACAGGTTAACAACTCTGAGTGAAGAAGTTTCTCCTCATCTCAGTCCTAAATGGCTTACCCCTTATCCTTAGACTGTGTCCCCTGGTTCTGGACTTCCCCAACATCGGGAACATTCTTCCTGCATCTAACCTGTCCAGTCCCGTCAGAATTTTATATGTTTCTATGAAATCCCCTCTCATCCTTCTAAACTCCAGTGAATACAGGCCCAGTCGATCCAGTCTCTCCTCATATGTCAGTCCTGCCATCCCGGGAATCAGTCTGGTGAACCTTCGTTGCACTCCCTCAATAGCAAGAACGTCCTTCCTCAGATTAGGAGACCAAAACTGAACACAATATTCCAGGTGAGGCCGCACCAAGGCCTGTACAACTGCAGTAAGAACTCCCTGCGCTCCTATACTCAAATCCCCTAACTATGAAGGCCAACATACCATTTGCCTTCTTCACTGCCTGCTGTACCTGCATGCCAACTTTCAATGACTGATGTAGCATGACACCCAGGTCTCATTGCACCTCCCCTTTTCTTAATCTGCTGCTATCAGATAGTATTCTGCCTTCGTGTTTTTGCCCCCAAAGTGGATAATCTCACATTTATCCATATTATACTGCATCTGCAATGCATTTGCCCAATCACCTAACCTGTCCAAGTCACCTTGCAGCCTCTTAGCGTCCTCCTCACAGCTCACACCGCCACCCAGCTTAATGTCATCTGCAAACTTGGAGATATTACCTTCAATTCCTTCATCTAAATCATTAATGTATATTGTAAAGAGCTGGGGTCCCAGCACTGAGCCCTGCGGCACCCCACTAGTCACTGCCTGCCATTCTGAAAAGGACCCGTTTATCCCGACTCTCTGCTTCCTGTCTGCCAACCAGTTCTCTATCCACGTCAGTACATTACACCCAATACCATGTGCTTTAATTTTGCACACCAATCTCTTGTGTGCGACCTTGTCAAAAGCCTTTTGAAATTCCAAATGCACCACATCCACTGGTTCTCCCTTGTCCACTCTACTAGTTCCATCCTCAAAAAATTCCAGAAGATTTGTCAAGCATGATTTCCCCTTCATAAATCCATACTGACTTGGACCGATCCGGTCACTGCTTTCCAAATGCGCTGCTATTTCATCTTTAATAATTGATTCCCACATTTTCCCCACTACTGATGTCAGGCTAACACGTATATAATTACCCATTTTCTCTCTCCCTCCTTTCTTTAAAAGTGGTGTTACATTAGCTACCCTCCAGTCCATAGGAACTGATCCAGAGTTGATAGACTGTTGGAAAATGATCAATGCATCCGCTATTTCTAGGGCCACTTGTTTAAGTACTCTGGGATGCAGACCATCAGGCCCCAGGGATTTATCGGCCTTCAATCCCATCAATTTCCCTAACACAATTTCCCGCCTAATAAGGATTTTCTTCAGTTCCTCCTTCTCACTAGACCCTTCTTGGTGACACCACTGTGCATAGTTAGAGTTACAATGAGAGGGGCACTCTTGCTGTCAAACATATGGAGTATTATGGTCAAAGGGCTTGGGATGCTATTTTTCTCACAGTTTGGAGATGATGTTGTGAGGGCTGATGGCTTCGGAGGCCGGGGTAGATGTCACCTCTCTGCCCCTGCTCTCAGTTTGGGTCAACTGGATCGAGTGGAAGTAAGCATCCTGGAGGCTGGAGTAAGTGAACAGTTAGGAAAGGGTACCAAACAGTTTGCGATTTGTCCAGCTCAAATATAGTTCAAAGCAAAGATAATGAAAATTCTAGTACTCTGTGTACTACAGAAAGCAATCTGCCCCCGAGTAGAAGATTAAGTAAACATAAAGCAGGGGCCTGGCTTTTTGACTTACATTAGACCCTAAACAAAACCTATGGGGAAAAATTGTTTGCTCGCCAGCAAAGTTGCCGGTGTTATCCGCAACTGCAGTTAATGGCCGCCGGAAATGGCTGCAATGCTAAGCGATTGAAGTTGGTCGGGGGGGGGATTGGAGATAAATGGTGCCGTGCTCACCTTCCATGCAAGACTGTCCTGGTTTGTGTCCAGGTCCGGCATTGCAGCTTCCCACAGCCTCTGTAGGCGAAGCTGTAGAGCTCGCAGGGAATTGTGGTCAATGAAGAGGTCTGCGAATTAAAGGGGCCATGCACACTGAAGCAATACAAAATAAAATGCAGTGAATCATTACATTTTTCAGCTCTTTCTGCCTTTTAAGAAATATTCAATATTTAAAATGCGAATATTCAGCTGTTAAAGTTGAATTACCTTCCTAACCTCAACAAATGGGAAAGCAGCCTCTGCACTAACACAAATGGCTCAGGAAGCCATGGAAGGGGCACCCTGGGTCTCACACGCAGCACTCCAGCTTTGTGCAAGGGGGTCAACACTGCAAGAGCAGCCCTCTACCCCACAGGGGCCAGGAGGCTCTCCAGAAAGAACGATGCGGGAGTACATCACGGAGGCCGTCACTGCCAGCAGTGTCGCTCCCATCAACCTGGTTCCAGTTCCCAAAGAAAATTCATGACCTCAGACCACTGGGTCAAGGTCAGTGAATGCATCTTCAAAAGCCGTCTCCTACCATCTGCACCACTAGCCTCACACACTGCTCAACGCACAACTCCCAATCACTCACCTACCAACAATCTGCACCAATCACGAGGCACATCTCCCATTCCTAGCCTCATGTCACCTCCTTGGAGGAAATGGTGTAGACCATTCTTGGCAGGGGCATGGTTGAACCCTTGACCAGCTGAAAGGATACAAGATAAGTGTATCCTCATACATTATCTGATGAAGAGCCATTGACCTGAAACGTTAATTCAGTTTTTCTCTCCACAGATGCAATCTGACCTGCTGAGTAGTTCCGGCATTTTCTGTTTTATTTCAGATTTCCAACATCTGCAGTATTTTGCTTTTGTGAGAATGTGTGATTTTGATCTCTCCCAGAGTATACGAACATATTTTGTGAGCTCTTGGGACCAGCCACATCAACTGCAATGGCCTTTTCCAGTCCAATACCTTCTTCTAACTGGTAGAAAACTTTTAGCTTTCTTTTCAATTTTCTTTTCAAAGTAAAAGATACACATTTTCTCCCCATTAATTAACTGTAATTTTCATAAATAATTAAAACTATTATTGAGAAGAAAAAAATAGAAAAAGACTTGCATTTATATAGCACCTTTCACGACCACCGGACGTCTCAAAGCACTTTACAGCCAATGAAGTACTTTTGGAGTGTAGTCACTGTTGTAATGTGGGAAACTTGGCAGCCAATTTGCACACAGCAAGCTCCCACACACAGCAATGTGATAAAGACCACATAATCTGATTTTTTTATGTTGCTTGAGGGATAATTATTGTCCAGGACACCGGGGATAACTCCCCTGCTTTTCTTCGAAATAATGCCATGGGATCTTTTACATCAACCTGAGAGTAGACGGGGTCTCAGTTTAACGTCTCATCCAAAAGACAGCACCCCTGACAGTGCAGCACTCCCTCAGAATTGGAGTATCAGCCTAGATTTGTGTGCTCAAATCCCTGGAGTGGGACTTGAACCCACATCTTTCTGACTCAGAGGCGAGTGTGCTACCCACTGAGCCACAGCTAACAATAGAATAAAATCGCAGAATGGTTATAGCACAGAAGGAAGCCATTTGGCCGGTTGAGCCCATGCCAGCTCTCTGCAAGTGCAGTTCAGCTAGTCCCACTCCCCTGCCCTTTCCTCATAGCCCTATAAATTGTTTTCCTTCAGATACTTATCCAATTCCCTTTTGAAAGCCATGATTGAGTCTGCCTCCACCACCCTTTCAGGCAGTGCATTCCAGATCCTAACCACTCGCTGCGTAACATTTCTTTCCTCATGTCCTTTGGTTCTTTTGCCAATCAGCTTAAATCTGTGTCCTCTGGTTCTCAACCCTTCCACCAATAGGAACAGTTTCTCTCTATTTACTCTGTCTAGACCCATCATGATTTTGAACACCTCCATCAGATCTCTCAAACTCATCTGCTCCAAGGAGAACCATCCCAGCTTCTCTAGTCTATCCACATAACTGAAGTTCCTCATCCCTGGAACCGTTCTCGTAAATCTTAACTGCACCCTCTCAAATGCCTTCAAATCCTTCCTAAAGTGTGATGCCCAGAATCGGACACAATACTCCACTTGAGGCCGAACCAGTGTTTTATACAGGTTCATCATAACATCCTTGCTCTTGTATTCTATGCCTCTATTTATGAAGCCCAGGTTCCTGTGAGCTTTTTTAAACCGCTTTCTCAACCTGCCCTGCCACCTTCAACGATTTGTGCACATACATTTTTTTTGGTTATGTCTGTAGGCAGTGGATACAATATTTAATCAGATTTCTCTTACCCCCCTGAGGATTTGAGCCATTAAAAATTCCTTCTATGGTTTCACAAGTGTTCCCGTCACCACCACAGACTCGGCAGCGATCCTCCTTTACGTCCGAACCCAAAGTATGATCACAGCCCACATGCTATATGGGAAGAGCGAGCAAAATGCCAGATTAGTCTGTTAAAACAAAAGCCTTACATAATACCTTTGTTACATTCAGATATTTTAACCAATCCCTTCTGAAGTTTTCGAACAACTCAATGCCCATTTTAGTACAACCTTCCAATTGCCCTAATTCAAATAAAATTGTATTTTATATCCTGCGATAAGACTTACATCATGAACTTTTAATGTTTGAGTTCACAGATTCAAAGAGAAACTGTGAATCAAACTATATATAATTGGCTAAAAATTAGTTATTGATCATTTTGAGGCGATAACATTGCCTGGTCGGCAATTTTAGTGCCAGGCGATAATTAGCGCCAGTGACCGTGAGCTTCAGTATTAGCGTCCCAAGCAGGAAGTGGAGCACGATATCGTGGAGCACACTTCTCTTAGGGCAATACAGTCGATAAACGGGGTCCTAACGTCAAAGCGCTAATCAAGTTCCGGTGCACTAATTTAGAGAGTCGTTAGACATACTGGCACCTTCTGGTTCTTAAAGGGGAGGTTCAATGATGCTGTGCAGCCTCAATATCATCATTGCAGCCTGTCGGTGAAGGAGGATAATGGCAGCGAGAGGCCTTGCCAGAGAGCTCACTGTTTCGGTGAGGGCGTCCTGGAGGCTCTGGTGAAGGCGGTGGAGAGACTGCCCAATGTTTTTAGATGCCTTTGGAGGGAGGTGGCGCAGCAAGTGTCTGCTAGAAGCGTGGTGGGCAAAAGTGCCACCCAATGCCTCAAGAAATTTAACAACCTCACTCGGGTGGTCAGGGTGAGTACATTCCTCAAAAACCTCCACGTGCCACAATGTCAACCTCACTGTGGGCACACACTGTATGAACCGCCACATCCCAGCCCTCACTCACCAACTCTGCCCACTCAATGAAAGTGACATCTACATCTCATGCCTTGCATACATTATCAGCTATCCAACTAAGGTAGGCACATCGGACAAACACACAGCTGCACACTCACTCACACGCTTTCTTTGTTCTTGCAGGCCAAGCTTGCTCATAACAGGCATGAGCAGCCATGGGCAGGATAAGGTTAGGTTGGCTTCACACCCCTTACTGACCTGAAAGAGTGAGTGGCTGTGATAATTGGGCCACAAGTCATGGGCGCAGCAGCAGTGGGAGAGGCCGACTACCCTGGGGACAATAACGGTATTTTTATCACCTCTCCCCTCTTTCCTCATACCATTTCCCCCTCACACCGGAAGCCTTTCCCACTTTCCATCTAAGTATACGGTCTCCACTCCTTGCTCCCTCCCTGCCACCCTCCCCTCAACTTACCCACACTCTTGTGCCTTTATTCTTTCAGATAATCAGCCACTAGCACAGGAGCCTGTGCCTCAGCCTCCCAGTGGCAGAGATAAGGGAGAGGAGGAGGAAGGAGACAAGACAGCATCACTGCCAGGGTCTCCACAACTAGCTGGCTTGGACATTGGAGTGACGATGTCACTGGAGGGCGTCATGTTGGAGAGGTCTGATGAGGGTGAAGCCCTGGGACCCAGCGGCATGCATCAAATTAAAGGGGAAAGGGAAGCTCGGGGGCCATCTCCCCGGAGGGAGAGTTCGCGTGCGTGTTCTGCTCAACAGGATTCAGATGAGGACCTTGATGTGGAGGCCAGAAGGTCAATGGTGATAGACAGCGAGCTTCTGGGTGCAATGGCAAGGCTGCCCGAGAGCATGAATGCATTTGCTATGAGCTTGGAGGAGTGCGCCTCAAGCATTTTGCAAAGGATGCTACACTCGCAGAAAAACCGTGGAGACCCAGATCTCAAAGTGCTTGTCATGGGCTATTGCAGCACAGGCCGAAGCAACACAACGACTTCGTGCTGTAATGGAGTCAGTGCTTGGTGGCATGCAAACTCAGTCTGCTCTCATGCAGACTGATATTGATGCTACTCAAGCGCTGACTGCTGCCATCTTCTCTGGGTTCCCCCCAGTCCAACGGGGATCTCACGGTGCTGATGCAGGCCAGCAGATTGCTCCGGATGCTGAGGCTCTGCCCTGGGGGAGTGGCAGTGTGTCGGTCAAATTGGAAGGTGCTGTCCTCGCTCAGGACGACAGCATTTTGGCTCCTACCACTTCCACTTCACCATTGCACCTGCCACTGCGCGCACCCCAGCCATCCAAGACTGCTGCCATCCATGCTGAGCTGGTGCAATCTGTAGCCGGGCCTTCCAGACTCAGAACTGGTCGAAGGTGTCCTGCTAGACCATCTGCAGTTTCTGTATTGCAGACTGAACAGCCTTCCACCAGCCGGTAAGTGAGGAGAACCAACTGAAGTTTGCGTCCGGGGCGCTAAAGTGACGTTGCCCACTCATTGACGTCACGATCTCCGTGGCGCTGCAGGGTCCAGCGCTCCTTCTTAGTGCCACCGCCAGAAGCCTAATGAATTTCCCGGGTGGCGCTAAAATCGCCGTCACCGCACCGCTATCGCCACGCCCGTGCACTAATGTAATGAATTTTTAGTTATATTAATATATATATATATATATATATACACATACACACACACACACACACATGAAAATTGTGGCAGAGTTTCTCCTCCACTATGCCACCTGATTTTGGATGGAATTGTGGCAGAGAATAAGGGTTCCCCACCACCTCTTCCCCTCCGCCCCCCCCCCCCCCCTCACTCCACTTACTGCCGCTCCCAGGACCCATCTGGAAGGTGGCAGTAACAGGAGGGAGTGGACCTTGTAGTGAATGTTGTCCTCCTCCAACCTGGCCCCAAATACTTACCTGTTGAAGGGCCCAGTCTTGGCCAACGCCTTCAGTAGACTGTGGTTCCAATCTTCAGGGGCTTGTGCCCCCATGATCTCTATCGCTAATTCTTCTGCTACTGCTGCAACATCCTTGCTGCAGCACTGATGATATTTATCTCTGCACTGGTGGACTCCCTTTTAAAAACAGGACTCCCGCCAGAGGCCTGTCACCCGTATGGAATGAACCTCAACCCAGGGAAATAGATTAGGGTTGGGTTGGATTTGAAGGGACAGGCACAAGTCCCACTCCACTGAAACTCTGCCCGAAGAGGAAAATCCCAGCCTGTGTGTCCTTCTCAAGCTTGTTACCAGGGAGACCAAGTCAACAAACCTGTGCACATTGTGTTGGGACAGGCTTGATTCAAGGCTTCTGGTTTAAGCTGGCTGCTAAACTCTCTTTGAACAGTGATTGCGTTTTTAAAATGTCAGCTAGCAACATTACACATAACTTTTGTCACATTACGCCCCTTTTTGAAAGCCCTTTATTTGTATTCAAGTTTTGCTTTCAACGCATGACAAAGAATTAATCAAGAACAAAAGCTGAGAGTATATATTAGAAACAATTTTTCTAAAATGTCAGTTCAATTTTTTTTTCTAAATCCCATTTCACTTACCTGACACTTAATTGTCTGAAAAGTAAGTAAGTATGCAGCAGCATCGTCTTTTATTGTTCATTTAACTTAATAGCAAATTTGTTTAACAAAACTTCACTTCATAAAATTAAATGCTCCACAGAAATTTAGTATTCAGTGGGGTAGTGGTTTAAATAAACGTAAACTAATTTAGACTAAAGTAAATATCTTGTTAAATGTTGGCATGTGTCCGAGATGCAGGCTCATATCATACCTTACATTCGCCATTGACACATATATCAAGTGAGTCCATCCGACACAAGGTACCATCCACTACAGCTGCAGCACGCTCGGTGTAGAAATTGAAGCCCACGGCCAGACAGTTCAGAGCACAGGACTTCACACCACCTATATTTAAAACAAGAAACTGGATTCATTTAACACGCAGAAAATAAAGAGAAGAAAATCAGTGTGGCTGAATTCCTTCCACAAATTTAGAAAAGGAATTTGGGGAATGCAAGTGTAGTAGTTATGTTACTAGACTAGTAATGCAGAGGTCTGGACAAATAATCCAGAAAACAGGGGCCTGAAATTCACTGTCCCCGAAGGGACGGTAACCGCGGAGTATGGGCGGTCGATCGGGAAAAAAAAAAAATCGATCGGCCGCCGCAGTCAGGTACTTTTCCCTCCCCAACCCATATTCAGCTCGGAGAGGATTTGAGTGGTGTTCACTTCTGCCGGAAACGCCGCGGTGAAGCCGCTGTAAAGGAAGGTTTCCAGCGGAGAGGGAAGCAGCGTGCGGGCCGCTGGAAAACCACCAGGACAGCGAAATTCACCGAGGAAAAGGTAGGACTTTTCCCGGCAGTGCCCCCGCAAGGTTTTCAATGCGGTGCTCGAACACGACACTGCTGGAGTCCTTTGGTAGGTACATAGTTTTATTACTTATTGTTGTTTTTATTTCATTTTCCAGCATCCGCAGTATTTATCTTTTCATATAATTTAATTGTTTTGGCTCCATTAAACCTGCTGAGTGCTGTTCAGAGGTTTTCACATACCCCTGTACTTTTGTACAACTTTCAGGTCTGACTCTTTACTGGAGCAGCAGAAACCTGCTTGGCAGGGTTCACCCTGAGGATGGGAGGAGTGTTGGGAGGGAGACACCTGGTACACTTGCTCAGCAGGGCGGTACGCAGGAGAAGGCATCGCCGTCAGCACCATGCAGACAGGCAGCGGGCAAGGGAGGCAGCAGCCATGATTCGTTCATTCTGCGCTAGACCAGTGTGCCCGTCATCTTCACCGGCCTGAATCAGGATTGCGGTTGGCTGCTTGGGTTCAAGGGATATCCCCTGTCCACTTGGCTGCTCGCTCCACTGCGGAACCCCAGGACAGTGCCAGAGCATGCATACAATGACGCTCATTGTGCCACCAGGTGCATCATTGAGCAGTGCATAGGCATCCTTAAGCAGAGGTTCTGGTGCCTGCACTGCTCTGGTAGCACCTTGCAGTACTCTCCTCAATGCGTCGCCATAATCGTCATGGTTTGCTGCATGCTGCACAACCTGGCCATCGTGAGGGGACAGCCGCTGGAGGTCGAGCCAGCAGTACCACCTGAGGAGGAGGAGGTAGTGCAGGAGGAGGAGGGGGATCCCTGTCACCCCAGAGCTTGGAGGCGTCGACCCATCGCCACCCTGGAAGGGCCGGGTGCAGACTGGCCAGTACCCTCTGGGGAGGGTGCGTCCTCACATATATGGAGGTGCCCGACACCTCCCCTGCAATCTCCCTCCATGCATTATGTACTGCCTGTCTGCCAGGTCTCCCCATGTCAGGAAACCGTATTCTTCTTCTGCCCTCCACACCGCCCATCAGTGTCTCCAGCTTCATATCAGTGAACCTGTTGGCTCTCCTTGCACCTCTTACACTAGCCATCCTTCCAACCTCCTTTCCCCCTCAGGGCCTTGCTGCAAACTCTGACCTTTAAAAAGGCCAGGGAGCAGCTGGCTCATTAGAAACCCTTGCCTGCATGCTGAATTTCTCAATGGTGATAACGCTCAAATTAAGACAACCACACCGTTAAAAAATCCACTTTGGAAGGGGCCATTAGCGCTGGAATCCATTTGTTCACTTTTGGAGCTGAATATGGGGTGCAGTAATGTAGTGGTTATGCTAATAGACTAATAATTCAGGAGCCTGGAGTATTGATGCAGAGAATCTAAGTTAAAATCTCACCATGGCAGTTTGAGAATTTGAATTCATTTTTTTTTAATCTGGAAAATCTGGTATCAGTAAAAAGTAACTATGTGTGGCTGATAATGAAGAAAGCTGCGGACTGCAGGAAGTTATTAATGTACTGGTCAGGTGGGCAGAACATTGGTAAATGGAATTCAATCCGGAGAAGTGTGAGGTAATGCATTTGGGGAGGTCTAACAAGGCAAAGGAATACACATTAAATAGTACGACATTGAAAAGTGTAGAGGAACAAAGGGACCTTGGAGTGCAGGTCCACAGATCCCTGAAGGTAGCAAGCCAGGTAGATAAAGTGGTTAAGAAGGCATATGGAATACTTGTCTTTATTAGTCGAGGCATGGAATACAACAGCAAGGAGGTTATGCTTGAACTGTATAAAACACTGGTTAGGCCTCAGCTGGAGTACTGTGTGCAGTTCTGGTCACCACATTACAGGGTGCAAGAATGTTGCCTGGACTGGAGAATTTTGGCTATGAGGAAAGATTGGAGATGCTGGGTCTATTGTCTTTGGAACAGAGGAGGCCAAGAGGAGTATAAAATTATGAGGGGCCTGGATAGAGGGGATAGGCAGGACCTGTTTCCCTTGGCAGAGGGGTCAACAATCAGGGCGCATAGATTTGAAGAAATTGGGGGGAGGTTTAGAGGAGGTATGAGGGGAAATGTCTTCACCTAGAGGGTGGGGGCGGTCTGGAACTCACCGCCTGAAAAGGTGGTAGAGACAGGAACCCTCACCACATTTAAGAGATACTTGGATGTGCACTTAAAGTGCCGTAACCTACAGGGCTATGGACTAAGAGCTGGGAAGTGGGATTAGCTGGATAGCTCTCGGTCGGCTGGCATGGACACGATGGGCTGAAATGGCCTCCTTCCATGCTGTACATTTCTATGATTCTATAAAGCTCTTGAATTGTCATAAATAAAACCCAGCTGGTTCACTAATGCCCTATAACGAAGGAAACCTGCCATTTTAATCTGAACTGGCCTATATATGACTCCAGTCCCACACCGATATGGTTGACTCATAACTGTCCTTTCAAGTGGCGTAGCAAATCACTCAGATATCCCAAACTAAGGGGCCCAGCACCACATTCCTATGGCAACTAATGATGGGCAATAATGCACTGCCCACATTCCAAAATGTTTATTTATTTTTTTAAACTGCAGGCTCTTTTGAAAGGTGGCTGCATGATTGAGAATTTCAGGATGGTAAACTGAGAAAAATGTGACAGAGAAGCCTTTGGCCGAATTCTCTGTTGGGTCTGTAGGTTGTTGTCATTTTCCTCTCCCTCCAATATCTGCAGCTCTCAGCGCTTAATGAATGTCCACCTTGGTACGTAAATAAAATATGAGTGTGAAATACTGAATTTTCAAAACTCCCACAACCTGGGCCCTGCCTCTTAAAAAGCAACACGAAGGCAGAATATTATCTGAATGGCAGCAGATTAGGAAAAGGGGAGGTGCGATGAGACCTGGGTGTCATGGTACATCAGTCATTAAAGTTGGCATGCGGGTACAGCAGGCAGTGAAGGCGGCAAATGGTATGTTGGCCTTCATAGCTAGGGGATTTGAGTATAGGAGCAAGGAAGTCTTACTGCAGTTGTACAGGGCCTTAGTGAGGCCTCACCTTGAATATTGTGTTCAGTTTTAGTCTCCTAATCTGAGGAAGGACGTTCTTGCTATTGAGGGAGTGCAGCGAAGGTTCACCAGACTGATTCCCGGGATGGCAGGACTGACATGAGAGACTGGATTGACTGGGCCTGTATTCACTGGAGTTTAGAAGGATGAGAGGGGATCTCATAGAAACATATAAAATTCTGACTGGACTGGACAGGTTAGATGCAGGAAGCATGTTCCCGATGTTGGGGAAGTCCAGAACCAGGGGACATAGTCTAAGGATAAGGGGTAAGCCATTTAGGACTGAGATAGAGGAGAAACTTCTTCACTCAGAGTTGTTAACCTATGGAATTCCCTACTACAGAGAGTTGTTGATGCCAGTTCATTGTATATATTCAAGGAGGGAGTTAGATATGACCCTTATGGCTAAAGGGATCAAGGGGTATGGAGAGAAAGCAGGAAAGGGGTACTGAGGTGAATGATCAGCCATGATCTTATTGAATGGTGGTGCAGGCTCGAAGGGCCGAATGGCCTACTCCTGCATCTATTTTTTCTATGTTTCTATGTAACACCACTACAAAAGTGACATTGCAGGTGGGTAGTGGTGCTAGAAAACCAGAAGTGCCACAAGTGGCCATTTTGGAAAAGTTCAGAGTTCAGCCAATCATTTATTTTCAAATAATTTGATCTGCGGCTTTGTTCACCTGAAATTTCGGAAAAGCTGGAATATTCCTCTAGGGGGTTGAAACCTTGATTTTTGGAATCTGTCTCAATTGCCCCACGCTTACAATGCCCTCTCCTTGTGGCATTCTCCTTTATCTCTGTTTTGAGCAGGAAGAACATGAAAAAGAATTGAGGCAGTTAGCAACTGCAAAAAGATACCCACATCATCATGTCTGTCAATCCAGGTGCTCCTGTTTGAACATGTCAAGATCCCAATCCCTCAGAAGGATGTGCGTTATGCAAGTCACTTTCTCTGGACCAGGAGCCTAGATTAACTGCACTGCTAGTGTCAGTGAATAACCAGTGACACTGAATATTACTTCACAGGCTCCTTTCAGACAACATTAGGGCATGCGTCAGATCAGTCAATCACCTGCCCATTGCTGCAGAAAGCAAGTCATGATTTTGATATTCTTTCACTTTGACACTGGTCTTACCTCCATTGTATGGTTCCCAGCTGTAATACTTCCCACGAAATGCTATGTTATCAAAATCTGCACACTGCTTTTCTCTGAAATCCTGAGACCCTGCTGGACAATCCTAGATAAAGCAGAGAAAGAAAAAGCAACAATATTAGAATGTAAAATTCAAAAAGTAAGGAGAAAATCAAGCTAAGTGATAACGTACTTCCTTTTCCATTTTAAATTGTAATTGCTCTCATTTTATAGGGAATATGTTGAAAGATTTATAATTGCTTCACTATTGGAAGTTTGCTGTAGATTGACTAACATCTCATATTATTGAGTGTACAACACTTGCCAAAGTTTGATTTTCTGTGCCAGACTGGGTGGTTTGGAAACTTCCACCCAGGAGAGCTTACTTTCTTTCATTTTGGCATGGTTTATATATTTATGTTGACATAACGTTTCCTCAAATTGAATGGCGCCAGTTGCTTTGGAAATTGGTTTATCTCAACAAAGGAACTGTCAAAGAGTCAATACCTTCCGCCCATGGCTAAATATTGACATTTTAAAACGAAGCCACAGGCAGTAAAATAACCTGAAAACTTAACAGACAGCCACACAGCCTTTGCAGTTTACACCTACTGAACCCTGGGTTCTTGGGCCAAGCTAGAATTAGATTCACTGGGGTAGATTTTAAACTTTGTGTGATCGTGTAAAATGGGGGATAGCGAGTCGACAGCATGTTTTATCTCTCCTGATTATAATTTCAACTCACTTCAATGGAAATAAAAATGGGGAGAGATGTAAAATAGGCCGCCGACTCACTATCACCGATTTTACACTGTTGCATAAAGTCAAAATCTACCCCATTATCTTTTGCAAGTAGAGCAATGTAATTATTTTTGTTAATAAAACTCATTTAAAGGCAAGTCATTAATAACATGATTACACAAATGGATGGTAGTTTACTTGTTTTAAACAATTGGAACATGGCAAAGCTTCTCAGTATGCTGCTATAACAGTCTGTGAACTCTGCTTTCATAAAACTCAAAAGTCGTAAAGTAAAATTTAAAAAATACTTTCCAAGTAATTGCGAGTGAATATAAAATTGTGGCCAGATAAAATGGAGATATTTATGCTGCATATAAGATCCTATAAACCAAACACTAAATAACATTAACTCCTTAAACATAATTTAAATGAAATGTTAAGCGCATTTTCTAATCAGTAGTGTACATTTCCATTGGGTAGAGACTGGTTGTATACAATTATTCCTGCTTTAAACAAAACTATGGCTGGGATTTTCCAATTCTGCATTTGCCAGCCTGCAATTTGCTCCCCATTAAAGTGAAACTGGAAAATCAAGGACTGAGGAGTAAATCTCCATCCTACATTACCATGGAGTTGCTCACAGGAAGTCAGAGCATGTATTGTTTTATAATAGAAACATCATCTTATATAATGCACAATGTTTTGTCAATTTGGTTGATCTCCTGTGATTTTACTCAGACAAAAAATAGAAAATAATTTGTACCTCTCTTTTCCTACAACTGTCCCTTTGCCTTCATCTCTAGAATTCTCTTCTCTCTCTCTGCATCTATTTCTCTCTTTGGCTATTTTAGTCTCTTTCCCTATAGGTTCGATAACATGGTCCCAGTTCTCCAATGTGAGGTACAGTAGTCTAGTGGTTATAATACTGGACAACCCAGAGGTCATGAGTTTGAATCCCATCAAGGCAAGTTGTAATAGTGAATCCAAAAAATCCTGGTTAATTTTGTTGGGCTAGCCAGATTGTTGTAAAACCTCAACTGGTTCACTAATGTCCTTCAAGAATGGAAACTTGCCACCCTTACTTGACCTGGACTGCATGTGATTCCAGTGTGGTTGTCTCTAAATGCCCTCATGATATTGGTGGAAGCAGAAGGGCTAATAGCTTTTAAAAAAGGAAGCGGATAAATATTGAAAAATAACATTTTAAAATGGTATGGGAAAAAGACAGGGGAGCAGGACGAAATGGACAGCTCCTTCAAAGAGCCAGCAGAGGTTACTAAAAAGAACATAATAAAATCAAGAGGTGAAGAACAGATTCCACAATCTCAAGCTCCGAACCCACCTTGACGAAATAGTGCTCTAAAATTGGTCGACCTATTGGAAAGGGTTATGCAGGAGGGTATTACACAGCTGAAAGTCTATCTTTCCTCTTTCTAGTCGCACATACACTCAGGCGCTCTGTTATTTACAAACTTAGCATGCTCCACAACGTCAGGGCCTGCCATGTATTGAGGTGTGTTACTCATACCACCGTAATACTTCTTGTTCTGGTGTGTCCACTGGTGTCCCTGAGGACCAGGCAGACACAACCCCTGAAGATGCTGAGCATATCACTTCACAATATCCAGCAACACTTACACTGCCTGTGGTAAGCACTTAATACAATTGTTTCCTTCTTAGGGGCATTAGACATAGAGATTGAGGGGGGGGGGGGGTGGTGGGGGGGCACACTAGTTAAAGCATAAGTGACAAGGAACAAGTAGAAATGGCAACAGAGGATCAGATTGCTAACTGAAGGGCTAGCGTAAGGCCACCCACAGCTTTTGGATTCCGGGCTGATGTTAACCAGGGTTTGCTACAAAAGAATCCTGCTTTCTGAGCATCATCAATTCATTTACCGAGAACTCTGGGTTCTTGTAGTTATGTTCTAATTTATTTTACAGACACCTTGGGCTCGAATTTATGTGATATTGTCTTGTTTGGATTCATTATAATGGGAAGTTGCTGCAGTGTACACTTATGTGGAGCTTCAATGACCTGAATGCAGCCCTATGTTTTTCTACCATACAGATCAGAGGATATGCTGAGGAAATGCCTAGTAGTAGGCAAATGGCAGGAGGAAAACCAAGCAAGGTAGGATTATAGACCTCTTGTCTGCACGTAAAAAGGATTCTTCAGTATACAAGATCACTATCAGCTCAGTTGTCTCCCATACAGAAACAGAAAACTAGGAAAACATTGCTAGGGTTTCGATCACCGTTCTTGGGCAAAGCAGCTTATGCACAAGGTAAACACAGGTATTTTGAATGCTGTGCATTAGCATACATACCCTGTGTGATGGAGGACGTAGTTAAAGAAGTACAGTATATGTTGGACCAAGGAGTAATACAACCATTTCAGAGCCTGTGGACATTGTAGGTGAAATTTGTCCCCAAGGAAGACAAGATCATGCAGTTCTACGTAGATTACATGGAATAACATAGAAATTGCATCACAAATTGTTCATTTGGCCCATGTAAAGGGGTCAGGTAGCTTTAATACCATGTGTCACCCCACTCCCATATACCTTTATCTCCCTTTCCTTCAACCAGCCCTCTAACCTATTCTTATATGTTGACATGCTCTCTGTTTCAATCACAAAGTCAGGTTGTGCATTTCACAGCCTCACAACTGCTGTGTAAAAATAGTTCTCCTGTTTTCAGTCCTAATTTTTTATCTAAGTCTCCTCATTCTAGACCGCTCAACCACCAGAAACAATCTGTTTCTATCTATCCTGCACCACTTAAAATTTAAAAAAATTATCTCCCACAAATCACTCTGTAAACCACCCTGTTCCAATGAAAGTAGCTCCAAATTTTTAAGTCTATTTTCATATTTCTATTTCCCACATCAGGCACCATCCAAGTCAATCTGTGCTGTAGCCGCTCTACTGGCTCAACATTCTTTCTACATTCTGTAGCCCAAAACTGTACACAGTACTCTAAATGTGGCCTTACCAAGGTATTATATAGATTCACTTTACACCTTGAACTTTATATTCTATACTCTTGCCATAAAACCCAGTATGCCATTAGATTTTTTATGGCCTTATTCTACTTGCAGTGCTGTTCTTAATATCTGGTGAACCTGAACCCCCATATTCCTCTATTTACTATGGGCCGGATTTTTGGCTTTGATGTTTTTGGAGTGATAATGGCGGCGGGGCGGGAAAATTAGCGCCCGGGAATAGTTTGTGCCTCAGTAAGTAACTTTTGGCAACTGGGCCCTGAGTCAGGGGGCGCAGCACTAAGGGAGGCGTTGTACACCTCTCTTAGAGCGTTGGGATGGGAAACTCACAAGCTAAAGAGCAGGGTTAGGAGTGCTCCAAGAGATGCCCGAGGATGGGTGGGGAGGGGGGGGGGGAAACTAAAAAAATCCCATAAAAATATTCCCAAAAAACATTGCCTATGCCACCACAACACAAATTGGAAAAAACATTTAAAAGGAAAAACAATCACACTTACCTTAGGAGTCCATTACTTACCTCTTCGCTGTCAGGATCATTGGACCACCTGATTTTCCAGGTAGTGAGTGCGAGGCGCGCTTTGCGGTGGACGGGTCGGGCTGAAGTTCAAACTCGCGCCGATGTCGCAACCAGGGGCGTTGCACACCGGGCGCAGCTCTTCCGGGAGGTGCTGCTCAGCGCCACCGCTAAACCAGACCCGAGGATCGCTGCGGGGCGCTGGAGGCTGACCGCCCAGCCAAAGCACCTCGCCGCTGCCATTGCTGTCGTTCCGGGCGAAAAGCGGAGCGCAGAAGACCCAAAAATCCAGCCCTTGGTCTCTTATTTGAAAATTTAGACAACGCTCCCTTCTAGCTCTCTCTCCAAATTATTAATGTACATAGTGAACAGAAGCGGTCCCAGAACTGTGGGACACGGAAACCCACTTCCAACTACTCTGGAAAAATTCCCCAGAATTTTTACTCTCTGCTTCTTCGGTAACCAGTGTTTCATTCAATTTTCTACCCTTGCAATATTGCCATGGAAAATAGCTCTCTTAGCAATTGAAAAAGGATGTTTAAAAAGGATCGGTAGCGCAGAAGCTACAGCCTTACTTAGATAGGACTGTATTTACAACAACAACAACAACTTGTATTTATAAAGCACCTTTAAGTTAGTCAAACGTCCCAAGGTGCTTCACAGTAGTATCATGCGATAAAATTTTGACACCAAGCCGAATAAGTGGAAATTAGCGCAGGTGACCAAAAGCTTGGTCAAAGAGGTATGGTTTAAGGAGCGTCTTGAAGGAGGAAAGAGAAGTAGAGAGGCGGAGAGGTTTAGGCAGGGAGTTCCAGAGCTTGGGGCCTATGCAACAGAAGGCACGGCTGCCAATGGTTGAGCAATTATAATCAGGGATGCTCAAGAGGGCAGAATTAGAGGAGCGCAGACATCTCAGGGGGAGGGGGGGGGGGGGGGGGGGGTTGTGGTGCAAGTTAGGACACGGGCAGCCAAATTTTGGATCACCTCTAGTTTATGTGGGATAGAATGTGAGAGGCCAGCCAGGAGTGTGTTGGAATAGTCAAGTCCAGAGGTAACAAAGGCATGGATGAGGGCTTCAGCAGCAGATGAGCTGAGGCAAGGGCAGAGATGGGCGATGTTACGGAGGTGGAAATAGGTGATCTTAGTTATGCTGTGGATATGTGGTCGAAAGCTCATTTCCGGGTCAAATATGACACCAAGGTTGCGAACAGTCTGGTTCAGCCTCAGATAGAAGTTGGGGAGAGGGATGGAGTCAGTGGCTAGGGAACGGAGGTTGTGGTGGGGGCCGAAAACAATATTCAATTGGAGAAAATTTCTTCTCATCCAGAACTGGATGTCGGACAAGCAGTCTGACAATTTGGAGACTGTGGAGGGGTCGAGAGAAGTGATAGTGAGATAGAGCTGACTGTCATCAGTGTACATGTGGAAACAGACGCAGTGTTTACAGATGAGAGTATTGTGCTCAGATTACAATCATATAGTTATATTACACTCATGACAGTGCACATCTATTGCAATGGGACATTGTCCTTAAACGAGTACAACGTGGTCATTCAACATTGGTGTCGTACCTAAAATGTAAATGCTGACGTACTGTCATGTCAAGAATAAATGCAAATAAGTGCCGCATTGCTGGTAGTGAAGACTGTTGGACTTGTAAGAGCTGGCTGATGTGACAAAAATGAAACAAATAAAACCATTCACTGGGCTCATGGAAGCAAAGACTCACCTATGGGAGTGATCAGTGACATTAAATCCAGAAGATATATCTTGTGTAAAAGACAGCAGAAAGACCCCCAAAACGTGTAACTTAAAAATGACACACACCTACACTTTACATGATATAATGTTCCTGACTTACCAAGAGCAGCACCATAGGATGTTCTAGTAATATATTAAAAATGACACCTCAGTGCGCAGACATCACACTGCAGCCATCACTTTGCTGCAGATGCAAAAGAATCTTTAAAAAAAAACAAAAAAAGCCAGTTACTTAATGCTGGGTGCTTATGACCTGGAGCCAAAACTGACAAGCACTTTATATTTTGCAAACTTCTCTAATCAAACGACAACTAAACTCTGCGTGACCTGAGCTTCTGTTTACTTCACCAAAAATGTGACTATGTTCCCTTAAACGCGCACAGTTCCATCTTAACCGAATATATTGTGCATTACATGGTATAAACCTCTTGTCCTTATAATACATTTCATCTGACTTAACATGATGGGAGAGCTGCAAGTAGTAATATAAAAAAAAACTGTATCAATCCATGCATTTTCCTATATGTCTCGTTTTAGCAATCACACTTCCTAGGCCACATCTTAGACATCACACAAAGTCTGTGTCACAATTGCACCTCATTGTCCTAAATTTCTACTCACGAAAAAGGAAGAAATTATACCTGAACTGGTACAGAATCAACACATCAATCAAACAAATGAAAACCATCAACAATTTCAAAACTTTCCAGTCAACAGCTACCAATAGTAAGCAGCATAATTGGAGCCAATCAAATTGCTCCAAATGCTTTTTGAAAAACTTTACGATTGTCATACTACCAAAAGATTAGGCATCAGCAAAAGATCAGTCTGGTGCAAAAGAAGGTAACATGGCTTGTAGTCTCAGTGGGCAAATCGACTGACATTTTTCCAGTGACCGTTGAGCTATTGTTGGGGGCAGGGTGGGGGGCGGGGAAGAGTTAAGACATTGTAAATGATTAGGATATTATTCATGAGCAGCAAGAGGCCAATGGAGTGCAAAAGGATTGGAAAGTGTGGAATTCTCAATGAAAGTTGAACTTTAAAGAAAGGCTCTGCTTCATTGTTTATCTTTCTCCTCTTGTGCTCATCTCCTTATCTCTCCGCTGTGTCTCTTGCTTTCGTTTCTCTGTCCTCCTCTGCTCCTTACACATTCTTTTCTTTCTCATTTGCTCTGTCTTTCTCACTCTCACTTCTTTTCAAGTTCACTGTCTTTTTTTAGTTTGTGTTTTTCTCTCCTTTTCTAGTTTATTCCTTCTCTCCTTTGCTGATTGGCTCTCTTTTTTTGATTTTTCTCTTTTTTCTGCTTTGATTCATTCTCTCTCTCCCACCACTCACCCCCATCCCCCACACTTTTCTAGTTTACTTTCTTCTATTTTTCTGGTTCGTTCTCTCTGTAGGCAAACTGGGTTCATTTTGGATATACTACATACCTTCTGTGAAAACTAAAAGGGTTAATCTTTATACAAATTTGAAACACAAACAAAGGACTTATACACTCCGGTGTTACTGACTGTTTCCAATTAAAACGGGTGTCTATTTCCACAATGATTTCAGCAACAATATACAGAAATAGATTTGTTACAGTCCTCAAACAGACAAGATTAGTGTGCATGGAAGATTCTGGATAGCTGCTGATATCAGAAAACAAGTTTTTCTTCTTGTGATTTAAGAGAACTGCGAAAGAAGTACAATTCTTAATTGGAAACTAGTTCATTGTCTAATTAATTAAAATTAAAAATTAATGACTTCTGACATGTGTTTGTGCAGTTGAATAAAAACTTGAAAAAAGGACCCAACAGAACTGATCACCTTGGTGGTCACTAATGATCACACTCCATGGCCGCGATTTTGCCAACTGTAGTGAGTCCGGGGCGGCCTGGATAGGTGGTGGGTTGTGACCCTGCTCCATCACGTTCTGTGAAAAGAATTTTCTGTCGATGGGGCTTGTTAAGCCTGCCCGGTGAGGTTCCCGGCCAATCAAAAGGAAGTCGGTCTGATGACATCCTTTGATGACACTGTTTCCTTAAAGGGACCATGTCCACACTGATTTTCACACTGAGGTGCTGCAAACACTGATAGAGGTGCACAGAGGTGCAGGGCCGCACCCAGGCTCTCCCATGACCCTCCATATGGTTATGGAGAGAGAGTCACAGCTCGCAGGGAGGTTCTCTTCCCTTCCAATGGGCAGGAGAGACCTCCCCAGGACAACAGCACCTGCACATTGCACAGGCCACAAGTAGGGATGTCGTCAGGAGGACCTGGTGCAAACCTTTTAATGATATCAGTTGATCAAGAAATGTTACTGCAAAGCTACACTCAACCTCATCCTGCTGTGCCACTCATCAAATCCTCATCACTCTCCCTTCCCTACTCTACTCCTACACATCCTTACTCACACCAACTTACCTATCTACATTATCACATCCCCATCTCACTAGCCACCCCTCACACTTAGCCTCATGCTTGACAAACATACCAATTAATAACACAAACGGGTAGGCACTTGGGTCATGTTAAGTTTCTGTTGATGTGTGGCCAAACATTGATCTCTTTATTTTCAACACTTTGCCTTTTTGGACAGATTTGTGTGCACCTTTGGAAGTTGCTTAGTGAGTTGTAGTGAATGGTGAGCCATAATGATATCCCCCGCAATGGTGATGAGTGTGAAAGGAAAGGCTTGGGCATTGTAGGGATGCTTTATGGTGCTGGTGTGGAGCGGTGCCAACCTGCCGCATCATGTGGCAGCCAAGGTATACAGCGTCAAGTGAAGTAAATCTGGCCTGACGTGATCTCCGAGCACCAGGAACCTCGTAAAAAGTACTTGGTAAAATGCTGTTTAAGTACCTATTAACAAGTTCTTAACGATGCCAACTGGCTTCCCTGTTGCTTGGTGTCGGGTCTGTAAAATGCAGACAGACCCAACACTTGGGAAACTGACGTGGAGGTGGGCTAACAGCAGGCTTTTATATTTTGCCAGCGGCCGTGCCTCCAAATCCACCCTCAAGAGCGGCGGCAAAATTTCACCCCATTTGTGTTTTGCCTCAATTTTATTTTTAAATATTTATGGTCATGCTGTGCCCACACAAATTAAAAGGTTTTGTGAAGGTTTCAGGATAGAAGGTTAAAGACGTTCATAGACTACACCAGGATGATTCTGACATATAAACATGTTGGATCCACTGGGTCACTACATACCTTTTTTGATCGGTGGGCATCGTTTGGAATATCCAGTATCGTTTCCCCATACCTTACAGTTTGGGTTTGATTTGTTGATTTTCATGATGATCAGTTTGGGTAAGCCAACCCTCCCCATAAATATTAGTTTCAATCTTTTAAGGAGGGGCACTGATTTTGTCCTTGTACAACTATGCCAGTTTATGAAAAATAGGACCGTTTATAATTTATTGATCCCCTGCTAACTTTCTCTGAAATTCTGGTGGTTTTAGCTGTTTGAAAGAAGCACTTGGTGATCCCCACTGCGACTGTGCTTGCCCAAACCCACAATCCCAGCAGCCTAGCTAAGATGAGACCCTTTATGCAATGGTAGGCACGGGTGATGTACTTTATCTGCCAGCTGCATAATCTGGGATACAAGGGGCAACGCTTTTATGTAAACTGCTGGAGTTCCTCCTGGTCTTAGCTGTTGCCTTTTACCAGGACATGCCGATTGTCTGCAGCTTGCTGTCCTGGAGAGGGGTATCTCGAACCAAAGGAATAAGCCATATTTACTAGCTGCTCCTTTGCAATCCCCCCTGCACCTGCCCAACTAACAGACGATCAAGAGGTAAGCATGTGTTGCCTGCTGGAGTCACTAGAGTTGGAGATGGATGGGATGCAATAATTGGATAGCCTCACAGGTATGAGCATTTTCCATTATCACTATCCTCTATCTTGTATAGCTAAGCCACTTCTCAATCCATCTAGAAAATTGTCCATCTATTCCATGAGTTTAACCTTCCCTAACAGCTTACAGAAGGCGTCTAATGCTGTCTAAAAATTCAAGTAAACTATGGCTGTGATAATGCGGTATGGGCACAGTGGCACCATAATCGCTGATATTTGCGAGTTACCTGCAGCTGCAATGCACGGATCTGAATTTGTACCATAATGTGAGGTCAGTTCATTAACATATTATTATAGCACAACACCATGTGTGGATGAGGTCAAGGGGTGGATTATTTTGTACCAAAAGCTCTTAAAGGACTGCTGATTACCTTAAGTGGAGAAATGGCTACAGCAAGACTAAATGTAGAATGGTGCCCTTTCAACAAGCAACTCCGAAGTCCAGAAATATAAAGTGTTGGCCTGAACAGCGGTTGGTGAGGCATCCTGCTGTGAAAAGCAGTGTTACAGTTGCCGGTTTGGAGGTGGTAGGAAGCATCAATCCCATCGAATTTGGAACAGGTTTACAAAGAATCGAGATCTCCAAAAGATTGCCCAAGTTGGGTGTTATCACATTTTGCCAAATTTTACACTGTACTGAATTTTTGGAATAGTTAGTTTGGCCCCATCTAACTTTGGATTAAGGGAAAAAGCAGCCTTTTCAGATAATCACATACCACAGACTCCTATCTGCGGACAAACAACCCAAGAAACAGAAATAGCATAACTTTCAACAATACATTGCCATCAGCAAGACAAAAAAAAATCCCCTCTTATGGTAATCAGAAGGCACAAGGCTAAGACAAAAAAATCTCCTTAAAATGGCATTGGCTACCTCAAAACTGTATAAAGTAGAATAAACTGTGCTATCTTTAGGAGAGGCAACATAAAGGAAAGGCAGAGGACAAAGACAAAAGAATAATTTCAGTATACACTCCCGGCCCTCCTCTAGACCAGGTGGTGTGGTCAACCGGAGTTCTGAACCGTATTCCATTTGTGAGTATTGTCTAGATCTGTTGCTTATTATCACTTAACAACCTAATAAAATGCTTAGAGATCTTGATATGAGTTTCTGTTGTTGTTGTCACTGCTCAAGGGTAACTAGTAATAAGGTTATTTCCCCAAACATAGGGACCAACAAAATTAATCATAATAATCCTACACCTTAGAGTATGACCAGCATTCTGATAACCTTTCACCTGTTTTCCAAATGTACAGCCATGTCCATGTCTTTGTTGTCAACCCTGTATTGTTGGCATACCAGTTTCCTTGCCTTGTGGTCCATGAAATAGAGCAAGGTTCAAAAGAGCAAACACGCTGCCAACATAATTTACTGTATGCTGCATGCTCAGATTCCCACAAGATAGGAGTAAGTCTGCACATCTGGGCAACACACATCTTCTCTCATCTTCCTCATTAAATCATGTGTCTCTTTTTTATCTACTTGAAACAAAGACTGCACGTAACAGGTATCAGCAACTGTATGTGGGAGGTGCACAGGAAATTCAAGACTCTTTATCCCATTGTGGTTAGTTCCATGGTGTAATGGTGAGCACTCTGGACTTTGAATCCAGCGAGCCGAGTTCAAATCTCGGTAGAACCTCAATTTTAGCAGGAAGGGGGTACTGAAGTTGCATGTTCAGCCATGAACTCATTGAATGGCGGTGCAGGCTAGAAGGGCCGAATGGCCTCCTCCTGCACCTATTTTTCTATGTTTCTATGAAGACAGAGACCTGTAGGCAGCGGAGGGAATGGAGGAGGGGAGGTCAGAAGCCGCTCTTCAGATGTTCTAGTAACAATTAAAAAAAATGCTGCTTCTACTCATTCATTAAAACAGACTTGGGAGAGAAATTTGGGAGTGCCCCTGGTGCTCACTTTTGAATGATTCTCACCTTTCTCAACATTCGGTGTTAGTGCTCAGGAAGGAAGCACAGAAAATGGGTGCAGGAGTAGGCCATTCGGCCCTTTGAGCCTGCACCACCATTCAATAAGATCATGGCTGATCATTCACCTCAGTACCCCTTTCCTGCTTTCTCTCCATACCCCTTGATACCTTTAGCCGTAAGAGTCATATCTAACTCCCTCTTGAATATATCCAAAGAACTGGCATCAACAACTCTCTGCGGTAGGGAATTCCACAGGTTAACAACTCTGAGTGAAGAAGTTTCTCCTCATCTCAGTCCTAAATGACCTACCCCTTATCCCAAGACTGTATTCCCTGGTTCCAGTTCTTCCTGGAGCGCTAAAGAATGCAGACGGGGCGGTAATGGTGCAGCACTGCACAATGGGCCGTGCAGTGCTGTTGAGATCTGAGGCTCCTTCCCTCCCTTCATTAGTTGGTCCTCGACGCCAGCCGCGATCCGGCCCAATCAGCCCCAAGCACTCCAGCAGAGTCTCAGGCAGATTGATTGCAGCCGAAGAGAAATAGAAAAAAATTGAAATTGTGCATTGCAACAAATTTTATACTTACCGCACCAACATCCCTTTTAACTTGTGCCCCCAAAGCGCCCAGCCTCCTGAACGATGCCTCCTGCAGCTGTAGGGTGTTGTCGCCCGGCGATGCTACAGGGGACAGAACCGAAGTTCGGGTCCGGGGCGCTACCGGGGCGATGCGCAGGACAATGACGTCACGATCTCCAGGCGCAGGGGATCATGGCGCAATGTGTTATCGCCACTGCCGCAAACCTCTCGGCCAATTTAGTGGGAGTCGTTCATTTCGCCGTGTCCAGATAACGGGAGGCGCTAAGGAGGCCAATTTCTAGGCCATAGTGTCTCACAGCAGCAGAGCATAACATTTTGCCACATAACTGGAGTGTGAAGTGGAGTTTTACTGACAGCACGATAACATATGTTCTTTTTATGATCCTATTGGTTCCCATGACATGGAGACTCCATAGGGAACGTGTGCTCTTGTCCTAGCACCACATAACACCGTGGCATTCACAACAGTGCTAAGCAACAGCACAGCTGCTTTCATTCTGGAAGTTTAGTTAATGAACTGCAAGAGGGCATACTCGGTGAAGCACAGAGCAAGAATGAGGAGGATTCAGGGCTAGTACAATTGTATGAACTGCAACCTGCTGCCCAAGGGCTCAAGCAGCTGCTGAGCCTAAGGATTTGTACCTCAAAAGGTCTACCTGCAAACACATTTTGGTAGGTCAACATCAACACTTCATGCAGTCATTTGAGTCTGGAGGCGAGGGATCATGCACGAGGGATTCAAGCCTGGGGTGCTGGCAGTAAAGAAAGTGGGCTGATAAGTAATGATGGGTGAGAATAAGGGTCAAGAAGGATGTGGTGATGGAGATGAAAGATGGCACGGCCAGGTGTGGGGATCAGGACATTGGAGAGCAGGACCCGGAATAGTCCAACAGAGAGAAATTGGAGTCGTAGGCTTACAGAGATTTAGGTGAAACAGGTAAGGATCTTAAACTGAGGACAGAGAGGAGAGAATGTGTTCAGTTCAAAATTAGAGACTAAGAGACAGAAGGAAATGGTAGAGTGAAGTCCACTCCAAGGCATGGGGGGAACTTAGAAGAACGAATGGCCAGTGGAGAGAGGTCTGGTTTGGAGTGGGTAGAGAAGTGGTAGATCCAAGGAGCAGGCTGCCAGCATTGGATCAAATCATCTGAAAGAATTTGTTTATTCATCCGTGTCTCTGTTTCAGCACACATTTCAGAATCTGCTAATGTTTTTGCTACTCACTCAATTGCCTCTACAGTCTTAATTTGTGTAATGGTATATTAAAAACTACTGTAGTTTATAAAAAAAATAACTTCAAATAACTATTGAGACAATTTACTTACATCGATGTTACATGATCGAAAGCGCTTCCTCTCTCCAAGACAGTATCGCCCACCAATAGTTGGTCTAGAGTGGAAGGTAAGTATCAATACATTATTGAGAATTCACACACAGTCTATTTCTGCAGACATTAATTGACATATTTGGTCTTTTACTTTTCAACACATCATTAATTGCACAACTTGCAACTACATTTTTCCTCCACTAATTTAACTGGACCTCAGAAGTTATATCAACAAACCTAGCACTGCTATTCTACTGACACTATTGTTCTGTTGGAATCATGTGATCAATTCTTAAAACGCATTGTGGTATAGCAGTGTGATTTATATGTGGGAACCATGTGATCCATCCCTCCAATTATTTACACAGGTTGGCAACCATTCATTACCACTGCTGCAATTTCTTACCGATTTATACACATTTCCCACCAGTACCAAAAGTCTCTCTTTTCTGAATATTCAGTATGATTAGAATTAATTTGTTTTCTTTATAGTAATTTTATTTGCTGTTTAAAATGCACCAGGGTAATATTAACGGCAAGAATTTTACTGTGCATACTAATTGATCTCATGTGGCATTGCACATGGGAAATCAAGACCTATGCAGCATGAGATGCCAATACACCCTAAAACAGGGGATAATAGAAACTGCTACTATGATAGCACGGAGATTCAAAAATAATCAAATAAACTGGTAACTTAAATTAAAAAGAAAGACTTGCATTTATATTCTACTTTTGGAGTGTAGTCACTGTTGTAATGTGGGAAATGCGGCAGCCAATTTGTGCACAGCAAGCTCCCACAAACAGCAATGTGATAATGACCAATAATCTGTTTTAGTGATGTTGATTGAGGGATAAATATTGGCCGGGACACCGGGGATAACTCCCCTGCTCTTCTTCAAAATAGTGCCATGGGACTTTTAACATCCACTTGAGAGAGAGCAGACAAGGCCTCGGTTTAAAGTCTCACCCGAAAGGCGGCAAAAGGCGCACCTCCGACAGTGCAGCACTCCCTCTGTACTGCGCTGGAGTGTCAGCCTAGATTTCTGTGCTCAAGACCCTGGAGTGGGACTTGAACCCACAACCTTCTGACTCAGAGGTGAGTGTGCTACCCACTGAGCCACGGCTGACACTGATGAAGTTAGAACAAATTATGTTATTGATTTTTGACACCATACAATTATAACAGGAAAATAAATCACTTGCAAAACAACTTACTGATAGAAAAAGAATACTGATAAAGATTACAGCATAGCTAAGTAGGTACCAGTGAATAAATAATTGGAGCAGTGGGCAGCACTGAATTCATACAGTATGGAGCAGTAGTCAATGATTAAATAATACACATGTGGACATGGAAAATTAAATGGAGAAGAAGTAGACAATGCCGAATTAATAAATTCATAGACCAAAAAAAATCAACAAATTAATGGAGCAACAGCCACACCCACAAATTAATAAAATAATGGCGATGGCAAAAATCTATAAATTAATGGAGCAGTGGGTGCCAGTAAATTAATCAATCAATGGAGTTGTTGGCACACCCAAAAAAGGGCACTAAGTTATTGGAGTAGGAGGCATACTAAATTCATAGAGCAGCAAGCACACAAACAAATCACTAAGTTAATGGAGCAGCAGATACGAGTTAATTAACAGCCCCCCTCCTACCTTTGCGACCATTGCTTTCTGTCCCCATGGCTGTGAACTAACTTCTGTCGGTTTCATCAGCAGTTTACTTTTCAAAACACTATAAATTATTATGCATGCATGCTGTTAAAGTAAAAACATGCTCACTGTAAAAGACTCATGGGTTAAAACAAGTATTTTACCTTGCAAAGACAGCTAAAAAGTTAATAGTACTATATCTATATAGTATAATGAGTAAGAAAAAATCCTGGTTTTAGTCACAAGGAAAGGTCACTCCATGAAAGTATGAGTTGAGAAGAGGAAGAGGGATTGGGTTTAAGGTGTGCGAGACATCACAGTGTTATCAAAATTTGGGGGTTGGGGCTGCAGGGCGCTGTGTGGGTGGTGGGAGTCCAAAGGTGGTGGGCTAGAAGCCTACCACTGTACCACCAATGAAAGCAATCAGGGCTATTATATCTATAGGGAAAACTGGGATTCATAGCCTTAAATTGGATTGTACGACTGTAAATGGTGGGGATGGGGATGGGGCTTCAAACAGGCATGGGAGGGGAGGGGGGGAGGTTCCAGATGCACCATTTAGTAACATAGGAACTGGAGTCAGCCATTAAGACCCTCAAACCTGCTCTGCCATTCAACGAGATCATGGCTGATCTGCAACCTAAGCCTTTGGCCCATATCCCTTAATATGGTTAACAGAAAGCTATCAATCTCTGATTTAAAATTAACAATTGATCTAGCATCAATTGCCGTCTCCTCATCTCAGTCCTAAATGGCCGACCCCTTAGTGATTAATAATTCTTATATGTTTTACAAAAATGTATAAAAGGTACACTGCGGCCCCTGATCAAATTTTGGAGAGCAACAGGAGCAACAATGCTATTCAGAGATTAATAACAGAATAGAAAAGTTACTTTTACATTTATGGAGTTTGCAAGATGCGCTTACAAACTCACAAAAGTACAAATACATCAAATTAAATGTGGTTGTTTGAAGGCTATTACTATTGGAAGCAGTGAAGGAGGTGATGTGTGCATAGGCCAGAAAGCTCGCCAATTTACACAGTTCCACAACTCAACGGATCCTCAGTCCCTGAAGTATAAGTAAGGAGGAAAAATGAAAATACAGCTGTAAAGAAAAATAAATAATTAAACTGACAAATTCAACATCCATTGTCATAGACCTTGAGGTATCTTTTTTTTATCAATACTATGTTATTTACCTACCTTGGACTGTCACATTGCCTGCCAGAATATGACACTCCACCTCCACATGTCCTGCTGCACTCTCCCCATGATGACCAGGGTCCCCAGGCCCCATCCACGCCCTCTGGTCTAGTGCCGAATGGGACACAGTCTCTTTTATAGCACCACTGTAGCAGAAACTTTCATTTAAACTTTACACACCAAAATTAGACTAATGTATGTTTAATAATTCAATTGAAATAATTTTATAACAGATGGGCTGAAAGTGAGCCAATGCACCACATGGAAGAACACAACTTGATGATCTAAAAACAGCATTTCCAAGTTATGTCACAATATGCCCTATAGATTTTATATTGAACTTGCATGTATATACCATGGCCAACAATGTCCCATACTTCTTCATAGCCAATTGCAAAGTATAGACACTGTTGTAATGTATTTTTGACATTTTGCAGTTTTTATGCAATTGCTATCTTCCAGATTAATACTTCCTTGAGAGAACAAGCACAGCTGATATGCAGTCATGATTTAATTTGTCTTTTGATTCTTTTACTAAATGCCACCTGCAAATGACATTTTGCATTAGTTGGATGGAGCTGCTCGTCAATTATTGCTGCAGGAAGATAGACAGGCGAATGGAATGGGCAGGTGCAATTTAATGTGTAGAAGTGAAAGATAATACATTTGGGAGAAAAAACAAGGACTGGGAATTTATATACTCCGTGGAAAGATACTGAAGAGCGTGGATGAACGAAGATACCTCAGGGTGGAAATACGTAATTCCCAGGTGCAGGTAGATAAAACCATAAAAAAGGCCATCAAGAATTTATTTGATTAACATGGCTCATAAATAATAAATTTGTACAAGCCATTGCTTGGGCCAAAGTTAGAGTATTGTGTGCCATTGTGGGCACCACATTATAGAAAGGACTTTAAAATCTTAGAGTGTGTATAGATTCACCATGAATGGGAAACTAGTAATGAGGAGAGACTTCAGATGCTGGTACTATTTCCACTGGAGCAGAGAAGACCTTTCTCTACAGCTCTTTATAATCTT